>NW_027510498.1:308776-617552 GCF_048772815.1 Callospermophilus lateralis | reverse complement strand
AAATCAGCTCTAAGTTGTTTGCAACACAAACACACAAGTTAAGTGGTGTTTGAAAATACAGGGAGCAAAAGCTATTGTATACAAATTTTATTGATAATTCCAGAACATCTATTATTAATATCAATGTAAAATATGTATTTTAAGTGAAAGAACCTTTAATAAGACAGCAATTGTGTTAATTAATTAAAGAATCTAAAAATTAGATGAAAATATGATTTGTTTTTATTCAATGAAGCAAGATTAAATGTTTCAAATATGATTTTAAGGAGAAATATAGGCACCATAATAAGTTTTAGGAATTTTGTGGATACAAAGATAATTAACTTAGGACAACTTACTATGATAAATGAGTTTACTTTAGTAGAAAAATAAAATTTGCTCTCTGAAAACTGGGCACCCCTAATCCCCAAATCCCAAATCCAAAATGCCAAATCTAACGTGTTTTAGTACTGGAATGTGACAAGTGAAAAGTTTCCTACTTGGCTTCATTTGACAGGTTACAGTCAAAATGCAGGTATACTAAAAATGTTGTATGAAATTTCCTCCAGGCTATGGGTCTAAGGCATGTATGAAATATAAATGAATTTCATATTTACACTTGAGTCTTATCCCCAAGATTATGTGTGTATAAATATTCCATAATTCTAAAAAAATCCAAAATCTGAAATGCTTCTTGTTCTAAGCATTTTTGATAAACAATACTTAACCTATATACAATTGTTTCCCCCACAACAAATAAACAAATTTAATAAGGTTAAAAACTTTCCAAAAATAAAATTTAAACATACTACAAAGCAAATAAATAACACATGAAATAATAAATTTTTTGGTGACTTAAACACTGGAAACTGTTTCAATTAACTTGCCCCTGGATCATAGATAAACTTCAAAATTATTTTTTTTTTAAATGGCAAAATAATTTTATTTTATTTTATTTTTTTATTGGTTGTTCAAAACCGTACAAAGCTCTTGACATATCATATTTCATACATTACCATACATTAGCTTCAAGTGAGTTATGAACTCCCTTTTTTAAAACAAGTAGAGATTGCAGAATCACATGGGTTACACATCCACATTTTTACATGATACCATACTAGTAACTGTTGTATTCTGCTGCCTTTCCTTTACTCTACAATCCCCCTCCCCTCCCCTATTTTGTTATTATTATTTTTTAAAATTTTAATTTTAATTTTATATTATCATTATCATTTTTTTAAAAAAAATCATTTTCATTCTTTATTTTCTATTTTTTCTATTGTATTTCATTTCTTTTCAATTTTTTTATTTCCCATTCCTTGCATTCTACATGCCTACTCTCATTCTCTTTAGTGACTTTTTCCCTTCCCTTCTAAAATCTTTCCTCCCAAGCATCAAATAAATTTATAAGAGTAAACAGTAACTCAGCAGTCAAACAGAACAAGAAGTAACATGAGCAGCATAAACAAGCAAGGAAGAAAAGGAGAACAAACAACGAAGAACACCCTAAATATTCAGAAGGACCAGGATTCATCAGAAAAGTGGTCATATAAAGAACTCAAGGAATACCTTAGACAGATGGAATGGAAACTTAAAGAAGACACGAGACAGAAAATCCAAACAGTAAAAGAAAACATTGAAAATGAATTACATAAACATATAAAAGAAAAAGTTAAGCATCTTTATCAGTTGATAGAGATTATAAAAAAAATCAAACAATAATTCTAGAAATGAAGGAAATGATAAACCAAATTAAGAACTCCATTGAGAGTATCACTAACAGAGTGGAGCAAGTAGAAGCCAGAACGTCAGATAATGAAGACAAAATATATCATCTTGAAACGAGTCCAGCCAACTCAGAAAGGCTGGCAAAAAAATCACAAGAAAAACATCCAAGAGATTTGGGATAACATAAATAAAACCACACTTACGAGTCATCAGGATAGAGGAAGGTACAGAGACTCAAACCAAGGGAATGAGAAAACTGCTGAATGAAATAATTACAGAAAACTTTCCAGAAATAAAAAAGGAAATGGATATACAAATTGTAGATGCATACAGGACAAGAGCACACAAAATCACAGTAGACGAATGCCAAGACACATTGTTATGAAGATATCCAATATACAGAACAAAGAGAAAATAATAAATCTACAAGAGAATGGAGGCAGAATACATTCAGTGGTAAACCAATAAGGTTAACAACGGATATTTGATCACAGATGCTGAAAGCGAGAAGATCCTGAAAAAACGTATTTCAAACACTGAAAGACAATGGATGCCAACCAAGAATTATGTATCCAGCATAATTAACCATCAGGTACGACAATAAAATAAGAATCTTTCATGATAAACAAAAGCTAAAAGAATTTGAAGCCAGAAAACAAGCTTTACAAAGCGTCTTGAGCAAAACACTACACAAGAAAGAAATGAAAAACAACAACCAAAACCATCAGTTGGAAGTACCTTGGTAATGACAGAGGCAGGGTGAAAGCTTATCATGGAGAAACAAACTAAATTTAAAAAAAGATAAATAATCAAACATGGCTGGCAGTACAAACCATACATCCATAGTAACTCTGAATGTAAATGGCTTCAACTCTCCAATAAAGCGACATAGGCTGGTAACTTGGATTAAATAAACAAATCCAACAATATGTTGCCTCCTGGAGACACATCTGAAATGCAAAGACACACAGGCTGAAGGTGAAAGGTTGGGAAAAAATACACCATGCACACTTATCCTCATAAGCAAGCAGGGGTGGACATCCTCATATCAAATAAAATCGACTTCAAGGCTAAGTTAATCAAAAGGGATAAGGAAGGACATTATATACTGTTAAAAGGAACCATTCACCAACAAGACATAACAATTATCAATATTTATGCACTAAATAATGGTGCTACGATGTTCATGAAACAAATTCTCCTCAAGCTCCAAAATGAAATAGACCTCAACACAATAATTATGGGTGACTTCAACACACATCTATCACCATTGGACAGATCCTCCAAACAAAAGTTGAATAAAGAAAGTATAGAACTCAATATCACAATCAATAGCCAACATGTAACTGACATATATAGAATATACCAACCATCATCAAGTGGATATACTTTTTTCTCAGCAGCACATGGATCCTTCTCAAAAAAATACCATATATGATGCCATAGGGCAACCCTCAGTAAATATAAAGGTGTGGAGATAATAACATGCATTTTATCTGATCATAATGGAATGAAACTGGAAATCAATGATAAAAGAAGGAAGGAAAAATTCTACATCACATGGAAAATGAACAATATGTTACTGAATGATCAATGGGTTACAGAAGACATAAAGGAGGAAATCAAAAAATTCTTAGAGATAAATGTAATTATAGACACAACATATCGGAATCTATGGGACACAATGAAAGCAGTTTTAAGAGGGAAATTCATCGCCTGGAGGTCATTCCTGAAAAAAAAGGAAAAACCAACAAATAAGTGAGCTCACACTTCATCTCAAAGCCCTAGAAAAGGAAGAGCAAAACAACAGCAAATTTAGCAGAAGGCAAGAAATTATTAAAATCAGAGTGGAAATCAACGAAATTGAAACAAAAGAAACTATTGAAAAAATTAACAAAACTAAAAGTTGGTTCTTCGAAAAAATAAATAAGATCAACAGACCCTTAGCCATGCTAAAAACGAAAAGAAGAGAAAGAACTCAAATTACTAACATATGGGATGAAAAAGGCAACATCACAACAGATGCTACAGAAATACAGAAGACAATTAGAAATTATTTTGAAAACCATTATTCCAATAAAATAGAAAATAGTGAAGACATCGATAAATTTCTTAAGTCATATGATTTGCCCAAACTGAGTGAGGAGGATACACACAATTTAAACCGACCAATATCAATGGATGAAATAGAAGAAGCAATCAAAAGACTACCAACCAAGAAAAGCCCAGGAACGGATGGCTATACAGCGGAGTTTTACAAAACCTTTAAAGAAGAATTAATAAAAATACTTTTCAAGTTATTTCAGGAAATAGAAAAAGAGGGAGCTCTGCCAAATTCATTTTATGAGGCCAACATCACCCTAATTCCAAAACCAGAAAAAGACACCTCAAAGAAAGAGAATTACTGACCAATATATCTGATTAACCTAGATGCAAGAATCCTCAATAAAAATCTGCCTAATCGAATACAAAGGCACATCAAAAAAATTGTTCACCAGGATCAAGTAGCATTCATCCCTGGTATGCAACGATGGTTCAATATACGAAAATCAATAAATGTTATTCATCACATCAATAGACTTAAAGATAAGAACCATATGATCATCTCGATAGATGCAGAAAAAGCATTTGACAAAGTACAGCATCCCTTTATGTTCAAAACATTAGAAAAATAGGGATAACAGGAACTAACCTCGACATTGTAAAAGCTATCTATGCTAAGTCTCAGGCTAGCATCATTATGAATGGAGAAAAATTGAAGACATTCCCTCTAAAATCTGGAACAAGACAGGGATGCCCTCTGTCACCACTTCTATTCAATATAGTTCTCAAAACACTGGCCAGAGCAATTAGACAGACGAAAGAAATCAAAGGCATAAAAATAGGAAAATAAGAACGAAAATTATCACTATTTCCTGGTGACATGATTCTATACATAGAAGACCCAAAAGGGTCTACAAAAGAACTACTAGAACTAATAAATGAATTCAGCAAAGTGGCAGGATATACAATCAAAACGCATAAATCAAAGGCATTTCTGTATATCAGCGACAAACCTCCTGAAACAGAAATGAGGAAAAACACTCCATTCACAATACCCTCAAAAAAATTAAATACTTGAAAATCAACCAAACAAAAAAGGTGAAAGACTTATACAATGAAAACTACAGAACCCTAAAAAGAGAAGTAGAAGAAGATCTTAGAAGATGGAAAAATATACCCTGTTCCTGGATAGGCAGAACTAACATCATCAAAATGGCGAAATTACCAAAAGTTTTCTATAGGTTCAATGCAATGCCAATCAAAATCCCAATGGCATTTCTTGTAGAAATAGATAAAGCAATCATGGAATTCATATGGAAAAATATAAGACCCAGAATAGCAAAAGCAATTCTAGCAGGAAGTGTGAATCAGGCGGTATAGCGATACCGGACTTAAAACTATACTACAGAGCAATATTAACAAAAACAGCATGGCACTGGTACCAAAACTGGCAGGTTGACCAATGGTACAGAATAGAGGACACAAAGACTAATTCACAAAGCTACAACTATGCTATATTTGATAAAGGAGCTAAAAGCATGCAATGGAGGAAATATAGCATCTTCAACAAATGGTGTTGTAAAAAATGGAAATCCATATGCAACAAAATGAAACCGAATCCCCTCCTCTTGCCATGCACAAAAGTTAACTCAAAGTGGATCAAGGAGCTAGATATCAAATAAGAGACTCTGCATCTGATACAAGAAAAAGTTGGCTCCGATCTACATAATGTGGGGCCGGGCTCCAAATTCCTTAACAGGACACCCATAGCAGAAGAGTTAATAACAAGAATCATCAAATGGGACTTACTTAAACTGAAAAGTTTTTTCTCAGCAGGATAAAAAATGAGAGAGGTAAATAGGGAGCCTAAATTATGGGAACAAATTTTTACTCCTTACACTTCAGATAGAGCCCTAATATCCAGAGTATACCAAGAACTCAAAAAATTAGACAATAAGATGATAAATAACCCAATCAAAAAATGGGCCATGGACCTGAACCGACACTACTCAGAGGAGGACATACAATCAATCAGTAAGTAAATGAAAAAATGCTCACCATCTCTAGCAGTCAGAGAAATGCAAATTAAAATCACCCTAAGAAACCATCCTACTCTAGTAAGATTGGCAGCCATTATGAAGTCAAACAACAAGTGCTGGCGAGGATGTGGAGAATAGGGTACTCTTGTACATTGCTGGTGGGACTGCAAACTGTTGTGGCAAATTTGAAAAGCAGTATGGAGAATCCTGGGAAAGCTGGGAATGGAACCACCATTTGACCCAGCTATTGCCCTTCTCAGACTATTCCCTGAAGACCTTAAAAGAGCATATTACAGGGATACTGCCACATTGATGTTCATAGCAGCACCATTCAAAATTGCTAGACTGTGGAACCAACCCAGATGCCCTTCAGTAGATGAATGGATAAAAAAATGTGGCATTTATACACCATTGAGTATTATGCATCATTAAAAAATGACAAAATCATTGAATTTGCAGGGAAATGGATGGCACTAGAGCAGATTATGCTTAGTGAAGCTAGCCAAACCCTAAAAAAGAAATAAAAATGTCTTCTTTGATATAATGAGAGCAACTAATAACAGAGCAGGGAGGAAGAGCAGGAAGAAAAGATCAACATTAAACAGAGACATGAGGTGGGGGTCGAAAGAGAGAGATAAAGGAAATTGCATGGTAATGGAGGGAGACCCTCATTGTTACACAAAATTACATATAAGAGGTTGTCAGGGGAATGGGAAAATTAACAAAGATATAAATGTATTAAAGTAGATGGGGTAGAGAGAGAAGATGGGAGGGGAGTGGGGATACTAGAGGATAGAAAATGTAGCAGAATACAACAGTTACTAATAGGGCATTATAAAAATGCAGATGTGTAACACATATGATTCTGCAATCCGTATTTGGGATAAAAATGGGAGTTCATAACCCACTTGAATCTAATGTATGAAATATAATATGTCAAGAGCTTTGTAATGTTTTGAACACCCAATTAAAAAAATAAAAAAATAATATGAAATAAAATAATTGAAAAAAAAAACACATGGAGAAATATTTCACTCTCTTCCAGAACAATGCCTTGACATTACCCTCGCCCCAAGTAATACATCATTAGAGGAGAAGAGTTAGAAAATCTGGGAATACATAGCTGGAATTTAATATGCTCAAAAGTTCACAACATTGGAGGTGGTAGAGTAGTTTACTAAAGTAAGGGACAGGGTAAACACTCCACAAATATGGAGCTCTGCTGGCCTAAAGACTTCTTCAGAAACTGCCACTGAGGTTGGGCACTTGAAATATATGTTGTTGTCAGGAGCTTTAGATTCCTTTGTAATGAGAGCATCAAAGCTGGGTCTGCATCTATGTGACCTGGAGGACATGGTTTCTTATGTTCCAATGAACATGAGTCAGCAGTGCTGAATTCAATCTTTGTAGGTAAACTGTGGTCACTGGGGGCTAAGTGTCTCCCCGTGTGGACTGGGAAGCCATTTGGTCATCCTCCACATTTTGTGGTGTTTCTTGCTGCTGCACTGGTAGTTTGGTATTTGCTTCACAAAATACAAGGAGTCCACCTGGGACAAAGTGTTGGAGGGAGTTTCTCACGTGTGGTGGGTCAGGGTCTGCAGGAGAATGCACCCACCAAGGTTCTATCCCAAATAGCTTGCCTCTTGACCATAGCAACGTGATTCTGAACATTGCCCTAAATCCTCTACAAATAAAAATACGCCTTTACATATAAGGGTCTGCTCGCTGCACCATGTCAGTCACAAGCAATTTGGAAGCCAATGGAAGATCCACATGGCTCCACCAAAGATGATTTATCACACACCTGCCGACTGCAGCTCTATGCCCACTACTCAGCAGGCTCCAAATTACTGGCATCTCTGCTCTACACCATTTTCTGGAAACCCAGTCCATCAGGCACTGTCTGGTATACTCATAGTCAGCAACAGGATATCCAAAGGTTCTCCAGTGCCACCTGGTCATGGAAATTTTAAAAAAATTCACAGTATTTATCTAGCCATTTTTCAAGGATGAAGTTGAAGGCACTGTGGGTTTCACTTCATTCAGGAACCATTAAATGGTGAGGATGCTCATTTCAATGAAAGCTCTGGAGAACTCTCATAAGCATGGCTTCCTAAAGAGTGGCCAATGATCACATGATGCTAGGCACATTGAGGTCTACAATGTGAGGTCCATGTGTGTTTTGACTCTCAACTATGGCTGCCAATTCTTTCAGAATAAAATTATGTGATACCCTGGCTGAGATTCCAAGTGCTCTGTGCAAAGCCAACCTGGGCCTAGATCTCAGTTTCCAAGGGCAAATCTCATGCGTGGCCTCCTAAAATCCCAACTCAATTCATGGCAATACTTCTCTGAGGTCAGTACCTCAACTCAGTATCTAAGGGGAATCACACCAGAGTTCAAGCCCAGGTGGACCCAGTCGTCACTTCCAACCACCACCCAAATGACCACAATTAAAACCAAAACACTCCCACATGACCCACATTTTCTTCCATATAGACACTCATCATAACTTCTGGCTGGAGGTTTCCATAAGGGGCTCCGCCCAAGCCAGTGTCAAAAATAAGCTCCCGTGCCCCTTAATTTGACTAAACTGAGGGTGGCTGTACACACTTCCTGTGAACAAGATGTGATCAAATAGGCCTGCCATTAATACTGCTCCGCTTCTCCAATTTGAGGACTACTGACTGTGGGTTTTAGATTCTTTATGTGAACTGGAGTCATGATAAAACCCAAGTACCTATGGGATAGAATCTGCAGGGCTTTGAGGAACTCATTTGAGACAAAGGATCCCTATTCTCACTTGATGGAGGTCACGAAATTACAGAGGAAGACGAGAGACTTCATCCACAATGACTGCTCTTTTTGCCACTTTGGTTTTGGATGTACACATGGAATCTTTCTTTAGATCCATCAGGTGATGAGAAACTAAGCAACAGCCTCACACAGGGCCAATGGTCTGAATGAGACACATCTTTTTCAAAGCAATTAAGCAAAGAGCCACAGGTGATGCCCATTCATTTCCATTTGAAAACTGTTTTCTTCAGGCTTCACAAAGGGGTGGCCTAAGGCAAAGACCTTCCTGACATTTAGGGCAACAGAACAATAGGTAACCAAAAGGCCCAAAGCAGGGTTTCTCCACTGAGTCTTTAATGGTCATAGTGATTTCTGAGTTTTCTGTGATGCTCGCCATTCCCTTGAGCTATCCAGTACATGGCCATGTCACAGAGCTTGGAGGTGGTATATATCTTGCACAAAAAACCATGAGCCTATTCTAGAGAGTGGCCAGAATTCAGGAAGAAAAGTGGAACTTAGGAAGATAGCAGGTGTAGCCAATTGATAAGGCAAGCCGCAGTCCATTCATAAATTGTGCAGGATGAATTCTGGGAAGCTTTCTACTAAACAGGACATATCCATTGATCCAATATCTTTTCTAATGTCTACAACCATAGATAACAGTGGGATACACAGACATAGAAACACTCGCCTTGCCAAACGACTTACTAGAAACAGTTCACTCCAAACCAAACAAACCAACTTCCCTGCCTATTTTCAGAACATGAGACAAAACCACAAAACCACAACCAAACCTACAAAGGCACCTCCTTCTGCCAAGTAGGTCTTTGACTATCTTGAGTGTCCTCTGACTTATGGGCCATACTATGTTCCCCCGAAATGGCCACTCCTGTCTCAGATTTGGACTCCATGGCCAACTCTATTTAATTGTCAGGAGCCAGCTCTGAGCCACTACCTGTTTTCTCAGGAAAGGCCCCTCTTCAGAGATTTCCTGCCATTTGGCCATCCTCACATGAGTAGGTACCAAGAAAGACTGACTCTGTCCTTGGTAAATCCAAACAAATGAGACCACTCGGACTGGAACTGGCCCTGGCTTTTTTGCCTGAATTCCTGGATCCCAAGATCAGAGAGTTCCATCACCAAAAAAGTGAGGTGAGGTCACTTCTTTCAGAAATTGAAAAATCTGTGGAAAGCAATGCTGGGCCTAGATCTCAGTTCCAAGGGTGACTCTTATGCGTGGCCTCCTAAAATCCCAACAAAATTCAATGCAATACTTCTCTAAGGTCAGTTCCACAACTCAGTCTCTAAGGGGAATCACACCAGAGTTCAAGCCCAGGTGGACAAAGTCATTTCTTCCAACCGCCACACAAATGACCAAAATTAAAACGAAAAGACTCCCACATGGCCCTCATCTTCTTACATATTGTCATTCATCATAATGTCTGGCTGAAGATTTTCATGAGGGGCGAAGCCCAAGAAAGTGTCCAAAATAAGCTCACTTGCCCCTCATTTGCCTAAAGTCAGGGTGGCCTGGACACCCTTCCTGTGAACCAGGAGTGATCAAATAAGCCTGTCATTAATAATGCTCTGTTTCTCCAATTTGAGGCCTACTAATTTTCAGGTATAGATTCTTTGTGATTTGGAGTCATGCGAAACCCCAAGCACCTCTGCAGGGCTTTGAGGAACTCTTTTGACCCAAAGAATCCATTTTCTCACTTGACAGAGGTCAGGAACCTAACAGAGGAAGGCAAGAGACTTCATCCACAATGACTGATCTTTTTGCCATTATGGTTTTTGATGCACACATGGGATCATTCTTTAGATCCATCAGGTGCTGAGAATGTAAGACACAGCCACACACAGGCCAAGAGGCTAATTCAGCCACATCCCTTTACAAAGCAATTAAGCAAAGAGCCACAGGTGATGCCCATTCATTTCCATTTGAAAACTCTTTCTTCAGGCTTCACAAAGGGGTGGCCTGAGACCAAGTCTTTCCTGACATTCAGTGCAACAGAACAATAGGTAAGCAAAAGGCCCAAAGCGGGGTTTTTCCACTGAGACATTTCTGTTCACACTGATATCTGAGTTTTCTGAAAGGCTGGCCATTCTCTTCCGCTATCCAGTACATGGCCATGTCACAGAGCTTGTAGTGGTGCATATCTTGGACACAAAACCATGAGCCTATTCTGGAGAGTGGCCAGAATTCAGGAAGAAAACAGGAACTTAGGAAGATAGAATGTGTTGCCTCTCGATAAGACAAGCTGCAGTCCATTCATAAATTGGGCAGGTTGAATTATGGGAAGATTTATAGTAGACTGGACGCATCCATTAATGCATTCTCTTTTCTAATGTCTACAACAATGGACACAGTGGGATACACAGACATAGAAACACTCGCCTGGTCAAACGACTTACTAAAAACAATCCACTCCAAACCAAACAAACCAACTTTCCTACCTATTCTCAGAACATGGCCTGACCTCTCTCAGATCTGGTTTCCTTGGCCAACTCTGTGAAGTTGTCAAGAAAAAGGGGTGAGCCACTACCTGCTTCTTCTGGAAAGGTCCCTCTTCAGAGCTCTCCTGGCATTTGGCCATCCTCACATCGGTAGGTACCAAGAAAGACTGACTCTGTCCTTGTTAAATCCAAACAAGTGAGTCCACTGGGACTGGGGCTGCCTCGGGGTGCCTGGATTCTTGGATACAAAGTTCAGAGAGTTCCATCACCAAGGAAATGAGGTATATCACTTTCTTTGGAACTGAATGAGGTCACTGCCTTGGCAACCACTTTGTCCTAACAGTTGCTTCCAAGTGTCCCATGAGATGGAGGCTGCCCCTACTTCCTGTGACACTTTCACAAGGTAGAATGGTATGTCAACCATAGGCACCCAGCAGCAGCTCTCCACACAGGCCTGGTTTGGTCCATCTTCTCTACAATAAAAAGAGAGAGGCTGATTCAGACACATCCCTTCATCCTGACCAGGTTGTTTGCCATGGAAGATGACTTTTGCTCTCTCAGGTCCTTCATAGCTGCCTACATCTTCTCCAGGTATCATTTCTGAATGGACCTTTGAGGTTCTCAGCAGGTGGAATGTCCCCTACTTTCCTGTATTGTAAGAACGACTCTATCCCTGCTCTTCTGTAAAATGAGATTGAGGAAACAGTGTATGTTTAGGCTTAATAACAGGTTCGATTTGGGTTAGCAATCATTCTGTGTGATAAACAATGGTATTGGGAACCTGCGATATTTACAAGAATATCGAGGTGAAATATAAGTATGAAAACAGAAATCTAGGTATGATTTGAAGCCCAGAAGGGCATTGGGCCCTTAATTGGGATACTTAGTTTTGAATTATATTCTGCAAAGATGTCTCAGACAATTTGATATACAATGGCATAGGACCTTGTACCTTGGATGTTTGAATGTAGAAGAGAACATCCAATCCAAAGGGATAGTCAGTAGAATTAGGAAGATAGTCGGTAGGTTTAGGAAGAAGAGTGAGTGTAGGATTGGGACTAAAAATTCTTTAGCTATAGGGTTTCGGATAGAGAGTGAATGTAAATGTCAGCACATATGAAGAGTCAGTCACTATGATGAAATTGGGAAAATATGTAGAAAAGCAGATATCAATAGAGACATTATGAAATCAGGCAAAGTATTAAGTGAGTGATAGGAGTAGACATTTTCACCAGGGTTGAGTTTGAATATATAATCTTAGGAAGAAACAAATATGTAGTAACCAATAGAATTGACATTTGAGAGCATTAGGCAACCTGGACAAGGATGTTTTTAGTAATCCATGATCGCTTTCCATTTAGTCTTTGGTACAATCATAAGTGTGACCTTTACATTTTTTGTCCAGAATATTACTGTGATAAAATCTATATTTAGATCAGGTGACATGAGTATTTCTACTACCATTTCTGGGAGCAATATACTGAAGACGTAAAATTTGTATTGGGGGTACAAAGAGGTGTACCCTGTGTCCATGAATATAGAGATTAAGCATGAATACACCATACTGTGAATAAATAATATAACTGGTTCCAACTTTAAATAATGGATTGAATTGATATCTGAAAATATACAATAAATCTTATATTGATATATATTCATTCATTCCAACCAGTTATACATCTAATGGTAATATTAGTGTTTTGATTTATCATGAAGAGTGTGTGAAGTTTGCTTCAAATGTGATTATGGAAATCGAAAATAATGTGTTCGGAAAGAATTCTCATGCAAAGACCAGTCAAGAAATATGGAGGAATACATGTGTTTTGAAGCAGGAAGTGATTGAAAGTGAAACAAATGCCTATAAATTTGCTAAATTTTTTATGAAATATATATCCTATGATGTGCATAAACTGATGAAATTGTAATGTACCAGTTTTGAATAAAAATTAACGTAAAAATACACATCATGTCCCATTGGAATCTACTTGCATTGATGTTAAACTTGGTCAGTTACTGTAGAAATATTAGGATTCGCGTGCCTCATTCACCGAAGTTAGTTTTCTTTTTTTTTTTAATTTTTTATGGTTGTTCTAAACATTATTTATTTCTTGATATATCATATTTCACACTTTGATTCAAGTGGGTTATGAACTCCCATTTTTACCCCGTATACAGATTGCAGAATCACATCAGTTACACATCAATTGATTGACACATTGCCATACTAGTGTCTATTGTATTCTGCTGCCTTTCCTATCCTCTACTATCCCTCCTCCCCTCCGCTCTCTTCCCCTCTCCTCTCTCTACCCCCTCTACTGTAATAAATTTCTCCCTTTTGTATTATTTTTCCCTTTCCCCTCACATCCTCTTTTATGTAATTTTGTATAACCCTGAGGGTCTACTTCCATTTCCATGCAATTTCCCTTCTCTCTCCCTTTCTCTCCCACCTCTCATCCCTATTTAATATTAATCTTCTTCTCATGCTCTTCATCCCTCCTCTGTTCATAGTTACTCTCCTTTTATCAAAGAAGGCATTTGGCTTTTGTTTTTTAGGGATTGGCTAGCTTCACTTTGCATAATCTGCTCTAATGCCATCTATTTTCCTGCAAATTCTATGATTTTGTCATTTTTTAAAGCAGAGTAATACTCCATTGTGTATAAGTGCCACATTTTTTTATCCATTCTTCTATTGAACAGCATCTAGGTTGGTTCCACAGTCTTGCTATTGTGAATTGTGCTGCTATGAACATCAATGTAGCAGTGTCCCTGTAGCATGCTCTTTTAGGGTCTTTAGGGAATAGACCGAGAAGAGGAATAGCTGGGTCAAATGGTAGTTCCATTCACAGCTTTCCAAGAAATCTCCATAATGCTTTCCAAATTGGCTCTACCAATTAGCAGTGCCTCCAATAATGTACAAGTGTACCTGTTTCTCCACATCCTCACCAGCACTTGTTGTTGTTTGACTTCATAATGGCTGCCAATCTTACTGGAATGAGATGGTATCTTAGGGTGGTTTTGATTTGCATTTCTCTGACTGCTGGGGATGGTGAGCATTTTTTCATGTACTTGTTTTTTGATTGTATGTACTTCTCTGAGAAGTGTCTGTTCTGGTTTTTGGCCCATTTGTTTATTGGGTTATTTGTTATCTTATTGTCTATTTTTTTGAGTTCTTTGTATACTCTGAATATCAGGGCTCTATCTGAAGTGTGAGGAGTAAAGATTTGTTCCCAGGATTTAGGCTCCCTATTTACCTCTCTTATTGTTCCTTTTGCTGATAAAAAACTTTTTAGTTTGAGTAAGTCCCATTTATTGATTCTAGTTATTAACTCTTGTGCTATGGGTGTCCTATTCAGGAATTTGGAGCCCGACCCCACAGTATGTAAATCGTAGCCAACTTTTTCTTCTATCAGACGCCATGTCTCTGATTTGATATCAAGCTCCTTGATCCATTTTGAGTTAACTTTTGTGCATGGCGAGAGAAAGGGATTCAGTTTCATTTTGTTACATATGGATTCCAAGTTTTCCCACCACCATTTTTTGCAGATGCTATTTTCCTTCATTGCATGCTTTTAGCCCCTCCATCAAATATAAGATAGTTGTAGTTTCCTGGCTTGGTTTCTGTGTCCTCTATTCTGAACCATTGGTCCACCCGCCTGTTTTGGTACCAGTACCATGGTATTTTTGTTACTATTTTTCTGTAGTATAGTTTGAAGTCTGGTATCGCTATGCCGCCTGATTCACACTTCCTGCTTAGTGTTGTTTTTGTTATTCTGTGTCTTTTATTTTTCCATATGAATTTCATGATTGCTTTCTCTATTTCTAGAAAAAATTCCGTTTGGATTTTGATTGGCATTGCATTAAACCTATTGAGAACTTTTGGTAATATCACCATTTTGATGATATTAGTTCTGCCTATCCATGAACAGGATATATTTTTACATCTTCTAAGATCTTCTTCCATTTCTCTCTTTAGGGTTCTGTAGTTTTCATTGTATAAGACTTTCACATCTTTTGTTAGGTTGATTCCTAATTATTATTATTTTTTTTAGGATATTGTGTATGGAGTGGTTGTCCTCATTTCTATTTCAGAGGATTTGTCGCTGATATGCAGGAATGCCTTTGATTTATGCATGTTGATTTTATATCCTGCCACTTTGCTGAATTCATTTATTAGCTCTATTAGTTTCTTTGTAGACCCTTTTGGGACTGCTAGACATAGAATCATGTGATCTGATAATTTAAGTTCTTCTTTTCCAATTTTTACGCCTTTTATTTCTTTCGTCTGTCTAAATGCTCTGGCTAGTGTTTCGAGAACAATGTTGAACAGAAGTGGTGAGAGAGGGCATCCCTGTCTTGTTCCAGATTTTAGAGAGAATACCTTCAATTTTTCTCCATTCAGAATGATGCTAGCCTGAGGCTTAGCATAGATTGCTTTTACAATATTGAGGTATGTTCCTCTTATCACTAGTTTTTCTAGAGTGTTGAACATAACAGGATGCTGTACTTTATTGAATGCTTTTTTTGCATCTACCGAGATGATCATATGGTTCTTATTTTTAAGTCTATTGATGTGGTGAATAACATTTATTGATTTCCGTATATTGAACCAGCCTTGCATCACACGGATGAATCCTACTTGATCAGGATTCACAATTTTTTTGATATGTTTTTGTATCCAATTCGCCAGAATTTTATTGAGGATTTTTTCATGTAGGTTCATTAGAGATATTGGTCTGTAGTTTTCTTTCTTTGAAGTGTCTTTGTCTGGTGTAAGAATCAGGGTGATCTTGGCCTCGTAGAATGAATTTGGAAGATCTCCCTCTTTTTCAATTTCCTGAAACACCTTGAAAAATATTGGTATTTGTTCCTCTTTAAAGGTTTTGTTAAACTCTGCTGTATACCCATACGGTCCTGGGCTTTTCTAAGTTGGTAGTGGATTGATGGTTTCTTCTATTTCCTCAATTGATATTGGTGTGTTTATGTTGTCTATATCCTCCTGACTCAATATGGGCAGATCATATGACTTAAGAAATTTATCGATGCCTTCACTGTCTTCTATTTGTTTGGAGTATAAGGATTAAAAATAATTTCTGATTATCTTCTGTATTTCAGAAATATCTGTTGTGACATTTTCTTTTTTAATCCCTTATGCTAGTAACTTGAGTTCTCTCTTCTTCTCTTTCATAGCATGGCTAAGGGTCTGTCAATTTTATTTATTTTTTCAAAGAACCAACTTCTACTTTTGTCAAGTTTTTTCAATTGTTTCTTTTGTTTCAATTTCATTAATTTCAGCTTTGATTTTAATTATTTCTTGCCTTCTACTTCTTTTGCTGTTTCTTTCGTCTTCTTTTTCTAGGATTTTGTGATGAAGTATGAGATCATTTATTTGTTGGTTGTTTCTTTTTTTAAGGAATGAACTCCAAGAAATGAATTTTCCTGTTAGAACTGCTTTCAATGTGTCCCATAGATTCCGATATGTTGTGTCTGTGTTTTCATTTATCTCTAAGAATTTTTAAATTTCCTCCTTGATGTCTTCTATAACCCATTGATCACTCAGTAACCTATTGTTCATTCTCCAAGTGATGCATGATTTTTCCTTCCTTCTTTTATCATTGATTTTTAGTTTCATTCCATTATGATCAGATAATATGCATGGTATTATCTGTACTCCTTTATATTGTCTAAGAGTTGCCCTGTGACATAATATATGATCATTTTTTAGAAGGATACATGTGCTGCTGAGAAAAAAGGTAACTGTTTGATGTTGGGTGTTATATTCTAAATATCTCAAATAAGTCTAGGTTATTAATTGTGTTATTGAGTTCTATAGTTTCCTTATTCCTTATTCCTTGTTTGGAAGATCTGTCCAGTGGTGAGAGAGGTGTGTTCATGTCTCCCATGATTACTGTATTGTGGTGTATTAGACTCTTGAACTTGAGAAGAGTTTGTTTGATGAACATAGCTGCACCATTGTTTGGGGCATATATATTAATGATTGCTGTCTCTTGTTGGTGTATGGTTCCCTTGAGCAGTATGTAGTGTCTCTCTTTATCCCTTTTGATTAACTTTGGCTCAAAATCTATTTTATTTGATATGAGTATGGACTCTCCTGCTTGTTTCCGAAGTCCATATGAGTGATATGATTTTTCCCAAACTTTCACCGTCAGTCTATGTATGCATTTTCCTATCAAATGCATCTCCTGTAGGCAGCATATTGTTGGGTCTTGTTTTTTGTTCAATTCTACTAGCCAGTGTGTCTTCATTGGTGAGTTTAAGCCATTAACATTTAGGGTTATTATTGAGATATGGGTTGTTCTTCCAGCCATATTTGTTTATTTATGTTACTAAACATGGTTTGTTTTCCTCTTTGATTATTTTCCCCCCTTTAATGTCCTACCTCCCACTGTTGGTTTTCATTGTTATTTTCCATTTCCTCTTCCTGCAATGTTTTGCCGAGGATGTTTTGAAGAGATGGTTTTCTAGCTGCAAATTCTTTTCACTTTTGTTTATCGAGGAAGGTTTTAATTTCATCTTCCATACTGAAGCTTAATTTCGCTAGATACACAATTCTTGGTTGGAACCCATTTTCTTTCAGTGTTTCAAATATGTTATTCCAGGATCTTCTAGCTTTCAGAGTCTGTGTTGAAAGATCAGCTGTTATCCTGATTGGTTTACCCTTAAACGTAATCTGCTTCCTTTCTCTTGTAGCTTTTAAAATTCTCTCTTTTTTCTGTTTGTTGGGCATCTTCATTATAATGTGTCTAGTTGTGGCTCTCTTATGATTTTGCACATTCGGCGTTCTGTAGGCTTCTAGGACTTGGGATTCTGTTTTATTTATCAAGTCTGGGAAGTTTTCTCGTATTATTTCATTGAATAGGTTGCTCATTCCTTGAGCAATGACTGTTAAGTTTGGCCTCTTTATGTTATCCCATATTTCTTGGATATTCTGCTCGTGGTTTCTTAACAGTCTTGCTGAGTGGTCTATGTTCTTTTCAAGTTGAAATACTTTGTCTTCATTGTCTGATGTTCTATGTTCTAAGTGTTCTACTCTCCTGGTAGTATTCTCAATTGAGTTTTTAAGTTGGATTATTCCTTCCTGCAATTCTAGGATTTCTGTTTGTTTGTTTTTACAACCTCTATCTCCCTATATATTTGATCTTTTGCTTATTGGATTTGTTTATGTAATTCATTGTCGAAGTGATCTTTAATTGTCTGATTTTGTTGTCTAATGTCTTCCTTGAGACTCCAGATCATCTAAAGCATGAGTATCCTGAATTCTTTATCTGACATTCCATCTGATGCAGCTATTACCTCTTCTAAAGTTGTGTTGACCTGCATTGCTTGTGGTCCTTTCTTTCCTTGTCTTTTCATACTGCTCGCGTTTTTCTCTGCTTGTTGAAACTGTTTTGTTTTGGGCAGTGGCTCTGCTCTGCCCCTATTCCTATTGGGGTGACCTAACAACCACGCTGGTGGGCTGCTGGGCTTGTACTGGGCGCGGGAGAAGGCTCTGCTTTGCCACTACTCCAATAGGGGTGCCGTGTCTACCACACCAGAGGGTCGTTGGGCCTGTTCTGGGCATAGGCGGTGGCTCTGCTCTGCCCCTACTCCAATTGGGGTGACGTGACTACCACGCCTGCTGGTTGATGGGCCTGTTCCGGGCACGGGCGGCAGCTCTGCTCTGTCACTACTCCAATTGGGATGACATGACTACCACGCCTGCAGGTCGATGGGCCTGTGCCGGGCATGGGCGGCGGCTCTGCTCTGCCCCTCTGGCTTGAAGACAATGTGAGAGAGACTCGGGTGTTTGTGACTCACTTTTTTTACCAGGAGACCAACTGTTTCTGTCACCGCTGGTATCGATGAAGTTATCTCCTCCACCACTTTGTGATGACATCAGATCTCTAACATGTTGGTATCCCATGTGAATGGCAGCATTTCATTCCCTTTGCCGGATGACCAAAGCAATGGGTGAGTCCTGACCAGCCCTCACAAGCCCCGTCTCAATCCTGTTGCCACTGCCTATGAAGGCTAGGTAGGTATTTACCTCCACAGTATTCAGCAAGACCTAGACCGAGAAGGAGTTTCCGCGGGTTCTTTAGCCCTGGGCCTGATCAGTTCCAGGAGCCAGAATTCGGCCGCTCTGGGCTTGGTGTATGTTCTGATAGGAACAGGCCTGAGTAATTTGTCTCCGAGACACAGGCGAATGGCAGCCTGAGATTACCTGTTCTATAGCTGAATGAGCTGCTATGAGTTGAAAACAGGAATGGTGACGTCAGCTCTCCAAGATGGTGGCCCCTGGCTTCCTCTGTGGTCTGACTGGTGTGGAAAACCGAATTGGACCGCGTCCTTCCCCGGTCTCAAACCCAGAATTCAGCAATGAGCACAGTGATTGTACAGCTGGCAGGAGCCCACAGAATCCGCACCACTGGATATTTGTGTTGCTATCTCATTGTTTCCCAGCATGCGCCACAGACTCTAGCCGCAGGGCGATTTGCTGAATAAGCAGCATGACGCTCCATGCGGACAAATCACTCAAGTTTGAGCCCCGTAGCTAATCCTCATGAGATGGAAATACTTCCACTAGGTTTTGGAGCACCCAAATTTTGCTGGAAATTCGTCATTCTCTTGCACAGTGATGCTGTATATGGGGTTGATGCACTCCTTTCGCTGCCATCATATGATCCCCTGAAGTTAGTTTTCAGTACTGGAAACGAATATGTATTTCAGGTGGATGAATATTTCTGAGAATAAACTTGTGAAAAGTTGATTATAAATCCACATACATAAATATGAATGAATTTAGGGAGTGTAAAATAAGACAAATACATTCCATATTTTGAAAAATCTGGAGAGTGATATATATATATATATATATATATATATATATATATATATATATATATATATATAGATAGATAGATAGATACACACACAGAGAGAGACATTAAAAAGTAGCATTATATATGCCAATTGAAATTCACCATGAAATATATATCATCCACAGATCCAAAAATACTCATTTTCCTGAACATCAATTTATGTTGTTCAACTAGAAAGCTGACCCATATGTTGAATTTTCAGTTCCAACAGCGTTTAGTAGGAGTGATCTTTTCTTACAGTTTGTATCTGCCAAGTCAGCCACCTCACAAAATGTATGTGTGATACGAGGTAGAATTCAATATGTGCATAAAAAAATACATGTGCTGAATAGACTACAGAGAAAGGGAGACAGTTATTCACATATTTGTTAACTTTTAAAACACATAAAGAACTGTTTCAATTAAAATTTGCTAGATTTATAGCACCTACCATTTATCATAGAAAAGGCAAGTCCATCTATACACCATGCCTCCTGTGAACCTCTTGTATTTCTATTTTGTTTGGGTTATTTTTCTCCATCATATTAAGATTAGAAGTAAAAGTCTAGAAGGGAATTTGTTAGTGTCAGGGATTCAGTATTTCGAATGGAAAATTGGAAAATGTATCCAATGTGTATGCAAATATGTGCTACACAAAAATCTTCCCACTCTCATTCAGAACAATGCCTTGGCATTACCTTCGCCCCATGTAAGACACAATTAGAGGAGAAGAGTTAGAAAATCTGTGAATACATACCTGTTATAGAAAATGCTCAGGAGTTCACAAATTTGGAGGTGGTAGAGGAGTTTCCAAAAGTAAGGGACAGGGTAAACACTCCACAAACATGAAGCTCTGCTGGCCTAACATCTGGAGAAACTACCTCTGAGGGTGAGCACTTGAAATATATTTTGTTGTCAGGAGCATTAGCTTCCTTTGTAGTGAGACCATCAAAGCTGGGTCTGCATCTATGTGACATGGATGACATGGTTTCTTATTTTCCGATGAACATGAGGCAGCAGTGCTGAATTTTCTCTTTGTAGGTAAACTGTGGCCACTGAGGGCAAGTGTCTCCTCATCTGGACTGTGAAGGCATTTGTTCATCCTCCACTCTTTGTGGTGTTTTTTGCTGTTGCACTAGGAGTGTGGTATTTGCTTCATGAAATAAAAAGAGTTCAACTGGGACACAGTGCTGTAGGGAGTTCTTTCAGTTGTGGTGGGTTGGGTTCTGTTGGAGAATGCACCAACCAGGCTTCTATCCCACATAGCTTGCAACATTGACCATAGCAACCTGATTCTGAACATTGCCCTGAAACCTCTCCATATAACAAGAATCTTTTACATATAAAGGTCTACTGGCTGCAAAATGTCAGTCACAAGTTATTTGGACACCAATGGCAGATAAACATGGCCACACCAGAGATATTTTATCACACACCTGCCCACCACGGCTCTAGGAACACTACTCAGCAGGTTCCAACTTACTTGCATCTCTGTTATACACCATTTTCATGAAACCCAGTCAATAAAGGCAATGTCTTGTATTCTCATGATCAGCTAGAGGACATCCAAAGGTTCTCCTGTGACACCTAGTCTTGGGAATTTCAAAAATTTCATGGTATTCATCTAGCCATTATTCAAGGAAGAAGTTGTAGGCACTGTGGGTTTCAATTCATTCATTAACCATTAAATGTTGAGTAAGCTCATTTCAATGAAAGCTCTGGAGAACTCTCAGAGGCAAGGCTTCCCAAAGGGTGGCCAAAAGGTCACATGAAGCCAGGCCCATTGAGGTCTACAATGTGAGGTCCATGTGTGTTTTCACTCTCAACTATGGCTGCCAAGTCTTTCAGAATAAAATCATGTGATATCCTGGCTGAGATTCCCTTTGCTCTGTGGAAAGCCAACTTGGGCGTAGATCTCACTTTCCAAGGGCGACTCTCATGCATGGCCTTCTAAAAGCCCAACACAATCCATGGCAATACTTCTCTGAGGTCAATTCCAGAACTCAGTCTCTATGTTGAATCACACAAGAGTTTAAGCCCAGGTGTACCCAGTCATCTCTTCCTACCGCCATACAAATGTTCACAGTTAAAACCAAAACACCCCAACATGGCCCTCATCTTCTTCCATGTAGACACTCGTCATAACCTCTGGCTGGAGGTTTCCATGAGGTACACAGCCCATGTCCGTGTCCAAAATAAGCTCCCTTGCCCCTCATTTGCCTAACATCAGGGTTGCCTGGACTGCCTTCCTGTGAAACAGAAGTGAAAAAATAGGCCTGGCGTTAATACTGCTCTACTTCTCCAACTTGAGGCCTACTGAGTGTGGGGTTTAGATTCTTTATGTAAATTCATATTTTTTGTTGTTGTACTTTAACTTTTTAATATGTTTTCATTTTTTAAATATTTTTATTTTATTATTATTATTATTTTAAACTTTAATTTACATCTTTTAAATGATCATTATTTTTAAATTTTTTTCTTTCTTTCTTTCTTTTCTATTTTTTCTTTTGTCTTATCATTTCTTTTCAATTTTCTGATTTCCCCTTCCTCGAATTCTACCTGCCTACTCTCATTCTCTTTAGTGACTTCTTCCCTTTCCTTCTAATATCTTTTCTTCCAAGCATCAAATAAATTTATAAGAGTAAGCAGTAACTCAACAGTCAAACAGAGCAAGAAGTAACATGAGCAGCACAAAAAGTCAAGGAAGAAAATAAGTACAAACAACGAAGGACAGCCAAAATATTCAGGAGGACCTATAGTCATCAGAAAAATGGTCATATAAAGAACTCAAGGAATACCTTAGACAGATGGAATTGAAACTTAAAGAGGATACGAGACAGCAAATCCAAACAGTGAAAGAACACATTGAAAATGAATTACATAAACAGATAAAAGAAGAAGTTATGCATCTTTATCAGGAGATAGAGATTATAAAAAAATCAAACAATAATTCTAGAAATGAAGGAAACGATAAACCAAATTAAAAAGTCAATTGAGAGTATCACTAACACTGTGGAGCAAGTAGAAGACAGAATGTCAGATAATGAAGACAAAAATTATCATCTTGAAATGAATATAGCCAACACAGAAAGGCTGGTAAAAAATCATGAGTAAAACATCCAAGAGATATGGGATAACATAAAAAAAATTAATGAGTCATCTGGATAGGTACACAGATTCAAACCAAGGGAATTAGTAATCTATTGAATGAAATAATTACAGAAATATTTCCAGAAATACAAAGTAAATGGATATACAAATTGGACATGCTTACAGGACACGGAGCACACAAAATCACAGTAGACCAACACCAAGACACATTGTTATGAAGATATCCAATATACAAAACAAAGAGAAAATATTAAAAGCTCTAAGAGAAAGGAGGCAGATTACATTAAGGGGTAAACCAATAAGGTTGAGAATGGATTTTTCATCACAGTCGCTGAAAGCGAGAAGATCCTGGAACAACGTATTTCAAACACTGAAAGACAATGAATGCCAAGCAAGAATTCTGTATCCAGCAAAATTAAGCTGCAGGTATGACGATGAAATAAAAATATTTCATGATAAACAAAAGGTAAAAGAATTTGTAGCCAGAAAACCAGCATTGCAAAGCATCTTGAGCAAAACAATACACGAAGAAGAAATGAAAATCAACAACCAAAACCATCAGTGGGAAGTGCCTCAGTAATGACTGAGGGTGGGGGAAAAGCTAATCATGGAGAAACAAACTAAATTAAAAAAAAAAGATGAATCATCAATCATGAGCGGCAGTACAAACCATATATCAATAGTGACTCTAAATGTTAATGGCTTAAACTCTCCAATAAAGCGACATAGGCTGGTAACTTGGATTAAAAATGAATCCAACAATATGTTGCCTCCAGGAGACACATCTGAATGGAAAAGACATACACAGGCTGAAGGTGCAAGTTTTGGAAAAAATATACCATGCAACGCTCCCCATAAGCAAGCAGGGGTGGCCATGCTCATATCGAATAAAATCGACTTCAAGACTAATTTAATCAAAAGGGATAAGAAAGGACATTATATACTGTTAAAAGGAACCATTCATCAAGAAGACATAAAAATTATCAATATTTATGCACCAAATAATGGTGCTGCAATGTTCAAAAAACAAATTCACCTCAAGTTCCAGAATGAAATAGACCACAACACAATAATTATGGGTGACTTCAAAACACCTCTCTCACCATTGGACAGATCCTCCAAACAAAAGTGAATAAAGAAACTATAGAAATCAATATCACAAACAATAACCTAGACTTAACTGACATATATCGAATATATCAATCATCATCAAGTGGATAAACTTTTTTCTCAGTAGCACGTGGATCCTTCTCAAAAATAGACCATACATTATGTCATAGGGCAACACTCAGTAAATATACAGGGGTTGAGATAATACCATGAATTTTTTCTGATCATAATGGAATGAAACTGGAAACCAATGATAAAAAAAGGAAGGAAAAATCCTACATCACATGGAAAATGAACAATATGTTACTGAATGATCAGTGGGTTACAGAAGATATAAAGGAGGAAATCAAAAAATTCTTAGAGATACATGAAAATACAGACGCAATATATCAGAATCTATGGGACACAATGAAAGCAGTTTTAAGAGGGAAATTCATCTTCTGGAGGTCATTCCTGAAAAATGTAAAAACGAACAAATAAATGAGCTCACACTTCAACTCAAAGCCCTAGAAAAGGAAGAGCAAAACAACAAAAAATGTAGCAGAAAGCAATAAATAATTAAAACCAGAGCAGAAATCAACGAAATTGAAACAAAAGAAACTATTGAAAAAATTAACAAAACTAAAAGGTGGTTCTTCGAAAAAATAAATATGTTCGACAGACCCTTAGGCATGCTAATGAAGAGAAGAAGAGAGAGAACTCAAATTACTAACATAAGGGATGAAAAAGGCAATATTACAACAGATGCTTCAGAAATACAGAAGACATTTAGAAATTATTTAGAAAACCTATATTCCAATAAAATAGAATATAGTGAAGACATCGATAAATTTCTTAAGTCATATGATATTCCCAGACTGAGTCAGAAGGATACACCCAATTTAAACAGACCAATGTCAATGGATGAAACAGAAGAAGCAATCAAAAGACTACAAACCAAGAAAAGCCCAGGAAAGGATGGCTATACAGCGGAGTTTTACAAAACATTTAAAGAAGATTTAATACCAATACTTTTCAAGTTATTTCAGCATAGAGAAAAAGAGGGAGCTCTTCCAAATTCATTCTATGAGGCCAACATCACGCTGATTCCGAAATCAGAAAAAGACACCTCAAAGAAAGAAAACTACAGACCAATATATCTGATGAACCTACATGCAAAAATCCTCAATAAAACTCTGGTGAATCGAATACAAAGGCACATCAAAAAAAGTATGCACCATGATCAAGTAGGATTCATAGCTGGGATGCAAGGATGGTTCAATATATGGAAATCAATAAATGTTATTCACCACATCAATAGACTTAAAGATAAGAACCATATGATCATCTTGATAGAAGCAAAAAAAGCATTTGACAAAGTACAGCAACCCTTTATGTTCAAAACATTAGAAAAAATAGGGATAACAGGAAGTTACCTCGACATTGTAAAAGCTATCTATGCTAAGCCTCAGGCTAGCATCATTATGAATGGAGAAAAATTGAAGGCATTTCTTCTAAAATCTGGAACAAGACAGGGATGCCCTCTCTCACCATTTCTATTCCATATAGTTCTCGAAACACTGGCCAGAGCAATTAGACATACTAAAGAAATAAAAGGCATAAAAATAGGAAAATAAGAAGGCAAATCATCACTATTTTCGGGTGACATTATTCTATACATAGAAGACACAAAAAGGTGTACAAAAACTACTAGAACTAAAAAATGAATGACCTGCGACCCACCGGCAGGTCAGGCCCAGAAACCTGCAGAGGGGCACAGCTGCCCCACCCACCTGCAAGGTAGGCGATACCGTGACCACTGACAAAACAGGCCCAGTGCCGTCTGACACATCACCCCGGTTGGGGGAGGGGCAGAGCCGCAACCAGCACCTGTTAGGTAGACAGACCTTAAAACGACAGACAGAACAGGCCTAGCGGCCAGCGGAGGTGCAGAGCCGCTGCTCACGCCTGCAAAGTAGGCGAACCTGTGACCACCGAAAGAACAGGCCCACCGAAAGTAGAGGCACAGCAGCCTGCCGGCGTAGTAGGCACATTGCCCCAATTGGAGGAGGGGCAGAACCACCGCCAAAGCCTGCGAGGGAGACTTTGCAACTATACAAGAGCAATATAAATATATAGGGGGAAAATCAATAACACAACAGTTTCACCAAGCAGAAAGAAACGCGATCAGCATGAAAAGACAAGGAAAGAAAGGACCACAAGCAATGCAGGTCAACTCAACTTTAGAAGAGGTAATATCTGCAGCAGATGGAATGTCAGATAAAGAATTCAGGATATACATGCTTCAGATATTCTGGAGTCTCAAGGAAGACATTAGACAGCATAATCAGACAATGAAAGACCACTTCGACCACTTCGAAAATGAATTACATAAACAAATACAAGAAGCAAAAGATCAATTATACAGGGAGATCAAGGTTATAAAAAACAAACAAACAGAAATCCTGGAAATGCAGGAAACAATAAATCAAATTAAAAACTCAATTGAGAATACTACCAGCAGAGTAGAACACTTAGAAGATAGAACATCAGAAAATGAAGACAAAGTATTTCAACTGGAGAAGAACATTGACAGCTCAGCAAAGCTGTTAAGAAACCATGAGCAGAACATTCAAGAAATATGGGATAACATAAAGAGACCAAACTTAAGAGTCATTGGGATACAAGAAGGTATAGAGTTCCAAACAAAAGGAATGAGCAATCTATTCATAGAAATAATACGAGAAAACTTCCCAGACTTGAAGAATGAGACAGAATCCCATATCCTAGAAGCCTACCGGATGCCGAATGTGCAAAATCATAAGAGATCCACACCTAGACACATTATAATGAAGATGCCCAACATACAGAATAAGGAGAGAATTTTAAAAGCTACAAGAGAAAGGAAGCAGATTACATTTAGGGGTAAACCAATCAGGATAACAGCTGATCTTTCAACACAGACTCTGAAAGCTAGAAGATCCTGGAATAACATATTTGAAACACTGAAAGAAAATGGGTTCCAACCAAGAATTGTGTATCCAGCAAAATTAAGCTTCAGTATGGAAGATGAAATTAAAACCTTCCATGATAAACAAAAGTGAAAAGAATTTGCAGCTAGAAAACCATCTCTTCAAAACATCCTCGGCAAAACATTGCAGGAAGAGCAAATGGAAAATAACAATGAAAACCAACAGCGGGAGGGAGTACAGTAAAGAGGGGGAATAATCAAAGAGGAAAACAAACCATGTTTAGTAACATAAATAAACCAATATGACTGGAAGAACAACCCATATCTCAATAATAACCCTAAATGTTAATGGCTTAAACTCACCAATTAAGAGACACAGGCTAGTAGAATGGATCACAAAACAAGACCCAACAATATGCTGCCTTCAGGAGACGCATTTGATAGGAAAAGACATAAATAGACTGAAGGTGAAAGGTTGGGAAAAATCATATCACTCTTATGGACTTCGGAAACAAGCACGAGTGTCCATACTCATATCAAATAAAATGGATTTCAAGCCAAAGTTAATCAAAAGGGATGAAGAGGGACACTACATACAGCTCAAGGGAACCATACACCAACAAGACATCACAATCATAAATATATATGCCCCAAACAATGGTGCAGCTATGTTCATCAAACAAACTCTTCTCAAGTTCAAGAGTCTAATAGACCACCATACAATAATTATGGGAGACTTCAACACACCTCTCTCACCACTGGATAGATCTTACAAAGAAAAGTTGAATAAGGAATCTATAGAACTCAATAACATAATTAATAACCTAGACTTAATTGACATATATAGAATATACCACCCAAGATCAAGCAGTTACACTTTTTTCTCAGCAGCACTTGGATCCTTCTCAAAAATAGATCATATATTATGTCACAGGGCAACTCTTAGACAATATAAAGGAGTAGAGATAATACCATGCATCTTATCTGAACATAATGAAATGAAATTGAAAATCAATGATAAAAGAAGTAAGGAAAAATCATGCATCAATTGGAGAATGAAAAATAGGTTACTGAATGATAAATGGGTTATAGAAGACATCAAGGAGGATATTAAAAAATTCTTAGAGATAAATGAAAACACAGACACAACATATCGGAATCTATGGGACACATTGAAAGCAGTTCTAAGAGGAAAATTTATTGCTTGGAGTTCATTCCTTAAAAAAAGAAAAAAACCAACAAATAAATGATCTAATACTTCAACTCAATGTCCTAGAAAAAGAAGAGCAAAACAACAGCAAAAAAGTAGAAGACAAGAAATAATTAAAATCAGAGCAAAAATTAATGAAATTGAAACAAAAGAAACAATTGAAAAAATTGACAAAACTAAAAGTTGGTTCTTTGAAAAAATAAATAAAATTGACAGACCCTTAGCCACGCTAATGAAGAGAAGAAGAGAGAGAACTCAAATTACTCGCATATGGGATGAAAAAGGCAATATCACAACAGACACTTCAGAAATACAGAAGATTATCAGAAATTATTTTGAATCCTTATACTCCAATAAATTAGAAGATAGTGAAGGCATCGATAAATTTCTTAAGTCATATGATTTGCCCAGATTGAGTTAGGAGGATATTGACAACCTAAACAGACGAATATCAACTGAGGAAATAAAGAAACCATCAAAAGACTACCAACTAAGAAAAGCCCAGGACCAGATGGGTATACAGCAGAGTTTTACAAAATCTTTAAAGAGGAACTAATACCAATACTTTTCAAGCTATTTCAGAAAAATGAAAAACAGGGAGAACTTCCAAATTCATTCTATGAGTCCAACATCACCCTGATTCCTAAACCAGACAAAGACACTCCAAAGAAAGAAAACTACAGACCAATATCTCTAATGAACCTAGATGCAAAAATGCTCAATAAACTTCTCGCGAACCGGATACAAAAACATATCAAAACAATTGTGCACCATGATCAGGTAGGATTTATCCCTGGGATGCAAGGTTGGTTCAATATACGAAAATCAATAAATGTTATTCACCACATCAATAGGCTTAAATATAAGAACCATATGATCATCTCGATAGATGCGGAAAAAGCATTCGACAAAGTACAGCATCCCTTTATGTTCAAAACTCTAGAAAAACTAGGGATAACAGGAACATACCTCAATATTGTAAAAGAAATCTATGCTAAGCCTCAGCCTAGCATCATTCTGAATGGAGAAAAACTGAAGGCATTCCCTCTAAAATCTGGTACAAGACAGGCATGCCCTCTCTCACCACTTCTGTTCAACATAGTTCTCGAATCACTGGCCAGTGCAATTAGACAGACAAAAGAAATTAAAGGCATAAAAATAGGAAAAGAAGAACTCAAATTATCACTATTTGCAGATGACATGATTCTATACCTAGCAGACCCAAAAGGGTCTACAAAGAAACTATTAGAGCTAATAAATGAATTCAGCAAAGTGGCAGGATATAAAATCAACACGCATAAATCAAAGGCATTCCTGTATATCAGCGACAAATCCTCTAAAATATATATGAGGACAACCACCCCATTCACAATATCCTCAGAAAAAATAAAGTACTTGGGAATCAACCTAACAAAAGAGGTGTAAGACTTATACAATGAATACTACAGAACCCTAAAGAGAGAATTGAAGAAGATCTTAAAAGATGGAAAAATATACCCTGTTCATGGATAGGTAGAATTAACATCATCAAAATGGCGATATTAACAAAAGTTCTCAATAGGTTTAATGCAATGCCAATCAAAATCCCAATGGCATTTCTTGTAGAAATAGAGAAAGCAATCATGAAATTCATATGGAAAAATAAAAGACCCAGAATAGCAAAAACATTGCTAAGCAGGAAGTGTGAATCCGTCGGTATAGCTATACCAGACTTCAAACTATACTACAGAGCAATAGAAACAAAAACAGCATGGTACTGGTACCAAAACAGGCGGGTGGACCAATGGTACAGAATAGAGGACACAGAAACCAATCCACAAAACTACAACTATCTTATATTCGATAAAGGGGCTAAAAGCATGCAATGGAAGAAGGCTAGCATCTTCAACAAATGGTGTTGGGAAAACTGGAAATCCATATGCAACAAAATGAAACTGAATCCCTTTCTCTCACCATGCACAAAAGTTAACTCAAAGTGGATCAAGGAACTTGATATCAAATCAGAGACATGGCGTCTGATAGAAGAAAAAGTTGGCTATGATCTACATACTGTGGGGTCGGGATCCAAATTCCTAAATAGGACACCCATAGCACAACAGTTAATAACTAGAACCAACAAATGGGACTTACTCAAACTAAAAAGTTATTTTCTGAGCAAAAGAAACAATAAGAGAGGTAAATAGGTAGCCTACGTCCTGGGAACAAATCTTTACTCCTCACACTTCAGACAGAGCCCTAATATCCAGAATATACAAAGAACTAAAAAAATTAGACAATGAGATAACAAATAACCCAATCAACAAATGGGCCAAGGACCTGAACAGAAATTTCTCAGAGGAGGACATACAATCAATCAAGAAGTATATGAAAAAATGCTCACCATCTCTAGCAGTCAGAGAAATGCAAATAAAAACCACCCTAAGATACCATCTCACTCCAGTAAGATTGGCAGCCATTAGGAAGTCAAACAACAACAAGTGCTGGCGAGGATGTTGGGAAAAGTGTACTCTTGTACATTACTGGTGGGACTGCAAATTTTTGCGCCCAATTTGGAAAGCAGTATGGAGATTTCTTGGAAAGCTCGGGATGGAACCACCATTTGATCCAGCTATTCCCCTTCTCGGTCTATTCCCTAAAGACCTAAAAAGAGCACACTATAGGGCCACTGCTACATCCATGTTCATAGCAGCACAATTCACAATAGCAAGACTGTGGAACCAACATAGATGTCCTTCAATAAAAGAATGGATAAAAAAATGTGGCATTTATACACAATGGAATATTACTCTGCATTAAGAAATGACAAAATCATAGAATTTGGAGGGAAATGGATGGCATTAGAGCAGGTTATGCTAAGTGAAGCTAGCCAATCCCTTAAAAACAAATGCCAAATATCTTCTTTGATATAAGGAGAGTAACTAAGAACAGAGTAGGGACGAAGAGCATGAGAAGAAGATTAACATTAAACAGGGATGAGAGGTGGGAGGGAAAGGGAGAGAGAAAGAAAATTGCATGTAAATGGAAGGAGACCCTCAGGGGTATACAAAATTACATACAAGAGGAAGTGAGGGGAAAGGAGGAAAAATATAAGGGGGAGAAATGAATTACAGTAGAGGAGGTAGAGAGAGAAGAGGGGAGGGGAGGGGGGAGGGGGATAGTAGAGGATAGGAAAGGCAACAGAATACAACAGTCACCAGAATGGCAATATGTAAATCAATGGTTGTGCAATTGATGTGATTCTGCAATCTGTATATGGGGTAAAAATGGGAGCTCATATCCCACTTGAATCAAAGTGTGAAATATGATATATCAAGAACTATGAAATGTTTTGAACAACCTACAATAAAATTAATTAAAAAAAAACCAGCATGGTACTGGTACCAAAACAGGCGGGTGGACCAATGGTACAGAATGGAGGACACAGAGATTAATCCAAAAAGCTACAACTATTTTATATTTGATAAAGGAGCTAAAAGCATGCAATGGAGGAAATATAGTATCTTCAACAAATGGTGTTGGGAAAAATGGAAATCCATGTGCAACAAAATGAAACTGAATTCCTTTCTCTCGCCATGCACAAAAGTTAACTCATAGTGAATCAAGGTGCTAGATATCAAATCAAAGACTCTGTGTCTGATAGAAGAAAAAGTTGGCTCTGATCTACATATTATGCGGTCGGGCCCCAAATTCCTTTATATGACATCCATAGCACAAGAGTTAATAACAAGAATCAACAAATGGGACTACTTAAACTGAAAAGTTTTTTATCAGCAAGAGAAAGAATAAGAGAGGTAAATAAGGAGCATACATCATGGGAACAAATTTTTACTCCTCACACTTCAGATAGAGGCCTAATATCCAGAATATACAAAGAACTCAAAAAATTAGACAATAAGATAACAAATAACCCATAAACAAATGGGTCAAGGACTTGAACAGACACTTCTCAGAGGAGGACATACAATCATTCATCAAGTACATAATAAAATGCTCACCATTTCTAGCAGTTAGAGAAATTCAAATCAAAATCACCCTAAGATACCATCTCACTCCAGTAAATTGGTAGCCATTATGAAGTCAAACAACAACAAGTGCTGGCAAGGATGTGGGGTAAAAGATACTCTTGTACATTGCTGGTGGGACTGTAAACTGGTGTGGCCAATTTGGAAAGCAGTATGGAGATTCCTGGGAAAGCTGTGAATGGAACCACAATTTGACTCAGCAATTGCCCTTCTCTGACTATTCCCTGAAGACCTTAAAAGAGAGTAATACAGGGATACTACCACATGGATTTTCATAGCAGTACAATTCACAATTGATACACTGTGGATCCAACCCAGATTCCCTTCAATAGATGAATGGATAAAAAAAATGTGGCATTTATACACTATGGAGTATTACGCAGCACTAACAAATGACAAAATCATAAAATTTGCAGAAAAATGGATGGCACTGGAGCAGATTATGCTTAGTGGAGATAGCCAATCCCTAAAAAATAAATACCAAATGTCTTCTTTGATATAATGAGAGCAACTAAGAACAGAGCAGGGAGCAATAGCAGGAAGAAAACATTAACTTTAAACAGAGACATGAGGTGGGAGGGTAAGTGAGAGAAAAGGGAAATTGCATGGTAATGGAGGGAGACCCTCATTGTTACACAAAATTACATATTGTTGTGAGTGGAATGGGAAAATAAACATGGAGTGAAATAAATTACAGTAGATGGGGAAAAAAGAGAAGATCGGAAGAAAGGGGAGGGGAGATAGTAGAGTATAGGAAAGGTAGCAGAATACAACAGTAGCTAATAGGGCATTATGTAAAAATGTTGATGTGTAATCGATGTGATTCTGTAATCTCTATTTGGGCTAAAAATGGGAGTTCATAAGCCAATTGAATCTAATGTATGAAATATTATATGTCAAGATATTTTTAATGTTTTGAGCAACCAATAAAAGAAAAAAAGTAGCAATATATATGCCAATCGAAATTCATCATGAAATATATATAATCCACAGATCGAAAAATATTCATTTTACTGAACATGGATTAATGTATAATGTTATTCAACTAGGAAGCTCACCCATAGGTTGAATTTTCAGTTCCAACAACATTTAGGAGGAGTTATCCTTTCTCACAATTTGCATCTGCCAATTCAGTTACCTCACAAGTATGTACGTGTGGTACCAGGTAGAATTCTATATGTGCATATAAAAATACATGTGCTGAATTGGCTACAGAGAAAGGGAGACAGGAATTCACATATTTGTTAATTTTAAAAACACATGTAGAACTATTTCAACAAAAAAATGACTAGATTTATAACTCCTACACTATATAATGCAAAAGGCAATTGTAACAATACACCATGCCTCCTCTGAACTGCTTGTATTTCTATTCTGTTTGGGTTATTTTTCACCAACATATTAGAATTATTAGTCAGAGTATAGTAGGGTATGTGTTAGTTTCAGGGCTTCAGTATTTCAAATAGAAAATTGAAAAATGAATCGAATGTGTATGTAAATATGTGCTACACAAAAATCTTCCCACTCACATTCAGAACAATGCCTTGATATTACCTTGGCCCAAGTAAGACACAATTAGAGTAGAAAAGTGTGAAAATCTGTGAATACATATCTGGAATGGAATATGCTCGGGAGTTCACAACCTTGGTGGTGGTAGAGGAGTTTCCAAAAGTAAAGAACAGTGTAAACACTCCACAAACATGGAGCTCTGCTGGCCTAAGACTTCTTGGAAAACTGCCTCTGAGGTTGGGCACTTGAAATATATGTTGTTGTCATGAGCTTTAACTTCCTTTGTAGTGAGACCATCAAAATGGGTCTGCATCTATGTGACCTGGAAGACATGGTTTCTTATATTCCAATGACCATGAGGCAGCAGTGCTGAATTCTCTCTTTGTATGTAAACTGTGGCCACTGGAGGCTAAGTGTCTCCTCGTGTGGACTGTGAAGACATTTGGTCATCCTCCACTTTTCGTGGTGTTTCTTGCTGCTGCACTGGGAATTTGGTATTTGCTTCACCAAATACAAGGAGTTCTACTAGGATACAGTGCTGAAGGGAGTTCTGTCACGTGTGGTGGGTCAGGGTCTGAAGGAGAATGCACCAACCAGGCTTCTATCCCACCCAGCTTGCCCCAATAACCATAGTAAACTGATTCTGAACATTGCCCTGAAACCTCTCCATATAAAAAATGCCTTTACATATAAGTGTCTGATTTCTGCACTATGTCAGTCATAATCCATTTGGAAGCCAATGGCCGATCCACATGGCCCCACCATGGTGTTTTATCACACACCTGCCCACCACTGCTCTAGGCCCACTAATCAGCAGGATACAAATTACTGGCATCTCTGTTCTATACCATTTTCATAAAACCCAGTAAAACAAGGCATTCTCTGGTATACACATGATCAACCACAGGACTTCCAAAGATTCTCCAGTGCCACCTGGTCATGGAAATTTCAAAAATTTCATGGTATTTATCTAGCCATTTTTCAAAGATTAAGTTGGAGGCACTGTGGGTTTCAAATCATTCAGAAACCATTAAGTGTTGAGAAAGCTCATTTCAATGAAAGCTCTGGAGAACACTCACAGGCAAGGCTTCTCAAAGAGTTGCCAAAAGGTCACATGAAGCCAGGCAAATTGAGGCCTACAATGTGAGGTCCATGTGTGTTTTGACTCTCAACTATACCTGCCAATCTTTCAGAATAAAATCATGTGATATCCTGGCTGAGGTTCCCATTGTTTTGTGGAAAGACACCCTGGGCCTAAATCTCAGTTTCCATGGGTGAGTCTCATGCATGGCCTTCTAAAATCCCAACACAATTCATGGCAATACTTCTCTGAGTTCAGTTCCAGAACTCAGTCTCTAAGGGGAATCACGCCAGAGTTCAAGCCCAGGTGGAACCAGTCATTCCTTCCAACCACCACAAAAATGACCACAATTAAAATCAAAACACTCCCACAGGGCCCTCATCTTCTTCCATATAGACACTCATCATAACCTCTGGCTGGAGATTTCTATGAGGGGCACAGCCTAAGAAAGTGTCCAAAATAAGCTCACTTGCCCCTCATTTGCCTAAAATCATGGTGGCCTGGACACTCCTCCTGTGAACCTGGAGTGATCAAATATTCCTGCTGTTAAAGTGTTCCGCTTCTCCAATTTGAGGCCTACTGGCTGTGAGGTATAGATTCTTTATGTGATTTGGAGTCATGAGAAAACCCAAGCACATATGGGCAAGCCTCTGCAGGGATTTGAAGAACTCATTTAATCCAAAGAATCCCTATTCTCACTTAATGGAGGTCAGGAACCTAAAACAAGAAGGCAAAAAAATTCATCCACAATGACTTCTCTTTTGGCCATTTCGGTTTGGGAAGCACATGGGATTTTTCTTTAGATCCATTGGGTGCTGAGAATCTAAGTCACAGCCTCACACAAGGACCAGAGACTGATTCAGACACATCCCATTCCAAAGCAATTAAGCAAAGAGCCGCAGGTGAAGCCCATTCATTTCCATATGAAAACAGTTTTCTTCAGGCTTCACAAAGGGTTGGCATGAGGCAAAGACCTTCCTGACATTCAGGGTAATTGAAACACAAGTAAGCAAATGGCCCAAGAAGGGTTTCTTCACTGAGACTTTACTGGTCACACTGATATCTGAGTTTTCTGAGATGCTCTCAATCTCTTCAGCTATCCAGTACATGGCCATGTCACAGAGCCTTGTGGTGTTACATATCTGGGACACAAAACCATGAGCGTATTTTGTAGAGTGGCCAGAATTCACGAAGAAAACAGTAACTTAAGAAGACAGTAGGTGTTGCCCATCCATAAGGCAAAGTGAAGTCCATTAATCTATTGGGCAGTATTAATGTGGGGAAGCTTTCTACTAGAGAAAACAAATCCATTGATGCATTCTCTTTTCTAATGTCTACAACCACGGATACAGTGGGATACACAGACATAGAAACCCTCACAATGTCAAAGGACTTACTAGAAACAGTCCACTCCACACCAGAAAAAACGCCTTTCCTACCTATTCTCAGAACATGAGAAAAAAAACACAAACTCACACCCACAACGGCAAAGCCACCTCCTTCCCCCAAGTAGGTCTGTGACTATCCAGAGTGTCTTCTGACTGGTGGGCCATATTATGTTCCCCCGAAATGGCCTGTCCTCTCTCAGATCTGGTCTCCTTGGCCAACTATGTGAAGTTGTCAGGAGACAGCGGTGAGCCACTACCTGCTTTCTCAGGGAAGGTGCCTCTTCAGAGCTCTGCTAGCAATTGGCCATCCTCACATCAGTAGGTACCAAGAAAGACTGACTCTGTCCTTGGAAAAAGCAAACAAGTTAGCCCAATGGGACTAGGACTGGGACTGGCTCTGGGTGCCTGGCTTCCTGGATCCCAAGTTCAGAGAATTCAATCACCAAGAATGTGAGGAGAGGTCACTTCCTTCAGGAACTGAATGAGGTCACTGCCTTGAAAACCACTTTGTCCTAACAGTTGCTTCCAAGGGTCCCATGAGATGGAGGCTGCCCCAACATCCTCTGACACATTCAGAAGTTAGAATGGAATATCAACCTTAGGCACACAGGTACAGCTCTCCACACAGGCCTGGTTTCTTCCAACTTCTTTACAATAAGAAAAGAGAGGCTGACTTAGACCCATCAATTCATCCTGACCAGGTTGTTTGCCATGGAAGATTTCTATTGCTCTCTCAGGTCCAACATAGCTGCATAAATCTTCTCCAAGGATCATTTCTCCATGGATCTTTGAGGTTCTCAGAAGGTGGAAGATCACCTACATTCCTATATTGTAAGACCAACTCTGTCCCTGCTCTTCTGTAAGTTATATTGATGGAACAGTGTATGTTTAGGGTTAATAACATGTTTGATTTGGGTTAGGAATCATTTTGCGGGATGAATAATGGTATTGGCAACCTTCGATATTTACAAGAGTATATAGGTGAAATATAAGTATGAAAGCAGAAAATTAGGAAAGATTTGAAGCCCAGAAGGGAATTGGACCCTTAAGTGGTATACTTAGCTTTGAGTTATGTGCTGCACAGTTGTCTCAGATAAATCAATATACAATGGCATAGGACCTTGTACCTTGGATGATTGAATGTTGAAGAGAACATCCAGTCAAAAAGCGATATTCAGTACGATGAGGAAGGTAGTCGTTAGGTTTAGAATGAAGAGTGAGTATAGGATTTGGACAAAAAGTTCTTTAGCAATAGGGTTTCGGTTAGAGAGTGAGTGTTAATGTCAGCACATGTGAAGAGTCAGTCACAATGATGAACTGGGGAAAATATGAGGGAAAGCAGATATCAATAAAGACATTAGGAAATCAAGCAAAGTACAAAGTGAGTGATAGGATTAGAGATTTTCAACAGGCTTGAGGTTGAATATATAATCTTAGGAAGAAACAAATATGTAGTCACCAATAGGATTGACATTTGAGAGCATTAGGCAACCTGGACATAGATGTTTTTAGTAATCCATGCTCACTTTCCATTTAGGCTTTGGTACAATTGAAAGTGTGAGCTTTGCTTTTTGTGTCCAGAATATTTCTGTGATAAAATGTATATGTATATCACGTGACATGAGTATTTCTTCCACCATTTCCAGGAGCAATATTTTGAAGACATATAAATTTGTATTGGGGTACAAATAGGTATACCCTCTGTCTATGAATATAGCAATAATGCATGAATAGACCATACTGGGAATAAATAATATAACTGGATCCACTTTAAATAATGGATTGAATGGATATCTGAAAATATATAAGAAATGTTATAAAGATGCACAATCAATCATTCCAACCAGTTATATATCTAATGGTCATCTTAGGGTTATGTTTTATCATGAAGGATGTGTGAGTTTTGCTTAAAAATTGATCATGGAAATTGAAAATAATATATTTGAAAAAAGTCTCATGAAAAGACCAGTCAAGAAACATAGGGAAATACATGTGTTCTGGAGCAAGAAGTGATTGAAAGTGAAACAAATGCCTATAAATTTGCTAAGTAGTGGATGAAATATATATCCTATGATGTGCATAAACTGAAGAAATAGTAATGTACCAGTGTTGAATAATAATTAATGTCAAAATACACATCATGTCCCATAGGTATCTACTAGCATTGATGTTAAACTAGGTCAGTTAATGTAGAAATACTAGGATTTGTTTGCACCTTTCACTGAAGTTAGTTTTCAGTACTAGGAAACAAATATGTATTTCAGGTGGATGAATATTTCTGAGAATAATCTTGTGAAAAGTTGATTATTAATCCACATACATGAACATGAATGAATTTAGGGAGTGTATATAAGACACATATATTTCATATTTTGAAAAATCTGGAGATTTATTTTGTATATATATATATACACACACAAACACAAACACACACACAAACAAAGACATTCAAAAGTAGAATTATATATGCCAATCAAATTTCACCATGAAATATATATCATCCACAGATCCAAAAATATTCATTTTACTGAACATGGATTTATGTATAATGTTATTCAACTAGGAAGCTCACCATTAGCTTGAATTTTCAGTTTCAACAGCATTTAGGTGGAGTAATCTCTTCTCACAATTTGTATCTGCAATGTCAGGCACCTCACAAAAATGTATGTGTGATATCAGGTAGGATTCTATATGTGTATATAAAAATTAATGTGCTGAATAGGTTACAGCGAAAGGGAGATAGGAATTCACATATTTGTTAACTTTAATACACATATAAAACTATTTCAATTAAAAAATGACTAGATTTATAACACCTACCTTTTATCTTGCAAAAGGCAAGTCCAATATACACCATGCCTCCTCTGAACTGCTTGTATTTCAATTCCGTTTGGGTTATTTTTCTCCATCATATTAGTATTTGTAGTTAGCGTCTAGAAGGGTATGGGTTATTGTCAGGAATTCAGTATTTCAATTGGAAAATTGGAAAGTGAATCCAATGTGTATGCAATTATGTGCAGCACAATATTCTTCCCACTCTCATCCAGAACAATGGCTTGACATTAACTTCGCCCCAAGTAAGACACAATTAGAGAAGAAGAGTTAGAAATTCTGTGAATACATATCTGGAATGGAAAATGCTCAGGAGTTCACAACCTTGGAGGTGGTAGAGGATTTTCCAAAAGTAGGGGACAGGGTTGATCACTCAACATGATCTTTCATTAAAATTGTGAGCCATCTTGCCACAAAGCCATGAAAAGATAATTTTTGCTTTACTATAAATTACTGCAAATTCTGAACCTGCTTAGAATGCCTGACCATGTTTTGAACTCACCCATGCCTGGCTCTCTGACCAGATAACAGCCCTCTCTGAAACTTTAATGACACCTCATAAATATTCGCCTTCCCTGGCCAGACAATGACCCTCTCTGAGGCTCTAATGGTCCTCATAATTTCTGATGCTGGGGCCAGAAAATCAAATGTAAACTCTAATTAGTGTGACGCTTGTCAAAGTTCTGTTTTCTGTAACCCCCCTTTTGTGTAACTTTCTGGGCTATAAAGCTGGGCTGTAGGAAAGGTGGGGTTGCTGTCTTGTTCCTGCCATTTTGAGAGGGAGAGGCAGCCTGGCTGGTTGAAATATGAAGCTTCCCTTAATTTGATTTTAATTGGAGTCAGTGGTCTTTTCTTGTGTCCTGGACTAACATTTTGGAGTTCCCCAGCAACATGACCCGACCAGATCACAAAGCCAGACTGCTGGAAATTCTGAAGCTGGCCTATCCTCCAGGACTCCAGGCTGGAGAGACAAGTTCCGAGGCCTTGGAATGAGCCTTCAGTCCATGGATCACTGCAGTGAACCATCGCACTAAAACTATTATCAAGCACCTGGTGGAGGAGTCCTTCATAGGTAAGAGGTGCCTTTATAACATCTGATATCCGGTTAAGGGAGTACTCTTCTGATGACAGAGAGGTGGCCTGGGAAGGCTCACATATACTCCTGTCTGGGACAGTAATAGGAATCCTTCTTTCCTCTGTTCTTTTCTGTAGGGAATACCTCTGAAAGTGTAGAGAGGTGCCGACTGGCACGCAGGAGCTCCTACCCCGGAGCTTTAGCAAGACGCTGCATTGCTCCTCTGGTTTTCTGTTTATTCGCCGAGTTTCTGTTTTTTTGTGTGTGTTTTGTTCTGTGTTCTAAATGTTTTTTATTTGTTTGTTTTTGTGCATTTTGTTGTGTGATTTCTGTGGTAAAAACTTAAGGATATTGGACGTGAAAATGGGTAATAAAGCATGTAAGCCTGTCACCCCTTTGGACTGTGTTTTAAAGAAATGTGATGCACTATACCCCCCTTTGTTAAGCAGGATGAGAGAAGCCCCTAGCCGGCTGTCTGGAGCACACCCACTGCAGAGGGCAATGCCTGCTGGAGACCTAATAACTGAGTATCTCCCAGGTTAACAAGTGAAGCTCCTTTAAAACCCCTTGTCCCTCCAGATCAAGAGAGTCACAACTTTGGACAGAGTCCCCTGTTTTTATCCTTTGTTAGCAAAGCAGTAAACCTCCCTTTTACTTTTTCTCAAACCCTGTCCTTATATTAAATTGGTATTAATTGGCTTCAAGGTCCAGAACCGAAATTTAAGTTACGAATTTTGATACCCCCCCGACCCCGGAATTTTTGAGAGCTGACTACTGAAATGTTAGGAGATTCAGCGTGCTTGGGGTGGAATCAAACCAGAGGAGCTAATCCTGTAAGTAAAAGACGGGACTGAGGGACTCCCAGCAGCTGCCGAAGTCCTGTTGCTTCAGTAAATTCCCTCCTTCCTTCCCTGCACTGTAAGTATTATGCCACCTCTGTTTTCTTAAAAAAGAGAAAAAGAAAAAGGAGACACTAAATGCAGTAAAGTCACCATGGAGACCTTTGATATTACATTTCAGGTTGCCCCTCTGTGAAAACATCTGATGCCCTTGTGGGGACATCTATCATGCCACTGGTGTAGGAGATTTTTCTCTTATCTGCTGTTTTAAAGGCTTCTGTCCTGTCAGCCATAGTCTGGAGCTCCTTTCTGTCTGTCTTTTGTCTTTGTTTCTGGCCATTTAAGACATGTGCAATAATGTGTAGATATTATAAATTGTTTCTTGGGAATGATCTTAGCTGAATGTGTGTCTAAATGATGATGTTTTATTGTAACAATATGGTATCTGGATGGGTTTTTGTAGCATTGCTCAATCTTGCAGTTAAAAGTCGGGTTTAGGTAATTTTTTAGTTTATGATTTCAGATAATTCATGCCAGAGAACTTAAATACTTAAAATGGAAAACTAAAGAATTCTACTTCCAAGTTGGCAAGTAACTTCCCAACCATTTAGTCTTTTTTTTCACCAATTTTTAATTGGGTAGCCTGGGAAAATGTCACAGTGTGTCAGTGCATTAATTTGGACAAGGATAGTAAATCATAGTATGGTATCTGTTGACAAAACAAGATGTTAAGGTATAAAATTTTGAATTGTATCTTAAAATTGTATCATAATTTTCAACATCCTCACCTGAAAATTATGGTTAAAGTGCCTTAGGCCTGAGGTGTCCGCTCAGAATAGCAGTTTTGTCCAGCTCCGTCCAGAACTCAGCCAGGACTTATGTTGAAATGTAAATGAAATAAGCCTGCAAGCTCAGTAGGAGACTGATCTGATGTCTAAGTGGGAAAAAAAAAGGTAAATCGTATGGTATTTACTAATTACTGGCCAGTCATTTTTTCTAGGACTCTCATTTTTTTCCTTAGATTCTGTATTTTTTTTTTGAGCTCATTATTTTGATCCTAGAGAACTAGGTTAATATTTTTCTCATCAGTTCTATCTTTGACCAACAGTGGAGTTCTGAAACATTACAATGGAGATTTCACCTGTGAAAAGCTACAAGGCCTTACTATTATTATTTGTGCACACTTTTGTTATGTGTTGTATGTCCATATATCTATATGTTCGTATATCATCTATATGATATACAAATTAACATATATAAGGAGCGATCATTTAAAAAAAGCACTCATAAAAACAAATTTTAAAAAGTGGATTCGAAGATCTTTAATTCACGTGAGTTAAAAGGTTCACTTTAAATTTGGATAAACAAATAACAATAAATGTCTTTAAATTTAAGCTTACAAGTTTTTCTAGCTGCTCAAAAATCTAATAAAATATTAATGTCTATAAAATGTCTAATATGCCTTGGTTCTAGGACTTTTCCTTTAACAAAAAAATGGTTTACACTGTTCAATACATTTCTCTAATATTTTGATAAATAAGTGAAGTAAATTTGATATGGGATTACTCATTCATGAGTACTTTTGTTAGATATCTGATTGATTTAGTAAGGTCTGTATAAGTTTGTTCTAAAGTCTGTATAAGATTGTAAAAATCAGTCATGTGATAAAGCGACACAAATTTCTGAAAACAAAAGTTTACCCATAACATTGTGTTTATTTTTATTTTTCTAGAGCAAGCAACCATAAAAATTAAACAACTGATTAAATAAGAACTGTTATTTTAGAGCACTGTACTGGAATTTCTTTAAAAGCTAAATTTGGTTAATGTAAAAATATCAATGTCATTGTGATGCTATTAATGTGCTCATATCTTCCAGGTATACAAGTCTGTAAGGTAGAAACTTTAAAAGAGCATTACATCAAGCTGGTGTTCTGAAGTTGTATGGTAAAAAAATATATATATATTGGGGATTTATTTACTTGTTATCAATAAGATATGTAAAGTTTTATGTTACTTTTTACATTGGGGAAAAATTTAAATATATTTTTAAGTTAATGAGCGCCTAATCTATGTAAAGGTTAAAAACTTTCAACCTTTCTTTAATTCATGTTTTAAATGTGATATCATATGGTGTTAGCTAATGTTCATGTGACCTCAAACAATTTATGTAAACTGTGTAAGATGATATTTAAAAAAAAAAAGATCAGCTTTAGAACTAAAAGACTTAAGATTTATATAGAGCCCTGCCTTACCTGAGATAAGGCTCTGTGTCTCATCTTACAACATGTGAGAATAACTACGAAAGCAGTAGGTCAGATGTTATTTAATTTAAAGTTACGTTCAGAAGTTCTTTTTTTTTTCTGTCAAGATTACTAGGATCTCAAAAAGGTGATATAATTTATAACTCAGCCAAAAATTCAGGGTAGCTATTACACGAACTAAGTATTTTTACTCTTGTTAATTTTATTTTGTAATTTCCTTATAAGTTAACTAAAGATTCCCTGTTAGTGTTTTACAAAAGAGTTGCTTTTGAACACAACATTGGTTAATTTAAGATAATAAGGCATCACCTACAAGACAGAAAAATACAGATCCCAAATAATAAAAAGATAAATAATTTTAAATTATAGACATTAAAGCACAGTACTCTTAATATAAGGCTGTTAAAATTTATTTGCTGGATGTTTAAGATTAGGATTTAAAATTTAATTTAAATGAAAAGGGACAATAAAACAAATTTTGGCTCTTGCCCTCTGAGTCAGTTTGTATACAGGGAACAGGAGACTTCTCTAAAGAACTTTGCAACTCTCAGCCACATAAACTACTGATCAGGAAGATTAATGAGGCCACTGGAGAACAGAAAGCCAATCAGTGCATTTTCTACGAAGAAGAGAGTCATCAGAGAAGGGAGATATTCCTGATGCTTCTGAGAGAAGCCACATGGTCAAGCAAGACCTGGAATCACCTAGCGCAAATGGCACTAGCAGAACTGAGAAGCTGCTCTCAAGTTTCCCCAGAAATGACTCCCATAAAATCTCAGCTGACTGTTAACAATAGATAGAAACAAAAGTCAGTTTTACTGCTTCATCTTAAACTCTTAGCAAAGACAGATAAACCCAAAATACAGCCATTCCTGGGCATTTTAAATAATAATAGTTATAATAATATTTTAACGTATACACTTTATGGTAGCCTCCCAAAATAAGTAAGACTGGAGGCTACAAAGAAGGATTCTCAGAGAGGAATGCCTGATGAGAATAAAAAGAGACTATCAAGAGGAGCTACCAGAGGCAGAAGTTTTTTGTTTAAGGCCTACAGATATTCCTAACCTACACAGGTAGGCTTGGTGTTTGCTAGTATGATTATCCAGCCCTGACTAACAGAATTAAAGGTTTCTCTATTACACACAGAGGTCATACTAGTAAAAGGAATTTGCAAGATCAGATGACATTAAATTATTAAACTGTATCTTATGGGGTGGGACAACTGTGACACTAAAAGTTAAATATTAAGTTGAAAGTCCTGATAACTGGGGATATTGAAGACAGATGAGGGGACATCTATACAGTGACTTGTTTCAGCAGCTGCAACATTTATTCAGTACTCATGGTTTTTGTTTCTCTCATAGAAGAACCCATCCCCAGATGACTTTACAAACTGTTCTACCACAACCAGACTTCAAACCGAACTGACTTCTAAAAGGCAACTCATGTCCCTCATGCTGTGCCCCCTCATGTCACCCTCTCTCAGCTCAGAAGAAGCCAAAATGAGTGACGCCACTCTTCTTACAACAATGGAGCCAAAAATAAATAGACTTTCATTTTAAGTAATTAATTAAGTCAGGTAAAATCAGGGAGACTGGTTTTGTGTGAGTTCAAAAAATATGGAGACTGTTACGTGAGGTATTAAAATTCCCTCAGTGCTCTTCCCCTACCCTATCAAAAGTTTGAAAGGGACACATTAGAAAAGGGGGGAATGATAGACCCAACCTGATCTTTTATTAAAATTGGGATCCATCTTGCCACAAAGCCATGAAAAGAAAATTTTGGCTTAACTATAAATTACACCAAATTCTGAACCTGCTTGCAATGCCTGCCCGTGGCCTTGAACTCACCCATGCCTGGCTCTTTGACCAGGAACAGCCCTCTATGAAACTTTATTGACACCTCATAAATACTGGCCTTCCCTGGCCAGACAATGACCCTCTCTGAGGCTCTAATGGTCTTCATAAATTCTGATGTTGGGGCCAGCAAAAAAAAAAAAAAAAAAAATATATATATATATATATATATATATATATATATATATATATATATATATAAACTACGATTAGTTTGATGCTTGTCAAAGTTCTGATATTTTAACCCCCCTGTAGTGTAAAATTCTGGGTTATAAACCTGGGCTGTAGGAAATTTGGGTGGCTGTCTTGTTCCCACTGTTTTGGGAGGGAGAGGCCACCTGGGCAGTGGAAAATATAAGCTTGCTTTAACTTGATTTTAATTGGAGTCAGTGGTCTTTTCTTGCATCCTGGTCTAATAGGTAAATGCTATTAAACATGGAGCTCTGCCAGCCTGAAGACTTCCTTAGAAACTGCCTCTGACGATGGGCACTTGACATATATGTTGTTGTCAGGAGCTTTAGCTTTCTTTCTAATGAGACCATCAAAGCTGGATCTGCATCTATGTGACCTGGAGGACATGGTTTCTTGTTTTTCAAAGGACATGAGGCAGCAGTGCTGAATTCACTCTTTGTAGGTAAACTGTCGCCACTGAAGGCTAAGTGACTCCCCGTGTGGACTGTGAAGCAATTTGGTCATCCTCCACTTTTCGTGGTGTTTCTTGCTGCTGCACTGGGAATTTGTTATTTGCTTCACAAAATACAAGGAATTCAGCTGGGACACAGTGCTGGAGGGAGTTCTTTCACATGAGATGGGTCAGGGTCTGCAGGAGAATGCATCAACCAGGCTTCTATCCCACATAGCTTGTCCCCTTGACCATTGCACCTGATTCTGAACATTGTCCTGAAACATCTCCATATAACAAGATGCCTTATATGGAGAGTTATCAGACATATAAGTGATTCCTGGCTGCACAATGTCAGCCACAAGCCATTTGGAAGTCAATGGCAGATACACATGGCCCGACCACAGATGTTTTATCACACACCTGCACACCACAGCTCTGGGCCCACTACTCAGCAGGCTCCAACATACTAGTATCTCTGTTCTACATCATTTTCATGAAACCTAGTCAATCAAGGCACTGTCTGGTACACACTTCATCAGCAAGAGGACATTGAAAGGTTCTCCAGTGCCACCTGGTCATGAAAATTTCAAAAATTTCATGGTATTTATCTGGCCATTTTTCAAGGATGAAGTTGGAGAAATTGTGGGTTTCAATTCATTCAGGAACCATTAATGTTTGAGGAAGCACATTTCAAGGAAACTCTGGAGAATTCTCAGAGGCAAGGCTTCCCAAAGAGTGGCCAAAAAGACACATGAAGCCAGGCCCATTGAGGTCTACAATGTGAGGCCCATGTGTGTTTTGACTGTCAACGATGGCTGCCAAGTCTTTCAGTATAAAATAATGTGATGCCCTGGCAGAGATTGACAATGATCTGTGGAAAGCCACCCTGGGCATTGATCTCAGTTTCCAAAGGCAACTCTCATGCGTGGTCTCCTAAAATCCCAACACAATTCATGGCAATACTTCTCTGAGCTCAGTTCCTGAACTCAGTCTGTAAGGGGAATCACACCAGAGTTCAAGCCCAGGTGGACCTAGGCATCTCTTCCAACCACCAAACAAATGACCACAATTAAAACCAAAACACTCCCAAATGGCCCTCATCTTCTTCCACATAGACACTCTTCATAACCTCTGGCTGGAGGTTTCCATGAGGGACACAGCCCAAGACAGTTTTCCAAATGAACTCCCTTGCCCCTCATTTGCCTAAAGTCAGGGTGGCCTGGACTCCCTTCCTGTGAACCAATAGTGATCAAATAGTCCTGCTCTTAATACTGCTCTGCTTCTCTAATTTGAGGCCTACTGACTGTCTGGTATATATTCTTTATGTGAATTGGTGTCATGAGAAAACACAAGCCCTTATGTGCTAGCCTCTGTAGGGCTTTGAAGAACTGATTTGACACAAAGGATCCCTATTCTCACGTGATGGAGGTCAGGAAGCTTACAGAGGAAGGTGAGAGACTTCATCCACAATGACTGCTATTTTGGCCATTTTCGTTTTGCATGCACACTTGGAAACTTTCTTTAGATCCATCAGGTGCTGAGAATCTAAGCCACTGCCTCTCACAGGGCAAAGAGGCTGATTCAGCCACATCTCTTTCCAAAGCAATTAAGCAAAGAGCCACAGGTGATGCCCATTCATTTCCATTTGAAAACTCTTTTTTTCTGGCTTCACAAAGGGGTTTCCTGAGGCAAAGATCTTCCTGACATTTAGGAAAACAGAACAATAGGTAAGCAAAAGGCCCAGTGCAGTGTTTTTCCACTGAGACTTTAATGGTCACACTGATATGTGAGTTTTCTGAGATGCTTCTATTCTCTTCAGCTATCCAGTACATGGCCATGTCACAGAGCTTGGAGGTGGTACATATCTTGGAAACCAAACCATGAGGCTATTCTGGAGAGTGGCCAGTATTCAGGAAGAAAACAAGAACTTAGGAAGATAGTAGGAGTTGCCCATCCATAAGGCAAGCCTCTCTGCATTCTTAAATTGTGCAGTATGAATGTTGGGAAGCTTTCTACTAGACAGGACACAACCATTGATGCATTCGCTTTTCAAATGTCTACAACCACAGATACAGTGGAATGCACAGACATAGAAACACTCGTGTTGTCAAACGACTTTCTAGAAACATTCCAGTCCAAACAAACAAACAGTCTTTCCTACCTATTCTCAGAAAAGAGACAAAACCACAAACTCACACCAACACCCACAACGGCACCTCCTTCCCCCAAGTATGTTGGTGAATATATTGAGTGTCCTCTGACTGGTGGTCCATACTATGTTCCCCCAAAATGGCCTGTTCTGTCTCAGATCTGGTCTCCTTCGCCAACTCTGTGAAGTTGTCAGGAGCCATGGTTGAGCCACTACCTGCTTTCTCAGAAAAGGCTGCTCTTCAGAGGTCTCCTGGCATTTGGCCATTATCACTTCAGTAGGTACCAACAAAGACTGACTCTGTCCTTGGTAAATCCAAACAATTGAGACCACTGAGACTGGGACTGGGACTTACTCTGGGTGCCTGGCTTCCTGGATCCCAAGTTCAGAGTGTTCCATCACCAAGGAAGTGTGTACTGATATTTGCTTCTAAGGGTCCCAGGAGATGGAGACTGCCCCTACTTTCTGTGACAGTTTCACAAGTTAGAATGGTATATCAACAATAGGCACCCAGGAACAGCTCTTCTCACAGGCCTGGTTTGGTCCATCTTCTCTATATTAAGAAGAGAAAGGCTGATTCAGATACATCTCTTCATCCTGACCCGGTTGTTTAACATTGAAAATGACTTTTGCTCTCTCAGGTCCTTCATAGCTGCCTTCTTCTCCATGTATCATTTCTGCATGGACCTTTGAGGTTCTCATCAGGTGGAAGATACCCTACAATCCAGTATTGGAAGACCAACTCTCTCCCTGATCTTCTGTAAAGTTAGATTGAGGGAACAGTGTATGGTTAGGGTTAACAACATGTTCGATTGGGTTAGGAATAATTCTGCAGGATGAATAATGGTTATGGGAACATGTGATATTTACAAAATATACAGTTGAAATATAGGTATGAAAACAGAAATCTAGGTAAGATTTGATGCCCAGAAGGGCATTGGGCCCTTGATTGGGATACTTAGCTTTGAATTAATTTCTGCACAGATGTCTCAGATAAATCAATATACAATGGTATAGGATATTGTACCTTGGATGATTGAATGTCGAAGAGAACATGCAGTCAAAAAGGGATAGTCGGTAGGATTAGAAAGATAGACGGTAGTTTTAGAAAGATGAGTGAGTATAGGATTTGGACAAAATGGTCTTTAGCAATAGGGTTTCATGTAGAGAGTGAATGTAAATGTCAGCACATGTTAAGAGGCAGTCACAATGATGAACTGGGGAAAATATATATCAATAGAGACATTAGGAAATCAGGCAAAGTATAAGGTGAGTAATAGGATTAGACATTTTCAACTGGTTTGAGGTTGAATATATAATCTTAGGAAGAAACAAATATGTAGTCACCAATAGGATCCACATTTGAGAGCAATAGGCAAACTGGACATGGATGATTTTAGTAATCCATGTTCAATTTCCATTTAGGCTTTAGTACAATCATAAGTGTGACATTTGCTTTTTGTTTCCAGAATATTACTGTGATAAAATGTATATGTAGATCAGGCGACATGAGTATTTCTTTCACCATTTCTAGGAACAGTATTTTAAAGACGTGTAAATTAGTATTTTGAATACAAATAGGTGTACACTGTGTCTATGAATATAGAAATAATGCATGAATAGACCATACTGTGAATAAATAATATAACTGGTTCCAACTTAAATAATGGTTCAAATTGATATCTGAAAATATACAGGAAACTTTATATTGATATATATCCATTCATTCAAACCAGTTATACATCTAATGGTAATATTAGGGTTATGGTTTATCATGAAGAATATGTGAGTTTTGCTTCAAAAGTAATTGTGGAAATCGAAAATAATGTGTTTGGAAAGAAGTCTCATGAAAAGACCAGTCATGTAACCTGGAGGAATACATGTGTTCTGAAGCAGGAAGTGATTGAAAGTGAAACAAAAGCCTTTAAATTTGTGAACTTGTGGATGAAATATATATCTTATGATGTGCATAAACTGAGGAAATAGTAATGTACAAGTGTTGAAAAAAATGAACGTCAAAATACACATCATGTCCTATAGAAATCTACTTGCATTTATATTAACCTGGGTCAATTAGTGTAAAAATATTAGGATATGTATGCACAATTTACTTAACTTAGTTTTCAGTACTAGGAAACAAATACGTATTTCAGGAGGATGAATATGTCTTAGAATAATCTTATGAAAAGTTGACTATAAATACGCACTTAAATATTAATGAATTTAGGGAGTACATAATAAGATACATTTATTTCATATTTTGAAAACTCTGGAGAGTGTATATATATATATATATATATATATATATATATATATATATATATACATTAAAATACACACACAGAAATTAAAAAGTATTAATATACAAGCCAAATGAAATTCACCATGAAATATATATCATCCACAGATCTAAAAATATTCATTTTACTGAACATGAATTTATGTATAATGTTGTTCAGCTAGGATACTCACTCATAAGTTGAATTTTCAGTTTCAACAGTGTTTAACAGGAGTAATCTCTTCTCACAATTTGTATCTGCCAAGTGAGCCACCTCACAAGAATGTACGTGTGGTACCAGGTAGGATTCTATATGTGCATATAAAAATATATGTGCTGAATAGGCTACAGAGAAATGGAGACATGAATTCACATATTTGTTAACTTTAAAAACACATGGAGAAGTGTTTCAACAAAAAAATGACTAGATTTAAAACTCCTACCATATATAATGCAAAAGGAACGTCCAAATGTTAACCTTGCATCCTCTGAACTACGTGTATTTCAATTTGGTTTGGTCTATTTTTATCCATCATAATAGGATTTGTAGTCAGAGTCTAGTAGGGAGTGGGTTACTATGAGGGATTCAGTATTTTGAATGAATAATTGGAAAATGAATCCAATGTGTATGCAAATATGTGCTACAAATAAATCTTCCCACTCTCATCCAGAACAATGCCTTGACATTACCTTAGCCCCAAGTAAGACACAATTAGAGGAGAAGAGTTAGAAAATCTAGGAATACATATCTGGAATGGAAAATGCTCTGGAGTTCACAACACTGGAGGTGGTAGAGGAGTTTCCAAAAGTAATGGAGACTGTAAAAACTCCACAAACATGGAAGTGTGCAGGCCTCAAGACATCTGGGAAACTGTCTTTGAGGTTGTACACTTGAAATATATGTTTTTTTCAGGAGCTTTAGCTTCCTTTTGAGACCATCAAAGCTGTGTATGCATCTGTTACATGGAGGACATGGTTTCTTATTTTCCAATGAACATGAGGTAGCAGTGCTGAATTCTCTCTTTGTGGGTTTACTGTGGCCACTGGGGTCTAAGAATCTTTCCGTGTAGACTGTGAAGCCATTTGGTCATTCTCCAATTTTGTTGTGTTTCTTGTTGCTGCACTGGGAGTTTGGTATTTGCTTCACAAAATACAAGGAGTTCCACTGGGACACAGTGCTGGAGGGAGTTCTGTCACGTGTGGTGTGTAAGGGTCTGCAGGAGAATGCACCAACCAGGCTTCTATGCCACATTGCTTGCCCCCTTGACCGTAGGAACTTGATTCTGAACATTGCCCTGAAAACTGTCCATCTAACAAGATGGCTTAATATACAAAGGTATGCTGGCTGCACCATGTCAGTCACAAGCATTTGGAAGCCAAAGTAAGATCCACATGACACCACCACAGATGTTTTATCACACAACTGCACACCACAGCTCTGGGCCCACTACTCAGCAGGCTCCACCATACTGGCAGCTCTGTTCTACACCATTTTCATGAAACCCAGTCAAGGAAGGCACTGGCTGGTACACTCTTGATCAGCAACAGGACATCCAAAGGTTCTCCAGTGCCACCTGGTCGTGGAAATTTCAAAAATTTCATGGTATTTATCTAGACATTTTTCAAGGATGAAGTTGGAGAAACTGTGGGTTTCAATTCATTCAGGAACCATTAAATTTTTAGGAAGCACATTTCAAGGAAAACTCTGGAGAATTTTCAGAGGCAAGTCTTCCCAAAGAGTGGCCAAAAGGTCACATGAAGCCAGGCCCATTGAGGTCTACAATGTGAGGTCCATGTGTGTTTTGACTGTCAACAATGGCTGCCAAGTCTTTCAGAATAAATTCATGTGATGTCCTGGCTGAGATTGACAGTGCTTGGTGAATAGCCACCCCAGGCTTAGATCTCAGTTTCCAATGGCGACTCTCATGCATGGCCGCCTAAAATCCCAACACAATTAATGGCAATACTTCTCTGAGGTCAGTTCCAGAACTCAGTCTTTAAGAAGAATCGCACCAGAGTTCCAGCCCAGGTGGACCCAGGATTCTCTTCTAACCACCAACAATTGACCACAATTAAAACCAAAAAACTCCCACATGGCCCTCATCTTCTTCAACATAGACACTCTGAATAACCTCTAGCTAGAGGTTTCCATGACGGGCGCAGCCCAAGACAGTGTCCAAAATAAGCTCCCTTGCCCCTCATTTGCCTAAAGTCAGAGTGGACTAGACACCATTCCTGTGAACCAAGAGTGATCAAATAGCCCTTCTTTAATACTGCTCTGCTTCTCCAGTTTGAGGCCAACTGACTGGTATAGATTCTTTATGTGAATTGGTGTCCTGAGAAAACCCAAGCACCTATTGGCTAGCCTCTGCAGAGCTTTGAAGAACTGGTTTGACCCAACGGATCCCTATTCTCACTTGATGGAGGTCAGGAAGCTTACAGAGGAAGGCGAGAGACTTCATCCACAATGACTGCTCTTTTGGCAATTTTGCTTTTGGATGCACACTTGGAAACTTTCTTTAGATCCATCAGGTGCTGAGAATCTAAGCCACTGCCTCACAGAGGGCAAAGAGGCTGATTCAGCCACATCCATTTCCAAAGCAATTAAGCAAAGAGCCACAGGTGACGCCCATCCTTTTCCATTTGAAAACTGATTTCTTCAGGTTTCACACAGGGGTGGCCTGAGGCAAACACGTTCCTGACATTCAGGACAACAGAACAATAGGTAAGCAAAAGTCCAAAGTAGTATTTCTCCACTGAGACTTTACTGGTCGCACTGATATCTGAGTTTTCTGAGATGCTCTCATTCCCTTCAGCTATCCAGTACATGATCATGTCACAGAGCTTGGAGGTGGTACATATCTTGGAAATAATACCATGAGGCTATTCTGGAGAGTGGCCAGTATTCAGGAAGAAAAGAGGAACTTAAGAAGATAATAGGTGTTGCCCATCCATAAGGCAAGCAGCTCTTTATTCTTTAATTTGGCAAGATGAATGCTGGGAATCTTTCTACTAGACAGGACAAAACCATTGATGAATTCTCTTTTCAAATGTCTACAAAAACGGATTCAGTGGGATACACAGACATAGAAACACTCGCGTTGTCAAACGACTTTCTAGAAACATTCCAGTCTAAACAAACAAACCGCCTTTCCTACCTATTCTCAGAACATGAGACAAAACCACAAACTCACACAGACACCCACAACGGAATATCCTTCCCCCAAGTATGTCTGTGAGTATCCTGAGTGTCCTCTGACTGGTGGGCCATACTATGTTCCACCAAAATGGCCTGTCCTATCTCAGACCTGGACTTCTTTGCCAACTCTGTGAAGTTGTCAGGAGCCATGGTTGAGCCGCTACCTGCTTTCTCAGAAAAGGCCCCTCTTCAGAGCTCTCCTGGCATTTGGCCATTCTCACTTCAGTAGGTACTAAGAAAGACTGACTCTGTCCTTGGTAAATCCAAACAAATGAGACCACTGGGACTGGGACTGGGACTGGCTCTGGGTGCCTGGCTTCCTAGATCCCGAGTTCAGAGAGTTCCATCACCAAGGAAGTGTGATAGGTCACTTCCTTCACGAACTGAATGAGGTCACTGGGTTGGCAACCACTTTTTCCTAACAGTTGCTTCGAAGGGTCCCATGAGATGGAGGCTGCCCATACTTCCTGTGACACTTTCACAAGATAGAATGGTATATCAACCATAGGCACCCGGGAACAGCTCTCCACACAGGCCTGGTTTGGTCGATTTTATCTACATTAAGAAGAGAGAGGCTTTCAGACACATCCCTTCATTTTGACCAGGTTGTTTTACATGGAAGTTGACTTTTGCTCTCTCAGGTCTTTCATAGGTGTCTACATCTTCTTCAGGGATCATTTCTGCATGGAACTTTGAGGTTCTCAGCAGGAGGAAAATCCCCTACATTCCTGTATTGTAAGACCAACAATATCCTTGTTCTTCTGTTAAGTTATATTGAGGAAATATTGCATGGTTAAGGGTAATAACAGGTTCGATTTGGTTTAGGAATCATTCTGCAGGATGAATTATGGTATTGGGAACCTGCGATATTTACAAGAATATACTGGTGAAATATAAGTATGAAAACAGAAATCTAGGTAATATTTGAAGTCCAGAAGGGGATTGGGTGGCCTGAACACCCTTCCTTTGAATCAGGAGTGATCAAATAGCCCTGCCGCTAATACTGCACTGCTTCTCCAATTTGAGGCTTACTGACTGTCAGGTATAGATTCTTTATGTGATTTGGAGACACGAGAAAAACCAAGCACCTATTGTCTCATGCCACAGCAAATGGTTTATTGGGGGTCCAGCATGCTGGGGCTCAAAGCTCACTTCAGAGGAGGAAAGAACAAAGAGCCCCGAGAACAACTTGAGAAGAGATTATATACAATCTTTAGAGAGTGCAGGGACTTTATATACATCATAGCCTCCTTTAGCAAATATCATATACTGTGGGAAAATCAAATAACAACTCTAAAACATGATTAGCACATTCATTGGCGGGAACAGTTCGGGCAGGGGGTGATAGGTCATCCCTGAGAAGGGGTATACATTTAAACTGATTGGTTGAAGCCCTGAGATGTATACGTGCTGAGATGCATGGTTTCTGGGAAGGGGTTGTTAAGTAACTAGGTGGTCAGGAAAGATTTCAACACATCTAATGGGCAGTTCCGGGAATTGTCTTCACTGACACAGGAATTTCAGGTTCTGAGCACAGCTTGTAAACTTTACAAAACCTGTTTCTTTACGTTTCAATTTTAATTTCTTTAATTCTTTCATTTCTCCTTTTTCTGCCTACTTTTAATTTTAAAAATAATGAATCATAATTTTTGTGCGGTCTCACATTCTATTTCTGCCAGTGAAGTGTATTTCTGTCTGATTACCATGAGTTTTACCTGCCAAATCTGAGCCTGGAGAAAGGAAACTATGAGGTTAAGCAAACAAGGTCCCACAGTTATCAACACCATAAGCATGATCAGGGGTCCAGCTAAGGCTGATAGGAGTGTAGTTAACCAGGGGGACAAGGTAAACCATGACTCAAACCACACTTGTTGAATCTCCCTTTCTCTTTGGTGCTCTTCAAGGCATTTTCTCAATTTACTCATGGATTCTTTAAAACTCCACTATGGTCAGCATAAAAACAGCATTTTTCTCTCAGTACAGCACAGAGGCCCCCCTCCCTTATTAAATGGAGGTCTAATCCTCACCTGTTCTGTAAAACAACTTTAGAGAGAGAGGTTAAGGATTCCTGCAAAACTGTGATGGAGGTCTCTAACGTCTTCAAGTCTTGATATATTGCTGTTTCTAATCAGGCCATTTGTTGTGACCCATGGATCATATCAGCTGTTCCTGTACCCACTCCTGCAGCAGCTCCTAGCCCCAATAGGATGGCTAGAGTAAGGGACACTGGCTCCCGGCAAAATCGGGTTGTTTGTCCACCTAGTAGACCTTCAAAGGATTCTGGATCATGATAGAGCACCCTGGGGGGTATCTGCACCATTACACAATAATGTACAGAGCTGTCAAATACCTGGGCTGAAATTCAAGGAGTTCTGACTGTGTGGAGTTCAGTACCATAAAGGTTCCTTTAATTAGTTCCCAGGGGGAGGAGTCAGCTGTACTCTGGACTGGGGAAGTAGGCAAAGACGGAAACTGCGAAGTATGAGATGGTAGAGGGGTTTTGGTAGATCTAGGCATGGGAGGTTTAGGAGGCTTAATTCCTGACTTGAATGGATTGGGCCCTATTGCTGTGGGATTTTCTTCCTTTTTAAGCTGGATGGTGAACCAGAGACCAAAGTCATAACCAGGGCCATTAATATAGAATCACATTCCCCAAGTATTTTCCATAGGCCATGTTGTTCTGAGGTAGCCCCTTCCTTTGGAAGTGAAAGTTATATTGAGGGGGTAACATAGACTATTTTTTCCACAGCAAGTTTTTGACACCACTTGAATAGCGGCACATTTATTGGGATCAATCCAGATGTCATTTCATCCTACCGAATCATACTGTCTGGGGAGTTTGGGTTTCACAATGTAGCTCCCGTGTGTTCACAACCCCAAGATCTACAATAAAAGTCACTGGGTCCTCCACAGGTTTGGGCCTGTTTGCGATTTCAGAAATCAGCTGGGCACACTTAATAAACATGACTGGCTAGTTTACACCTGAGCTGGGGAGATGACATCAATAATTCATGGGGTAAGTTGGTCTATGTTGCCCTGGTTTGGGCTTTAGTGGGATCTGTGTGGGGTCCACTATGTCAGGGAGATCCCAGTCAGAGAGGCCTATGGCAAGCTGACAAATGTCCGGGTGGAGAGATGGCCACCAAGTCCATAAGGGGGCTGTATGTGAAATAGACCACACTACTTGCCCAGTAGGATTTATAACTTGCCATTGTTGCTGAACAGGCTGATGGGGATTAGGACTGCTGGTGGTCAGGGGAAGAATCCATAGCCCTACCCACACCACAGACATGCAACTTGAGAGGGTTACCAGTCTGTTCCAGTTTCCAGCCAGAGTATGGACAGGGCACAGAATTGAGATGGGAGGCATGGATCCAGGAAGTGATCCCATCCACTTTCACCACTTTAGGTGTTATAAGCAGCACCTGGTATGGTCGTTTCCAGCAGGGTTCCAGGGATGACACCCGATACTGTCTCATGTAGATGAAGTCTCCCACTTGATATCGATGTGGAGTTCCCTCGTCTCCAGGATGATAAGCAGTGGCCAACTGTTTCCACAGGTATCGCTGGGTGCTGGGTTTGTTCAAGGGCTTTAAGTCTGTCTAGCAAGGGTGTGTGAAAGGAATCATTAATCTAAGAGTTGGGGTTAGGTCCCTTAATGGAGGAGGGGCACCGTAGAGAATTTCATAAGGGGTGAGGTTACACAAAGGGGCGGAGGGGTATTTCTTGCACGAAAAAGTACATGAGGTAGGAGCATAGTCCAATTTTTTATGCCGGTCTCCAAGATTAATTTCGTTAAGTCTCTTTGATGGTTCTATTCATCGTTTCTACCTGTCCTGAGCTCTGGGGTCTATAAGCACAATATAACTACCAATTAATCCCCAGGGTCCTGGAAAATCCCTGACTTACCTGGGCCACGGATGCCGGTCCGTTATCAGACCCTATTACCTTAGGCAGGCCGAACCTTGGAAAACTGTCTTCTAGGATCTTTTTGACCACCATCTGAGCTGTTTCTTTCTTCATGGGGAAGGCTTCGACCCATCCTGAAAAAGTATCTACAAAGACTAGGAGATATTTAAGTCCATACCTTGCTGGCTTAATTTCAGAAAAGTCCACTTCCCAGAATTGTCCTGGTCTGGTTCCTCATATGCGCTTCCCTGCAGGAATCTTGGATGGGAAAGTATTAACTAATTGGAAGACTTGAAAAGCTCTAGTCACCTGCTCAGCTATTTTTTTCCCCTTTGAGTCAGTCAATAATAAGTCCTTTCTTCAGTCCTTTAAGAGTGCCTATAACTTCTTTGAGCCTAAGTGGTTGAGCTGGTGTACGTCTTTGACATAAAGGTGGGCTTTTTGAAATTGTAAACTTGGCTCTGTAGGGTCCCAGATTTCTGTATCTGTCTCCTCAGATGATAAGTTGCCTGAATGTTCCGGGGCGGCCAAGTCTCCTGATTTTTGTTCCCCCCGGTGTGGAAAAAGTTAACAGAGTCACTCCGTTTAGGGCTGCCAATTAAGCTTCCTCATCTGCCCTTCTGTTTCCAACTGCCACAGGGTTGTTTCTCTTCTGGTGCCCGGGACAGTCCAGTATAGCTAGTTCCTTATGGCCCTGCACTGCTGAGCCAAGGTGGAGGATCTCATCTTTATTTTTTATTTTTTTCCCGGCAGAGGTTAATAGCCCGCATTGTTGGTAAATAGTCCCGAGCATATGAACAGTGGCAAATGCATAGTGGCTATCAGTTTATATGGTGGCCCTTTTCCCTGTTGCTAGTTCCAATGCTTTCATAAGGGCAATCAGTTCTGCTTTTTGGACTGATGTCACTTCTGGGAGACCAGAGTATCAGATGAAATCAGTTTTGCTAACTGCTGCTGCTCCAGCCCGCCGCTTACCATCTTGGAGGAAGCTGCTGCCATCCGTAAACCATACGACTTCAGGGCGAGGCAGTGGCTGATCCTTCAAGTCTTGTTGTATACTGGTTTCCTTGCCAGTATGTGTTGACACTCATGAGTGACGGGTCCTGATGATTCTTCTGGCAGCAGTGTAGGTGGGTTGAGTGGAGCAGGGGGTCCCAGCGTTATTCTGTCTTTGTCAAGCAAGAGGCTCTGGTAGTGGTTTATTCTGGAGTTTGATTGCCACCTCTCTGGAGGCTAACAGATGATGCTCTCCAGGGCATGGGGGGCTATAATGGTTAGCTTCTGTCCCAACGTTAATTAATGAGCATCTTTTATTAGAAGGACTGCCGCTGCTATAGCACTTAAGCAATGGGGCCACCCGCTAGCCAATGGGTCCAGTTTTTTGGATAAATACGCTACTGGCTTTTTCCAAGGTCCCAAAGACTGAGTGAGCACTCCCCGTGCTATTCCTTTCTTTTCCTCGATGTAGAGAGTGAAGGGTTTTCTACATCTGGGAGTGCTAAGGCCGGAGCAGATAGCAGCACCTTTTTTTGACATTATCAAAAGCTTGTTGGTGCTCAGGGGTCCATTGGAAGTGGGCATCCCCCTTGATCAGCGGGTATAAAGGGGCAGCCAGAGATGTGAACCCAGGAATCCATAACCTGCAAAAGCTGGCAGTCCGAAGAAACTCTCTGAGTTTTCTCTTATTAGATGGGGGCAGTATCTGCAAAACGGTTTTTTTTCTGGGCTCAGGGAGCCATCGTTTGCAACCCCTAAGAGAATAACCCAGGAAGATTACTTCTTGCTGACAAGTTTGGGCCTTTTGGCAGAAGCCATATATCCAAGCCGAGCAAGCTCGAATAATAGTGCTTGGGTCCCAGACTCATAGGTCTCCTTGGTGTTGGCTGCCAGTAGAAGATCATCCACTATTGGAATAGGGTGACTTTGGGGTGTGCAGTTTTGAAGTCATTGATGTCTCTGTGGAGGGCTTCATCAAAGAGAATGGGGGATTTTTTGAACCCCTGTGGGAGTCTAGTCCAGGTTAGTTGGCCAGATGTTCCAGGTTCTGGGTCTATCCACTCTAAAGCTAACAGCAACTGACAGTCCTTATGTAGAGGCGAGCAGAAGTAAGCATCTTTTAGGTCCAGCACAGTGTACCATTTCTGCTCCGGATTCAGAGTGCTAAGCAAATTATATGGATTGGGTACTGTGGGGTGAATGTCCTGCACTCTGTTGTTTATCTCTCTTAGGTCTTGAACAGGACGGTAGTCCCCAGTTCCTGGCTTTCTTACTGGTACCGGGGGGTGTTCCAGGCTGATTGACAGGACCTTAGGACCCCAAGACCCAGGTATTTATGAATATGGGGCCTTATCCCATCCTTAGCTTCTTTGCTTAGAGGATATTGTTTAACACTAATTGGAGACGCAGAGGCTTTTAATTCTACTACTATTGGAGGTTGTTGATGGCTAGACCTAACCCAGCAATTTCTGCCCAGGCATTAGGATAATCTTTTAACCATTTCTGGGGTAGTTTGCCTGTTTGATCAGTCCTAGGGGGCGCGAAGAGTTGATGTTCATCTTCTACAGACATAGTCAAAGATGTTACTATGGGAGTTAATACTGCAGGCTTTAGAACCCCCACTTGGGGACCATTAGGGTTAAAGGTTATTCTAGTCCAGAGTTTGGTAAGCATATTCCTGCCCATCAATGGGGCCGGGCATTCTGGGATTACTAGGAAAGAGTGGTGGACTTTTTCCTTTCCGAGGTCCATATTCATCTTAGTTGTCCAAGCCTGATATCTACTGCCATTAGCCCCTTGAACTAGGGACGATTTAATTGATAGGGGGGCCAGTGAAGTCTTAAGGGCTGAGTATACTGCTCCTGTAATCACTTCAAAGTTCACTGTGTTCCCCTCAACTTCAAATGTTACTCTGAGCTGGGGGAGGGGATCTGAGCCCCGAATTTCCTAGTCCTCTTCTAGAGTCAGCACGGCGGGCTGGCGTGGCTGCTTCTTTTGGGGGAACTCTTTGGCCCAGTGTTCTTTTTTATTACAGTGGGCACATTGATTTGAGGCCAACGGCAGCCTTTGGCGTGGGCCCAGGTATGCCTTTATGTATCCCTGCTTTTTAACTTCTGGCCTATTTGCTGCTGTGACCAGAACCTTAGGCAATGCTTTACTCTGCCATTTGCTTCTTTCCTCCTTCTTTTGTTCCCTTTCCTTCTCTCTCCTCTATTCCCTTTCCTCCTCAGTTTCTCTCTTATAATATACTTTCTCAGCTTCTCTGACTAAATCTCTTAAGGTCATATCTTATAATCCATCTAGACGTTGTAACTTTCTCTTAATATCTAGGGCAGTCTGCTCGATAAAGGCCATTGCAACAGATGGCTTTTGGTCTTCTGCCTGAGCATCAAAAGGAATATATTTCCTATACGCTTCCATAATTCTCTCCAGAAACATAGAAGGAGACTCATTAGGCCCTTGGATAATCTCTCTTACCTTGGCCAAATTAGTCGGCCCTCTGGCGGCCGCTCAGAGACCCACTATTAGAGAACGGCGATAAGTGGACAGATGCTACCTACATTCAAAGGTGTTGGGGTCCCAGTTGGGTCGGTTCATAGGCCCGTAGGGACAGAGAGGGAGCATCACTGGGGCTTCCGAGTTTTATATTATTTATCTCCTGCGGGTTCCTTTAGGTGGCCCAGCTTCCTTCAGGGGAGCAGGGTCTGCTGCTGCTGCGGGGAAGTCCCCTGGAGGGCTTGGGTCTGGCCCAATTGCCTCTAGCGGCAGAGAGGCTGAGTCAGCGGTGGGAGGATCATCTGGAACATGTTGTGGGTTGGGGAGCGAGGGTAGAGGATAAGGAGAGAGAGGAGTGTCCAGTCTTGTGACTCAGCATAGAGGGAAGAGGGGGAGGAGCAGAATGTTGGAATGATAAGATCGTGGGGGAAGGGGTATATGGCTGTTAATCTGGGTGGCCAAGTGGCCCTGGTGAAAGACAATATCTCTGACTTTTCGGATTAGAGGGAAGTGGAAGGATTCTTCTCGGGGCCATTCGACTCCTAGGATGGGCCATTCTGAAGCACAGAGAGTCTGCCAGATCCGGCATTTTACTGAAAAAGAAAGATTCTTGGTACTTGAGCGAACATCAGTCCAATGATCAAGGTTAAGGGACAGAGGCATGGAAGTGCTTTGTCCCATAATGTCCCATAATGGGAGTTACTCAAACAGGGACAGTGAATACACAAACGTGACACTGACAAAGACAAACAGTAAACGTTTAACATGAGTCCAAGAAAAAGATTAGAACTGAGTAACTGGCCAAACCTGATGGGTTAGACAATAAAGACAGACAGTAAACTCAACATGAGTTCCTGACAATGAACAAAACTGAGTAGCCAGCAAAACCTGATGGGCTGGAAAACCGAATCCTGAAGCAAAAAATAACCGAGTTGAGGAATCTACTAATCCTCAATTTCCCGAGTCCTCTGGAGTTTCCCCCAGGGACGTGGCCTGTGACTCTGTGACACATCTGTCAGCCACCATCGCAGAGAGCTAATGTTCTTCACCGACAGCCATTTTGCCAAGCCCTAACCTGAAACCCGAAACCAGAAAGAGGCACCTGAATTACTCTGAAAGGAGTCCATTGGGGTCTTTTGTTCGTCAATGCTGGATTTCTCAGCTAGGGCCTCCAGATGAAAAGGTGGGCCGAACGTCAGAGGAAAAGACCACCAAGAGAATTTCTCATGAAACAGCAAAGGGTTTATTGGGGGTCCAGCATGATGGGGCTCAGAGCTCACTTCAGAGGAGCAAAAAACAAAGAGCCCCAAGAACAACATGAGCAGATTTTATATACATTCTTTAGAGAGGGCAGGGACTTAACATACATCCTAGCTTCCTTTAGCAAATCACCGTATACTGTGGGAAAATCAAATAACAACTCTAAAACATGATTTGCACATTCATTGGTGGGAACAGTTCAGGCAGGGGGTGATTGGTCAGCCCTGAGAAGGGGTATACATTTAAACTGATTGGTTGAAGCCCTGAGATGTATATGTGCTTAGCTGCACGGTTTTTGGGAAGAGGTTGTTAAGTAACTAGGTGGTCAGGGAAGATTTCAACACACATCTAATGGGTAGTTCCGGGAATTGTCTTAACTGCCACAGGAATTTCAGGCTCTGAGTGCAGCCTGGATACTTTACAGAACCTGTTTCTTTACGTTTCAATTTCAATTTCTTTTATTCTTTCAGAACCTTACAAAGGAAGGCAAGAGACTTCATCAACAATGACTGCAATTTTGTCCATTTTGGTTTTGGAAGCAGACATGGGATCATTTTTAGATCCATACGGTGCTGGTAATCAAAGCCACAGCCTCACACAGGGCCAAGAGGCTGATTAAGACACATCCCTTTCCAAAGCAATTACTTGTCTGAGGTCAGTCACTGAACTCAGTCTCTCAGGGGAATCACACCAGAGTTCAAGCCCAGGTGGACCCAGTCATCTCTTCCAACCGCCACACATGACCACAATTAAAACCAAAACACTCCACCAAGGCCCTCATCTTCTTCCATATATACATTCATCATAACCTCTGGCTGGATGTTTCCATGAATGGCACAGCCAAAGAGAGTTTCCAAAATAAGGTCTCTTTCCCTTCATTTGCCTAACCTCAGGGTAGCCTGGACACCATTTCTGTGAACCAGGATTGATCACATAGGTCTGCCATTAATACTGCTCTGCTTCTCCAATTTGAGGCCTACTGACTGTCAGGTATAGTTTCTTCATGTGATTTGGAGTCATGAGAAAACCCAATCATCTCTACAGGGCATGAAAGAACTCATTTGTCCCAAAGGATCCCTATTCTCACTTGATGGAGGTCAGGAACCTAAAAGAGGAAGGTGAGAAACTTCATACACCATGACTGATCTTTTTTGCATTTTGGTTTTGGATGCACACATTGGATTTTTCTTTAGATCCAACTGGTGCTGAGAATCTAAGCCACTACCTCACACAGGGCAAAGAGGCAGATTCAGACACATCCCTTTCCAAAGCATTTAAGCAAAGAGCCACAGGTGATGCCCATTTATTACCATTTGAAAACAGTTTTTTTCAGGATTCACAAAGGGCTGGCCTGAGGCAAAGACCTTCCTGACATTCATGGCAACAGGCAAATAGGTTAGCAAAAGGCCCAAAGCAGGGTTTCTCCACTGAGACTTTCCTGGTCACACTGATATCTGAGTTTTCTGAGATGCTCGCATTCCCTTCAGCTATCCAGTACATGGCCATGTCACAGAGCTTGGAGGTCGTACATATCGTGGACACAAAACCATGAGCCTATTCTGGAGAGTGGCCAGAATTCAGGAAGAAAACAGGAGCTTAGGAAGATAGTAGGTGTTGTTAACTAGATTTATAACACCTACCCTATATCATGCAAAAGGCAAGTCCAAATATACACCATGCCTCCTCTGAACTGCTTGTATTTCTATTCTGTTTGGGTTATTTTTCTCCATCATATTAGGATTAGTTGTCAGAGTGTAGTAGGGTATGGGTTAGTGTCAGTTGTCCCGGCCGGCGGGACACATCAACGTGGGCAAGAAACTTAGTTGGGGAGGAATGAAGGGACAAGAGACACGAGAGATTACAGCAAGACTGGAGTTCTGATCATGCTGCAAACTTTTATTGTTCTCACATGGAAATTTATATGCTGTGGATGGGAAAGCTCTCTTATCGGCAGTTGCTGGATGTCTTCAGAAAGTGAGATAACCTCAGGATGTTGCCGGAAGACAGATGGCTGCACAATGTCTCAGGGAGATAGATGGCTGCGGGATGTCTCCCAGGCAGGATATCTCCCAGGGGGCTGTTTCTTTTCAGTGTCAGGCTATACTTTGAAGGAGAACTTCCTTCTAGCCCCTGACCTCTCCCCCTTTCTTATATAAAATATTTGACCATACCTTACCGGCCAATGATTTAGGGGGTGATAGAGGCTCTGTTTCTCTAGCAGGCCTTTGAATATCTCCTGATTCGAGAGAGCATGTTTACAAGATTTCGTGGTGGCCTTGGCATATTTTTGGAGGAGACGGCTTTAAAAGGGAAGCATGCCGACCGCCATGCACCAGAGCGTGTCACTAAGAGGTCTTCTGTTTTGGTATCCGTGGATCCATCCTCCTGCAGTCCATCCTGCATCCTCCGTTATTATGGCCTAACGTCCTCACTCCATGGGTGCATGCCCCCCCAAGTGAAGGGGCCCATGGAGGACGAACCCTTATGGCAATGGCAGAAGATGGTTGGTCAGAGCTGTTACTTATAGTTTAATGTAAGAAAGAGAGATCTGTGGGGATGTAAACTTAAGAAATAAGCCTGTGAGAAGGGTAGAACATCCTTTTAAATGTTGGCAGCATGGTCTTCCATCTCCAGGTGATGATAGTGGACCTGTATGGGCTTAGAGGCCAAAATATTAATCTGTTCTATAATAAATTGTACAAGCCTGTTTATAATGCAGGGTCCTATGGACACCATTAAAAGTAAACCCAACAAAGGGCCTAATAGGGGAAGAAGGTAGGGTAGAAATCCATTAAACCCAGTCCAGAGGGGATTTTCAAAAAGTTCCCTTCGTCTCTTTTCTAGATCTTCTTGAAGCTGCTTAATTTTAGTGCGTACTATGACTGATTTATTGGCATTAAAGCAGCATCGTGCCCCTAAGGCCAAGCAAATACCTCCCTGGTTAGCTGTCAGTAAATCTAAGCCTTCTCTGTTTTGAAGGAACACTTCTGCCAGGGAGTCTACTAGGTCCTGCAAATCTTTAATGGTTCCTGATAGAGTTTTTACATCATTTATAAGTTGTTGAGACAGGCGACGCTAAGAGTGTATAGCCATGCCTAAGCCAGCTGTACCTGTGTTCACAGCAGCTGTTATTCCAAGGCTGGCAAAGAGTGGTAAGGCCTGTATTGCCCGCCTGTGTCTTTTGAGTAAGGTGTCTAGACTAGGAATGCATAGAGTTTTGTCTCCTGGGACAATAGTTATATCAGGGAGTAATAAGGCAAGAACACAGCCAACGGTCCAATTCGATGGAAGCCTCAGGAAGGCCGAGTTTCCTCCACACATCAAAACTGTGCCATTGGAGGGACAAAGAGATGGGGTGGGTGAGGAATAGTTTTGTACTGTTGAGCAATTTCCAAAGGAAGGAACTCCAACATCAATATCATAGGTATTATTTTGCATCGCGCCTAAAAGACATATTGTAAAAGTGCCTATAGACTGTACTTTAAAAGGAAATCTGGGTTGGCATGTATTATCATCGTCTATGATAGAATTAATAGGAACTGAAATAGGCATGATTGCCCCTGTTGTCATGGAGAGCCAGCAATCACCAGCAAAGGTGGGGTTGGAATTATTAAGCAAGGAGAAGGTAGTTTCCAAAATATCTAATATATTGTTATCTAAACCGGGGAGCTGGCATTTTGGCTATATTAAGAGATGATATGTGAGCTCAGGGATTTGGCGTTTCAAAAGTTTGATTATCTGAGGATGCTTGACAGCATAAGGGAATCCTCCACCATCAGCGACCCCTGTAGGTGCCTTAATGGGGCAGAAGGGGGGTTTACCAACAGGGCCTTGGCACCCAGCTGACTGTAGCTTGGTGTATTTGCCTTCTCCTCCCCGGTCAAAAAGAACGGGGGTATAATGAATAGTGGTCCCTCCTGCTGCATGAGTTTTAGTTAGGGAGGCTTCAAAAAATTGTTCTCCCTTCTTGTTGACACAAATTGAGGCCGACGCATAACAAGTGGCATGCATCGCTTGGGTATGCGTTCAAGTTGCAGAACAATTTTAGAGAGCATTACTTGTACTAGGGGGAATAATCTTTGGCTTGTTAATACATACCAATGTAGGCTGATGAACTCCTCTGAGTTTATGGTCAACCTCGGCCCGGAGGTAAGCCACCTTAGTCACGCAGTCAGCAGTCTGGGTCAAACTAGTGGGAGCCTGAGACCAAGATCCTCCCTTGCGTTCACAGGGAGGGCCAAAAAGGTACTCCATGATGTTGGAAGGTGGAGGGCCAAAGCCTCCGTGTACAATCCTGTTCAGCAGAAGTGCCTTAAGTAGGATCCTCACACAGATTGTTGGCTGCATCTGAAAAAGAGGAAAATTTGTCCTCAGGGTGAGGGCCTCCATCCCCGTGTTGAGGTAAGCCATTAACCTGTTTAACCAGGCGTTCTGGTAACCATCTTGGGGCTGCTTGCTCTTGGTCCAAAACACAAGCTGAGCCTCGTCCACAGATGAGGACAGGACCTGGGCCTTTCCATTTATTTGTAAGGGGATTGTGCCACATAACAGGTGGGCGAACAGAATTGGACGAGGATTGCCAGTGTCAGTCTGCAGCCGAATGGCCTTCTTTGTCTAGGGAAAGAAAAATAAGGGCAAATAATGCATGATTAAGGCGATGCCTGTGAGTGGTAAATACAAGTGCAGAAGCATTAAAGCGGGTTAGCCAAGTCTTTAGGTAAGGTGGGCACGTTCCACAATGCGTGAGGCTTGTATGGAATTCCAGTAGTATGACAAATTTGCGAGGAAGCACAAAACTGTTTAAACTTGGCACTGGTATATGCAGGACAATTATCTTTTTTTTAATATGTATTGGTTTACCCATTACGGAAAACACTGAAACAACATGAGAAAGGACATCTTTGATAGCCTCTCCAGAATGTGGTGATGCAAAAATAAGGCCGCTGAATGTATCTACAGAAACGTGTATATATTTGGTTTTTCCAAATTCAGAAAAATGAGTAACATCCATTTGCCAAAACTGATTGGACAGTAATCTTCGGGGGTTAACTCCCAAGTGTTGAATGGGGAGGGAGACAGGGCAACCAGGGCATGCTTTTACTATTTCTCGTGCCTGTTGCCTGGTAATTTTACATAGTTATCGAAGGTTCTGGGAATTTAGATGGTGAAGATTGTGTAAATCCGTGGCCTTTTGAATGGAGCCAACAAAAATTGAAAAGATAAAACGAGTTGCTGCATCAGCTTTGGCATTACCTTGTGTTAGAGGGCTGGGAAGATCAGAGTGTGCCCTGATGTGTCCTAAGAAAAATGGGTTTTGTCTGGCCTGAATTAGCTTCTGAAGCTGGTGAAACCGATGGGCCACATTGGAAGAAGCCTTAATGGTGGGTGAAATCTGAAGCAGGGGCACAGAATGAGCAATGTAGGCACTGTATGTATAAATATTTACAGGATTATCAAGAAATGTTTTAAAAACTTGTGTTATGGCAAACAATTCCACAAACTGTGCTGAATGATAGACAGTATCAAAGGTGTTAGTTTGGTTATTGACAACAAAGACTGCTCGGCCATTACTGGAACCGTCTGTAAAGACAGTAAGGACTTGAGGAATGGGAGCCTTTTGAGTAATTTTGGCAAAAATAAATGGATGTAACTGGACAAAATATAAAAGGGGGTCATTGGGGAGGTGGTTATCAATTGTTCCCAAAAAGCCTAATAAGGCAATACGCCATTCATTCTCTGTCTGTAGTAAAAATTGGGTTTGGTCTTTAGTATATGAAATTAAAATATTATCATGGTCTTTGCCAAAATGTTGTCGAGATAGCAAACGACATTTAAAAATAATAGAAGCTACCTGAGCAAGAAAAACAGTAATAACCTTGGAGAATGTGGTGGGTAAATGGACCCAAAGCAAAGGCAGCCTTTATTTCTAAAATGTGTATTTCGCTGCCGAAATATTCCTGTGGGTGTATGAGGAGTGTGTAAAATAACCAGAACCAGAGGAAGGTTATAAGAATGTTCTGTAAAAAACTGTTTGGCAATGGCTTCTGTGACTTGGTTTAATGCCTGTCATGCCTCGGGAGTAAGCTTTTGAGGGGAGGAGGGGTGGGAATCACCTCTCAAAATATCATTAAGGGACAAAAGTATACAAATGGGTAATTTTAAATATGTTTTTAGCCATTGAATATTCCCCAGTAATTTTTGAAAATCATTAAGGGTGTGAAGATGGTCCACCCATAGTTGTATCTTAGGAATTTGGATCTGATTATCTTGAAGTTTACGGACCAAATAGGTATAACAGTCCTGTGTTTTAACCTTATTAGGAGCTATCTGTAGTCCCAAGGTAGTGAGGATTTTGTAAAGGTCCAAGTAACAATTATTAAGGTCATGGTTATTAGGTGCAGCAATTACAAATCATCCATATAATGTAAAATATAAATTTGTGGCCATAGCTCTCTCACAGGGTCTACTGCTTGAGCAACATATTTTTTGCAAAGACTAGGGCTGTTGGCCATACCTTGGGGAAGAACCTTCCATTGAAATCTCTGCATAGAGCCCTGAAAATTAAGGTGAGGGAGACTAAAGGCAAAATAGTGTCTATCCTCAGAATGTAAAGGAATGGTAAAAAAAAAAGAAAAAACAATCTTTTAAGTCAATAATCATTTTACAATAGTTTTTGGGAATAGCCACTGGTGTGGGAATGCCTGGCTGTAGTGCTCTTATTCGGCACATAGGTTTATTAATGGCACACAAATATTGTAAAAGGCACCACTTGCCTGATTTTTACTTGATATCAAAAATTGGAGTATTCGATGGTGAGGTTGAGGGCTCTACATGGCCGGCTGCCAGCTGTTCCTGCACTAACATGGAGGCAGCCTCCAAATTTTCTTGGGTAAGGGACCATTGATCCAACCACACAAGAGTCTGAGTCTCCCAAATAATTTTATCTCCATGGGGTACAGGAGAGTCAGAGACTGACACTAAAAATCCGAATACCCAAGTCCATATGTATTTCTTTTTTGTATGGGTTTTATTGGCTCAACCAGTCCTTGTCTCAGTCTCCCAAGGCCTATACCATGGACAAAATAAATACGAAGCATTTGATGAGTCACCATGGAATTGGGACTGGCATGAATAACTTCCATTTGACTCAAAATATCTCGGGCCCATAGGTTAACAGGGAGGTCAGGAACAATGAAAGGAGTGACAATTCCCTTATTACCCTCTTTATCAGTCCAGCTAAGAGCCGTAGAGCTGACCAGAGGATTTTTTGACTGTCCTATCCCTTTAAGGTCAGTCAAGGATGGGGTGAGGGCCCAAGCTGATGACCAATATTTTTGAGAAATAATTGTGGCATCAGCTCCAGTATCTAGAATTCCTTGGAATTCCTTTCCTTCAATAAGTAAGGAAATGGTGGGTCTATTTTGAGAAACGGGTTGAACCCAATTTACATCAGAGCAGCCCAAGGAGGCAGTCCCCCGCGGTAGGTTTGGGTGGTTAAGTGCCTCCTGGATTCAAGGGAAGGAGTATTAATTGTGCAAGACTTGTTCCTGCTGGGATGGCCAAAACTCCATTAATAGCTGTGGCCAGTATTTTTTTTCTCCAGTGAAGTCATTAGTATTAATGCCATGGAAGACCTGAACACCATGTAAGTTAGTAGAGGCTCTTCCAAAAATAAGGGCACAGATATGAGATGGAGGGGGACCCATAATTCCAGTGGGTATTATCTGGGGCCCTTGCATTGAGTCTAATATAGTTTCAGTGGTGGCACAGATGTCCAATCCTGCGCTGCCTGGAGTGGCTAGTTGGAGGGAAGCAATTGTGGAGAAGAATTTTGAGGTAGGTTGGGAGTTTGGAAGGGAAAAAATCTTATTGCCCCTGGTTTTGTCTTGGGGGATGTCGTGGCCCGGGGCTGGCCCCACAGGGAGTTTCCCAAGAAGCAGGAAAAAATAGGCTGTCTGAGGGCATTTGTCTTAGATCTACACTCACTGGCCAAGTGATGACCTTTACCACATCTAGGGGAAAGGGTAGCTTGTTGCGGTATAGCCCCAGTTGAAGGAGATGCTATTCCTAGGCTTTCTTTGCCTGTCGGACACTTGCGTGCAAAATGGCCAGGTTGTTTACAAGTAAAGCAAGTACGTGAGCCAGGATTGTGAAAGGTCTTGGTAAAGGTGGCACCTAGGGCAAGACCCATGGCATGAGCTGCACCTAGCCCTGCGTAGAGTCGAATAAAGTCAGAAAGTTTCCCTTTATCCTTATGTGGTTGAAGAACATCCTGACATGCCAGGTTGGCGTTTTCAAAGGCAAGATGTTTTACAAAAGAGCTTTTGTTTTCACTTGGTCCAAGCAAGCATTCCACAGCTAGGTTAAGCCTGGGAACAAAGTCGCTATAAGGCTCGTCGGGCCCTTGTCGAATTTTTGCCAGGGAAGTGGTAGCCGAGGCTTTTGAGGGAGGTGTCTCCAAGCATGTAAGCCAGCCATCTGAATCTGCATCAAAAGTCCAGCAGGGAAATGTGCCTGTTTAGTTTTAGTGTCAAAAGGCTCATTGCCCACTAGCTTAACATAAGTCCCGGACTTAGAGGAGGCCTTAGTTAAAATTTTTTGAGCAGTTTCCCGACAGTGCTCTTTGAAATCTGCATTCCATAACAGAAAGTCTCTGGCACTGAGGGTAGCTTGGTCTAAAAATTTCCAATCATTGGGAGTAAGTCATTGTGTGCTGTGGCTTTCTAATAAAGCCAACATGTAGGGTGCAAAGGGGCCATAGTGAGCACAAGCCTTTTAAGTTTTTCAGGAAAATGCAGGCTTAATTTTTTGTAGACTCTGGGTTCCTGCCTGCCTAGGGCTGAACTCCTCATCCTCTGAGTCCTGATCTCCTTATTCCATTTCTCCGCTTCCTCCTCTTGATCCTCGTCTAAGTCTTTGACCTCAGCCTGGGCAGGCTTATCTATCTGACTGGTGGTGACTGGGAAGGCGAGCACAGGTTGATGGAGTGGCTTCGCCTTTGTATTAGACCACTGTAGGCCAGTTACTTTGACTCCATACCTAAGGCTAATGAACAGAGCTCAGAGTGAAGGGATCTTAATTCTTTTAAAGTTTGGATCTGTTCCTGTCTATGTTGGAAGGATGCTCACAAAGGAGCCAGTTTAGGCAAGGGAAGTGGGGAAAAAATATCTGGGGGGGGGGGCATTTGTACCCTGAAGGGCCAGAGCACAAAAGGCAGGAGGGATATAGGAGGGGTTGGATGTGTAAGTCCTATAGGCTGTGGCAGGGTCTTGAGAGGTGCAGGGTCTTCTGAATGGTAGTGAGCTGCTTCCTTCTCCAAGGTAGCCTCCTCTACAGGGGTCAATGAGTCTCCGGAATTTAAAACTGGATAAAGGCAGTTGGTAACCATTGGAGCCTTAATCATTAGGGTGGTATTTTGAGGGGGACCAGGAAGGTTCCCATGGTCCTGGGGAGCCTGAGAAGGGTCTATGTCTATACTAACTGATGGGCATGCCAAGGGGATACGAGAAGTATTTGCATAGCCTCTTCCCCAACCTCGACAAGTTTTAAGGTACCATTGTCAAAGGGTGAACTTTTAAGAATTTCATTAATTAAGTTCCAGTAAGAAAACGTGGGAACAGGCACTTTTTCTGGGCCAAAGGATTCATAATAATCTTTTAAACAGTCTCCTACTCCAAGCCATCTTTTACCATCAATGGTCCTTTCAAGAGGAAACCATGGACACTGCTCTCTTATGTATGAAAAAAAAAATTAAGTCTTTTTTTCTAAACACGCGCCCCCATGTCTGCAAGGACTCCTTGTAGCCTGACAAAAACAAATCATGTGACGAAACTGCTTGTCCCATAGTGGGTCAATCACCGTGCGTCATCCCCACGCTCCTCCTGGATCTGTCTCTCGGTGGTGTCTTCTGCAGTTATTGCAAGCTCCGCTTGACCAAATCTTCCAGGAGGACGGGGTCCCCCTCAATCAAAAGCTCAAGCCCCAGTCGGTGGGCGCCAGATGTCCCAGCCGGCAGGACACATCAACGTGGGCAGCGAACCTAGATAGGGAGGAATGAAGGGACAAGAGACACGAGAGATGACAGCAAGACAGGAGTTCTGATCAAGCTGCAAACTTTTATTGTTCACACAGGGGTATTTGTATGCTGGATGTGGGAAATCTCTCTTATCGGCAGTTCCTAGATGTCTTCACAAGGTGAGATAACCTCAGGAAGTTTCAGAAAGACAGATGGCCGCAGGATGTCTCAGGGAGACAGATGGCTACAGGATGTCTCTCAGACAGGATGTCTCCTGGTGGCTGTTTCTTGTAAGTGTCAGGCTATTCTTTGAAGGAGAATAGAATTCCTTCTACCTCTGACAGTCAGGGATTCAGTATTTCGAATAGAAAATTGGAAAATGAATCCAATGTTTATGCAAATATGTGCTACCGAAAAGTCTTCCCACTCTCATTCAGAACAATGCCTTGACATTACCTTCACCCCAAGTAAGACACAATAAGAGAAGAAGAGTTAGAAAATCTGTGAATACACATCTGGAATGGAAAATTCTCAGTAGTTAACAACCTTGGAGGTGGTAGAGGTGTTTCGAAAAGTAAGGTACATGGTAAAAACTCCACAAACATGGAGCTCTGTTGGCCTAAAGACTTCTTGAGAAACTGCCTCTGAGGTTGGGCACTTGAAATATATGTTGTTGTCAGGAGTTTTAACTTCCTTTGTAGTGAGACCATCAAATATGGGTCTGCATCTGTGTGACCTGGAGCACATGGTTTCTTATTTTCCAATAAACATGAGGCAGCAGGGCTGAATTCTCTCTTTGTAGGTAATTTGTTGCCATTTGGGGGCAAAGTGTCTCCCAGTGTGGACTTTGAAGCCATTTGGTCTTCCTCTACTTTTCATGGTGTTTCTTGCAGCTGCATTGGGAGTTTAGTATTTGCTTCACGAAATACGAAGAGGTCAACTAGGACAGAGTGCTGGAGGGAGTTCTGTCACGTGTGTTGGTTAAGGGTCTGCAGGAGAGTGCACCAACCAGGCTTCTATCCCACATAGCTTGCCCCCTTGACAATAGCAATCTGATTCTAAACATTGCCCTGAAACCTCTCCGTATAACAAGATGACTTTACATACAAGGGTATGGGGGCTGCACCATGTCAGTCACAAACCATTTGGAAGCCAATGGCAGATCCACATGACCCCATCACAGATGTTTTAACAAACACCTACACTCCACTGCTCTAGGCCGACTACTCATCGGGCTCCAAATTACTGGCATCTCTGTTCTACATGATTTTCATGAAACCCAGTCAATCAAGGCATTGTCTGGTACACTCATGATCATCTATAAGACATCCAAAGGTTCTCCACTGACACCTGTTCATGGGAATTTCAAAAATTTAATGGTATTTATCTAGCCTTTTTTCAAGGATGAAGTTTGAGGCACTGTGGGGTTTAATTCATTCAGGAACCATGAAATGGAGAGGAAGCTTATTTCAATGAAATCTCTGGAGAATTCTAACAGGCAATGATTCCCAACGACAGGCTAAAAGGTCACATTAAGCCAGGCATTTGAGGTCTACAATGTGTGATCCTTTTGTGCTTTGACTTGCAACTATGGCTGCCAATTCTTTAAAAATAAAATCATGTGATATCCTTCCTGAGATTCCCAGTGCTCTGTGGAAAGCCACCCTGGGCCTTGATCTCAGTTTCCAAGGGCGACTCTCATGCGTGGCCTCCTAAAATCCCAACACAATACATGGCAATACTTCTTTGAGGTCAGTTCCATAACTCAGTTTCTAAGGGGAATCACACCAGTGTTCAAGCCCAGGTGGACCCAGTCATCTCTTCCAAAGGCCACAAAAATGACCACAATTAAAACCAAAACACTCCCACATGGCCCTCATCTTCTTCCATATAGACACTAATCATAACCTCAGGCTGTAGGTTTCCATGAGGGCCAAAGCCAAAGACAGTATCCAAAATAAGGTCCCTTTCCCCCATTTGCTTAAAGTCAGTGTGGCAGGGAGACCCTTCCTGTGAACCAGAAGTGATGAAAGAGGCCTGCCCTTAATACTGCTCTGATTCTCCATTTTGTGGCCTAATTACTGTGGGGTTTAGATTCCTTATGTTAATTGGGGTCATGAGAAAACCCAAGCACCTATGGCCTAGCCTCTGTAGTGATTTGAAGAACTCATTTGACCCAAAGGATCCCTATTCTCAAAGATGGAGGTCAGGAACTTTACAGAGGAAGGTGAGAGACTTCATCCACAATGACTGCTCTTATGGGTATTTTGGTTTTGGATGCACACATGGGATTTTTTTAGATCCATTAGGTGCTGAGAATCTAAGCCACAACCTCACACAGGGCCAAGAAGCTGATTCAGACACATCCCTTTCCAAAGCAATTAAGCAAAGAGCCAAAGGTGATGCCCATTCATTTCCATTTGAAAACTCTTCAGTCTTCACAAAGGGGTGGCCTGAGGCAAAGACTTTCCTGACATTAAGGGCAATAGTACAATAGGTAAGCAAAAGGCCCAAAGCAGGGTTTCTCCACTGAGACTTTCCTGATCACACTGATATCTGAGTTTTCTGAGATGCTCACCATTGCCTTCAGCTATCCAGTACATGGCCATGTCACAGAGCTTAAAGGTGGTACATATCTTGGACACAAAACCATGAGCCTATTCTGGAGTTTGGCCAAAATTCAGAAAGAAAATAGGATCTTAGGAAGATATTAGGAGTGGCCGATCCATATGGCAAGCCGTAGACCATTCATAAATAGGACAGGATGAACGCTGGTAAGATTTCTACTAGATAGGACATATGTATTGATGCGCTCTCTTTTCTAATGTCTACAACCACGGACACAGTGGGATACACAGACAGAAACACTCGCCTTGTCAAAAGACTTACTAGAAACAATTCACACCAAACCAAACAAAACGACTTTCCTACCTATTCTCAGAACATGAGACAAAACCACAAACCCACACCCACACCCACACCCACACAGACCCCCAAGTAGGTCTGTGAAAATATGGAGTGTCCTTTGACTGGTGGGCCATAATATATTCCCCCATAATGGGCTGTTCTCTCTCAGATCTGGTCTCCGTGTCCAACTCTGTGAAGCTGTTAGGAGCCAGTGGTGAGCCACTACCTTCTTTCTCAGGAAAGGCCCCTCCTCAGACCTTCCTGGCATTAGGCCATCCTCACATCAGTAGGTACCAAGAAAGACTGTCTCTGTCCTTGGAAAATCCAAACAAGTTTGAACACTGGGACATGAACTGGGACTGGCTCTGGGTGCCTGACTTCCTGTATCCCAAGTTCAGAGAGTTCCATCACCAAGGAAGTGAGGTGAGGTCACTTCCTTCAGGAACTAAATGAGGTCACTGCCTTGGCAACAACTTTTTCCTAAAAGTTGCTTCTAAGGGTCCCATGAGATGGAGGATGCACCTACTCGCTCTGACATTTTCACAAGTTAGAATGGTATATCAACCATAGGCACCCGGGAACAGCTCTCCACACAGGCCTGGTTTGGTCCATCTTCTCTACATTAAGATGAAAGAGGCTGATTCAGACATATCCCTTCATCCTGACCAGGTTGTTTACCATGGAAGTTGACTTTTCCTCCCTCAGGTCCTTCATAGCTGCCTACATCTTCTCCATGGATCATTTCTGCATGGACCTTCGAGGTTCTCAGCAGGTGGAAGTTTCCCTACACTCCTGTATTGTAAGACCAACTCTGTCCCTGCTTTTCTGTAAAGTTAGGTTGAGGGAACAGTGTATGGTTAGTGTAATAACAGGTTCGATTTGGGTTAGGAATCATTCTGCGCGATGAATAATGGTATTGGGAACCTGCGATATTTATTAAATTATATTGGTAAAATATATGTATGAAAACAGAAATCTAGGATTTGAAGCCCAGAAGAGCATTGGGCCCTTGATTGGGATACGTAGTGTTGAATTAGGTTCTGCACAGTTGTCTCAGATAAATCCATTTACAATGGCATAGGACCTTGTACATTGGATGATTGAATGAGGAAGAGAACATCCAGTCAAAAAGGGATAGTCGGTACGATTAGGTAGATAGTCGGTAGGTTTAGGAAGAAGAGTGAGTACAGGATTTGGACGGAAATTTCTTTCTTTTTTTTTTATTGGTTGTTCAAAACCCTACAAAGCTCTTGACATATCATATTTCATACATTAGCATACATTAGCTTCAAGTGAGTTATGAACTCCCTTTTTTGCCCCAAGTACAGATTGCAGAATCACATGGGTTACACATCCACATTTTTACATAATACCATAATAGTAACTGTTGTATTCTGCTACCTTTCCTATCCTCTACTATCCCCCCTCCCCTCCCCTCTCATCTTCTCTCTGTACCCCTTCTACTGTAATTCATTTCTCACCTTGTTTATTTTCCCATTCCACTTACAACCTCTTATATGTAATTTAGTATAACAATGAGGGTCTCCCTCCGTTTCCATGCAATTCCCCTTTTCTCTCCCTTTCCCTCCCACCTCATGTCTCTGTTTAATGTTAATCTTTTCTTCCTGCTCTTCCTCCCTGCTTTATTCTTAGTTGCTCTCATTATATCAAAGATGACATTTGGTATTTGTTTTTTAGGGATTGGCTAGCTTCACTAAGCATAATCTGCTCTAGTGCCATCCATTTCCCTGCAAATTCCAAGATTTTGTCATTTTTTAGTGCTGTGTAATACTCCATGGTGTATAGATGCCACATTTTTTTAATCCATTCATCCATTGAAGGGCATTTGGGTTGGTTCCACAATCTAGCTATTGTAAATTGTGCTGCTATGAACATCGATGTGGCAGTACCCCTGTAATACGCTCTTTTAAGGTCTTCAGGGAATAGTCCGAGAAGGGCAATATCTGGGTCAAATGGTGGTTCCATTCCCAGCTTTCCCAGGAATCTCCATACTGCTTTCCAAATTGGCCGCACCAATTTGCAGCCCCACCAGCAATGTACAAGAGAACCCTTTTCCCCACATCCTCGCCAGCACTTGTTGTTGTTTGACTTCATAATGGCTGCCAATCTTACTGGAGTGAGATGGTATCTTAGGGTGGTTTTGATTTGCATTTCTCTGACTGCTAGAGATGATGAGCATTTTTTCATGTACTTGTTGATTGATTGTATGTCCTCCTCGGAGAAGTTTCTGTTCAGGTCCTTGGCCCATTTGTTGATTGGGTTATTTGTTATCTTATTGTCTAATTTTTTAAATTCTTTGTATATTTTGGATATTAGGGCTCTATCTGACGTGTGAGGAGTAAATATTTGTTCCCATGATGTAGGCTCCCTATTTACTTCTCTTATTGTTTCTTTTGCTGTGAAAAAACTTATTAGTTTAAGTAAGTCCCATTTGTTCATTCTTGCTATTAACTCCTGTGCTATGGGTGTCCTATTAAGGAATTTGGAGCCCGACTCCACTATATGTAGATCGTAGCCAACTTTTTCTTCTATCAGAAGCAGAGTCTCTGATTTGATATCAAGGTCTTTGATCCATTTTGAGTTAACTTTTGTGCATGGTGAGAGGAGGGGGTTCAGTTTCATTTTGTTGCATATGGATTTCCAGTTTTCCCAACACCATTTGTTGAAGATGCTATCCTTCCTCCATTGCATGCTTTTAGCCCCTTTATCAAATATAAGATAGTTGTAACTTTGTGGATTGGTCTCTGTGTCCTCTATTCTGTACCATTGGTCCACCCGACTGTTTTGGTACCAGTACCATGCTGTCTTTGTTACTATTGCTCTGTAATATAATTTGAAATCCGGTATCGCTATACCGCCTGATTCGCACTTTCTGCTTAGAATTGCTTTTGCTATTCTGGGTCTTTTATTTTTCCATATGAATTCCATGATTGCTTTATCTATTTCTACAAGCAATGCCTTTGGGATTTTGATTGGCATTGCATTAAACCTATATAGAACTTTTGGTAATATCGCCATTTTGATGATGTTAGTTCTGCCTATCCATGAACAGGGTATATTTTTCCATCTTCTAAGATCTTCTTCTACTTCTCTCTTTAGGGTTCTGTAGTTTTCATTGTATAAATCTTTCACTTCTTTTGTTAGGTTGATTCCCAAGTATTTTATTTTTTTTTGAGGATATTGTGAATGGAGTGGTTTTCCTCATTTCCATTTCAGAAGTTTTGTTGCTGATATACAAGAATGCCTTTGATTTATGCGTGTTGATTTTATATCCTGCTACTTTGCTGAATTCATTTATTAGTTCTAGTAGTTTTTTTGTAGACCCTTTTTGGTCTTCTATGTATAAAATCATGTCATCCGCAAATAATGATAATTTAAGTTCTTCTTTTCCAATTTTTATGCCTTTAATTTCTTTCGTCTGTCTAATTGCTCTGGCCAGTGTTTCGAGAACTATATTGAATAGAAGTGGTGATAGAGGGCATCCCTGTCTTGTTCCAGATTTTAGAGGGAATGCCTTCAATTTTTCACCATTCAGAATGATGCTAGCCTGAGGCTTAGCATAGATAGCTTTTACAATGTCAAGGTAATTTCCTGTTATCCCTAGTTTTTCTAATGTTTCGAACATCAAGGGATGCTGTACTTGTCGAATGCTTTTTCTGCATCTATCGAGATGATCATATGGTTCTTATCTTTAAGTCTATTGATGTGGTGAATAACATTTATTGATTTCCGTATATTGAACCATCCTTGCATCCCAGGGATGAATCCTACTTGATCATGGGGCACAATTTTTTTGATGTGCCTTTGTATCCGATTTGCCAGAATTTTATTGAGGATTTTTGCATCTAGGTTCATCAGGGTTATTGTTCTGAAGTTTTCTTTCTTTGATGTGTCTTTGTCTGGTTTCGGAATCAACGTGATGTTGGCCTCATAGAATGAATTTGGAAGAGCTCCCTCTTTTTCTATTTTCTGAAATAACTTGAAAAGTATTGGTATTAATTCTTCTTTAAAAGTTTTGTAAAACTCCGCTGTATACCCATCCGGTCCCGGGCTTTTCATGGTGGGTAGTCTCTTGATTGCTTCTTCAATTTCATCCATTGGTATTGGTCTGTTCAAATTGTGTGTATCCTCCTGACTCAGTCTGGGCAAATCATATGTCTTAAGAAATTTATCGATGTCTTCACTATCTTCTATTTTATTGGAATATAGGTTTTCAAAATAATTTCTAATTGCCTTCTGAATTTCTGTAGCATCTGTTGTGATATTGCCTTTTTCATCCTGTATGTTAGTAATTTGAGTTCTCTATCCTCTTCGTTAGTATGGCTAAGGGTCTGTCAATCTTGTTTATTTTTTCGAAGAACCAACTTTTAGTTTTGTTGATTTTTTCAATAGTTTCTTTTGTTTCAATTTTGTTGATTTCCGCTCTGATTTTAATTATTTCTTGCCTTCTGCTGCATTTGCTGTTGTTTTGTTCATCCTTTTCTAGAACTTTGAGATGAAGTGTGAGCTCATTTATTTGTTGGTTTTTCCTTTTTTTGAGGAATGACCTCCAGGCGATGATGGTTAGGGTAATAACAGGTTTGATTTCGGGTAGGAATCATTCTGCACGATGAATAATGGTATTGGGAACATGCGATATTTATTAAATTATATTGGTAAAATATATGTATGAAAACAGAAATCTAGGATTTGAAGCCCAGAAGGGCATTAGACCCTTGATTGGGATACGTAGTGTTGAATTAGGTTCTGCACAGATGTCTCAGATAAATCCATTTACAATGGCATAGGACCTTGTACATTGGATGATTGAATGAGGAAGAGAACATCCAGTCAAAAAGGGATAGTCGGTACGATTAGGTAGATAGTCGGTAGGTTTAGGAAGAAGAGTGAGTACAGGATTTGGACGGAAATTTCTTTAGCAATAGGGTTTCAGTTAGAGAGTGAATGTAAATGTCAGCACATATGAAAATTCAGTCACAATGATGAACTTTGAAAAATATGTAGAAAAGCAGATAATAATAGAGACTTTACAAAATCAGGCAAAGTATAAAGTGAGTGATAGGATTAGACATTTTGAACACTGTTGAGTTTGAATATATAATCTTAAGAAGAAACAAATATTCAGTGACCATTAGGATTGACATTTGAGAGCATTAGGAAACCTGGACATGGATGCTTTTAGTAATCCATGTTCACTTTCATTTTAGGCTTTGGTACAATCATAAGTGTGACCTTTGCATTTTTTGTCCAGAATATTACTGTCATAGAATGTATATGTGGATCAGATGACATGAGCATTTCTTCAAGCATTTCTGGAAGTAATGTTTTCAAGACTTATAAATTACTATTGGGGGTAAAAGAGGTGTACCCTGTGTCCATGAATATAGACATAATGCATGAATAGACCACATTTTGAATAAATAATTTAACTGTTCCCACTTTAAATAATGGATTGAATTAATATATGAAATATTATAAGAAATCTTGTATTGATATAATATCATTCATTCCAACCAGTAATACATCTATATGTAATATTAGGGTTATGATTATCATGAAAGGTGTGTGAGTATTGCTTCAAAAGTGATCATAGAAATCTAAATTAATGTGTTTGGAAAGAAGTCTCATAAAAAGACCAGTCAAGAAACATGGAGGAATACATGTGATCTGAAGAAGAAAATGATTGAAAGTGAATCAAATGACTATAAACTTGCGAACTTGTGGATGAAATATATATCCCATGATGTGAATAAATTGAAGAAATAGTAATGTACCAGTGTTGAATAAAATGAACATCCAAATACACATCATGTCCCATAGGAATCTACTTGCGTTGATGTTAAACTAGGTCAGTTACTGTAGAAATATTAGGATTTGTATGCACCATTCACTAAAGTTAGTTTTCAGTACTAAGAAACAAATATGTATATCAGGAGAATGAATATTTTGGAAAACTCTTGAGAAAATTTGATTATAAATCCACATACTTGAATATGAATGAGTTAAGGGAGTGTATAATAAGACACATATTTCATATTTTGAAAAATCTGGAGAATATATATATATATATATATATATATATATATATATATATATATACACACACAAAAACACACACAGACATTAAAAATAGCATAATATATGTTATATGAAATTCACCATGAAATTTATATCATCCAGAGATCCAAAAATATTTATTTTTTTAACAGGGATTTATGTATAATGTTGTTCAACTAGGAAGCTCACGCATAGGTTGAATTTTCAGTTCTAAAGCGTTTAGGAGGAGTGATCTCTTAAAATTTGTATCTGCCAAGTCAGCCACTTCACAAAAATGTACGTGTGGTATCAGGTAAGATTCTATAATTTCATGTAAAAATACACGTGCTGAATAGACTACAGAGACAGGGAAACAGGAATTCACATATTTGTTAACTTTAAAACACATGGAGAAAAATTTTAACAAATAATTGACTTGATTTATAACTCCTACCCTAAATACTGCAAAAGGCAATTCCACTATACACCATGCCTTCTCTGAACTGCTTGTATTTCTATTTATTTTGGTTTATTTTTCTCCATCTTATTAGGATTAGTTGTCAGAGTCTAGTAGGGTAAGTGTTAGTGTGAGGTATTCAGTATTTTGAAAGGAAAATTGGAAAATGAATCCAATGTGTATGTAAATATGTGGTACACAAAAATCTTCCCACTCTCATCCAGAACAATGCCTTGACATTACAATCGCGCAGAGTAAGACACAATTAGAAGAGAAGAGTTAGAAAATCTGTGAATAAATATCTGGAATGGAATATGCTCAGGAGTTCACAACCTTGGAGGAGGTAGAGGAGATTCCAAAAGTAAGGGACAGTGTAATCATTCCAAAAACATGGAGCTCTGCTGGCGTAAAGACTTCTTGAGAAACTGCCTCTGAGGGTGGGCACTTGAAATATATGTTGTTGTCGGGAGCTTCAGCTTCGTTTGTAGTGAGACCATCAAATCAGCGTCTTCATCTATGTGACCTGGAGGACATGGTTTCTTATTTTCCCTGAACATGAGTCAGCAGTGCTGAATACTCTCTTTGTAGGTAAACTGTGGACACGAGGGGCTAAGTGTATCCACATGGGCCTGTGAAGCTATTTGGTCAATCTCCACTTTTCGTGGTGTTTCTTGCTGCTGCACTGGGATTTTGGTATTTGCTTCACGAAATACAAAGAATTCAACTGTTACTCTGTGCGTGAGGGGGTTCTATCACGTGTGGTGGGTCAGGGTCTGCAGGAGAATGCACCTAACAGGCTTATATCCCACATAGTTGCCCCCTTGACCATAGCAACCTGATTCTAAATATTTCCCTAAAACCTCTGCATATAACAAGATGCCTTTACATTGAAGGGACTGCTGGCTGCACCACATCAGTCACAAGCCATTTGGAAGCCAAAGGCAGATCCACATGACCACACCACAGATGTTTTATCACACACCTGCCCACCAATGCTCTAGGCCCACTCCTCAGCAGGCTCCAACTTCCTGGCATCACTGTTCTGCACAATTTTTATGAAAACCAGTCAATCAAGGCACTGACTGCTATTCTTATGATCGGCCACAGGATATCCAAAGAATCTCCAGTGCCAACTTGTCATGGGAATTTTAAAAATTTCATGATATATTGACCTAGCCATTTTTCAAGGATGAAGTTGGAGGCATTCTGGAACTATTAAATGGTGAGGAAGCTCATTTCAATGAAATATCTGGAGATCTCTCACAGGAAAGACTTCCCAAAGAGTGGCCAAAAGGTCACATGAATCCAGGAACATTGAGGTCTACAATGTGAGGTCCATGTGTGTTTTGACTCTCAACAATGGGTGCCAAGTTTTTCAAACAAAATCATGTGATATCCTGGCTGAGATTTCCAGTGCTCTGTGAATAACTACCCTGGGCCTAGATCTCAGTTTCCAAGGGCGACTCTCATGCGTGGACTCCTAAAATTCCAACACTATTCATGGCAATACTTCTCTGAGTTCAGTACGAGAACTCAGTCTTTATGCAGAATCCCACCAAAGTTCAAGCCAAGGTGGACCATGTAATCTCTACTAACCGCCACAAAAATGACTACAATTAAAACCAAAACACTCCCACATGGCCCTCATTTTCTTCCATACAGACACTCATCATAACCTCTGGCTGGAGGTTTCCGTGAGGGGTGCAGCCCAAGACAGTGTCCAAAATAAGCTTCCTTGCCCCTCATTTACCTAAAGTCAGGGTGGCCTGGACACCCTTCCTGTGAACTAAGAGTGATCAAATAGGCCTGTCGTTTATTTTGCTCTGCTTCTTAAATTTGAGGCCTACTGATGGTGGGATTTAGATTCTTCATGTGAATTGGAGTCATGAGAAAACCCAATCACCTATGGGCTAGAATCTGCAGGGCTTTGAAGAACTTATTTGACCCAAAGGAGGCCTATTCTCACTTAATGGAGGTCAGGAACCTTACCACGGAAGGAGAGAGACTTCATCCACAATGATTGCTCTTTTGGACATTTTGCTTTTGGATGCATACATGGGATCTCTATTTAGATCCATCAGGTGCAGAGAATCTAAGCCACAGAATTACACAAGGCCAAGAGGCTGATTAAGACATATCCCTTTCCAAAGCAATTAAGCAAAGAGCCACAGTTGATGCCCCTTCATTTGCAGTTGAAAACTTTTCTTCAGGCTTCAAAAAGGGTGGCCTGAGGCAAAGACTTTCCTGACATTCAGGGCAACAGAACATTAGGTAAGGAAAAGGCCCAAAGCATGGTTTCTCCACTGAGTCTTTACTGGTCACACTGATATCTGAGTTTTCTGAGATGCTCGCCATGCCCTTCATTTAACCAATACATGGCCGTGTCACAGAGCTTGGAGGTGGTACATATCTTGGACACAAAACCATGAGCCTATTCTGGAGAGTGGCCAGAATTCAGGAAGCAAACAGTAACTTAGGAAGATAGCAGGTTTTGCCGATCCATAAGGCAAGCCGCAGTCCATTCATAAATTGGGAAGGATGAATGCTGGGAAGCTTTCTACTAGACAAGACTCATCCATTGATGCATTCTCTTTGCTAATGTCTACAACCACTGACACAATGAGATACACAGACATAGAAACACTCGCCTTTTCATACGACTTTCTGGAAACACTTTACTCCAAACCAAACAAACCACCTTTCAGACATATTCTCAGAGCATGAGAAAAAAACCACAAACCCACACCCCCAGCCAGATAAGCACCTCCTTCCTCCAAGTAGGTTTGTGACTATCCGGAGTGTCCTCTGACTGATAGGCCATACTATGTTCCCCCAAAATGGCCTCTCCTATCTCACATCTGGTGTCCATGGCCAATTCTGTGAAGTTGTCAGGAGCCAGCAGTTAGCCACTGCCTTCTTTCTCAGGAAAGGCCCCTCTTAAGAGCTTTCCTGTCATTTGTCCATTCTCACATCAGTAGATACCAAGAAAGACTGACTCTGTCCTTGTTATATCAAACAAGTGAGACCACTAGGTCTGGGACTGAGACAGGCTCTAGGTGCCTGGCTTCCTGGATCCCAAGTTCAGAAAGTGCCATGAACAAAAAAGTGAGGTGAGGTAACTTCTTTCAGGAACTGAATGAGGTTACTGCCTTGGCAACCAGTTTGTCCTAACACATGCATCCAAGTGTCCCATGACATGTAGGCTGACCGTATTTCTGTGACTCTTTCACAAGTTAGAATGGTATATCAACCATAGGCACCTGGGAACAGCTCTCCACACAGGCCTCATTTGGTCCATCTTCTCTAGATAAAGAAGAGAGAGGCTGATTCAGACAAAAGCCTTCATCCTGACCAGGTTGTTTGGCATGGAAGATGACTTTTGATCTCTCAGGACCTTCATACCTGCCTACATCTTCTCCAGGGATCAATTCTGCATGGACCTTTGAGGTTCTCAGCAGGTGGACAATCCCCTACTTTCCTGTATTGTAAGACCAACTCTGTCCCTGCTCTTTTGTAAATGTAGATTGAGGGAACAGGTTATGGTTAGGGTTAATTACATGTTTGTTTTGGGTTAGGAATCATTTTGCTGGATGAATAATGGTATTGGGAATCTGTGATATATATAAGAACATAGAGTTGAAAAATATGTATGAAAACAGAAATGTAGTAAGATTTAAAGTCCATATTGGCATTGGGCCTTTGATTTGGATACTTAGCTTTGAATTACTTTCTGCAGTGATGTCTCAGATAAATTGATTATCAATGACATAGGACCTTGTACCTTGGATGATAGATTGGAGAAAAGAACATCCACTCAAACAGGGATAGTCCATAGGATTAGGAAGATAGTCGGTAGGTTTTGCAAGAAGTGTGAGTACAGGATATGGACCAAAAGTTCTTTATCAATAGGGTTTCGGTAATAGAATGAATGTCAATGTCAGCACATGTGAAGAGTCAGTCACATAGGTAAACTGGGGAAAATATGTAGGAAAGGAAACATCAATAGAGACAGTAGGAAATCAGGCAAAGTATAAAATGAGTGATAGGATTAGACATTTTAACAGGGTTGATGTTGACTATATAATCTTCGAAGAAACAAATATGTAGTCACCAATAGGATGGACATTTGAGAGAATTAGGCAACCTAGACATCAATGTTTTTAGTAATCCATGCTCCCATTCAATTTAGGCTTTTGTACAAACATATGTGTGATCTTTGCATTTTGTATCCAAAATAGTACTGTGATAAAATGTATACGTAGATCAGGTGACATAAGTATTTTTTCCACCATTTCAGGGAGCAATATTTTGAAGATGTATAAATTAGTATTGCGGGTACAAAGAGGTGTACCCTGTGTCTATGAATATAGAGATAATGCATGAATAGATGATACTGTGAATAAATAATATAACTGATTCCACTTTAAATAATGGATTAAATTGATATCTTAAAATATATAAGAAACCTTATATTGATACACAGTCATTCATTCCTATCAGTTATACATCTAATGGTAATATGAGGGTTATGGTTTGTCATTAAGGGTGTGTGAGTTTTGCTTCAAAAGTAATTATGGAAATCGAACATAATGTGTTTGTAAAGAAGTCTCATGAAGAGACTAGTCAAGAAACATGGAGGAATACATGTGTTCTGAAGCAGGAAGTAATTGAAAGTGAAACAAATTGATATAAATTAGCGAACTTGTGGATGAAATATATATCCCATGATGTGCATAAACTGAAGAAATAGTAATGTACCAGTGTTGAATACAAATGAACGTCAAAATACATATCATGTCCCATAGGAATCTACTTGCATTGATGTTAAACTTGGTCAGTAACTGTAGAAATATTAGGATTTGTATGCATCATTCACTGAAGTTAGTTTTCAGTACTAGGAAACAAATATGTATTTCAGGTGGATGAATATTTATGAGAATAATCTTGTGAAAAGTTGATAATAAATCCACATACATGAACATGAATAAATTTTGGGAGTGTATAATAAGACACATATATTTCATATTTTCAAAAATCTGGAGAGTGTGTATATATATATATATATATATATATATATATATATAGATATAGATATATATAGATATATAGATATATATATAGATACATATATATACATATTCCTATATATATACACACACACACACTCACACAGACATTAAAAAGTAGCAATATATATGCCAATCGAAATTTATTATGAAATATATATAATCCACACATCCCAAAATATACTTTTTACTGAACATGGATTTATATATAATTTTGTTCAGCTAGAAAGGTCACCAATAGTTTGAATTTTCAGTTCCAACAGCATTAAGAGGAGTGATCTCTTCTCACAATTTGCATCTGCCAACTCAGCAACCTCTCAAGTATATACATGTGATACCAGGTAGGATTCTATATGTGCATATAAAAACACATGTGCTGAATAGGCCACAGAGAAAGGGAGAGAGGAATTCACATATTTGTTAACTTTAAAAACACATGGAGAACTGTTTTAATTAAAAATTGAGTAGATTTATAATTCCTACCCTATATAATGCAAAAGGCAAGTCCAATTATACAACATGACTCCTCTGAACTGCTTGTATTTCTATTCTGTTTTGGTTATTATTCTCCATCATGTTAGGATTAGTAGTCAGAGTCTAGTGGGGTATGAGTTAGTGTCCAAAATAAGCTCTCTTACCCCTCATTTGCCTAAAGTCATGGGGGCCTGGACACCCTGCATTTGAACCAGGAGTGATAAAATAGGACTGCAGTTAATACTGCTCTGCTTCTCCATTTTGAAGCCTACTGCCTGTCAGGTATAGATTCTTTATGTGATTTGGAATAATGAGAAAACCCAAGCACTTCTTTAGGGCTTTGAAGATTTCATTTGAACCAAATGATCCCTATTCTCACTTGATGTAGGTCAGGAACATAACAAAGGAAGGCAAGACACTTCATCCACCATAACTGATCTTTTTGCCATTTTGGTTTGGATGCACACATGGGATCTTTCTTTAGATTCATCAGGTGCTGAGAATCTAAGCCACAACATCACACAGGTCCAAGAGGCTGATTAAGACACATCCATTTCCAAAGAAACTAAGCAAAGAGCCACAGGTGATGACCATTCATTTTCATTTGAAAACTGTTTTCTTCCGGCTTCACAAAGGGGTGGCCTGAGGCAAAGACCTTCCTGACATTCAGGGCAACAGAAACATAGGTAAGAGAATGGCCCAAAGCAGGGTTTCTCCACTGAGAATTTCCTGGTCACACTGATATCTGAGTTTTCTGAGATGCTCGCCATTCCTTACCACTATCCAGTACATGGCCATGTAACAGAGCTTGGAGGTGGTACATATCTTGGACACAAAACCATGAGCCTATTCTGCAGAGTGGCCAGAATTCAGGAAGAAAACAGGAACTTAGGAAGATAGTAGGTGTTTTCCCTCCATAAGGCAAGCTGCAGTTCATTCATAAATTGGGCAGGATGAATGCTGGGAAGCTTTCTACGAGACAGGACATATCCATTGATGCATTCTCTTTTCTAATGTCTACAACCACGGACACAGTGGGATACACAGGCATGGAATCACTCACCTTGTCAAAAGACTTACTAAAAACAGTCCATTCCAAACCAAACAAACTGTCTTTCCTACCTATTCTCAGAACATGAGACAAAACCACAAACTGACACTCACACTCACAAAGGCATCTCCTTCCCGCAAGTAGGTCTCTGACTATCTGGAGTGTCCTCTGTCTGTTGGGCCGTATTATGTTCCAATGAAATGTCCTGTCCTGTCTCAGATCTGTCTCCTTTGCAAACTCTGTGAAGTTCTCAGGAGCCAGCGGTGAGCCACTACCTGCTTTCTCAGGAAAGGCCCCTCTTCAGATCTGTCCTGGCATTTGGCAATCCTCACATCAGTAGATACCAAGAAATACTGACTCTGTCCTTGGTACATCCAAATAAGTGAGCCCACTGGGATTGGGACTGGGACTGGCTCTGGCAGCCTGGCATCTTGGATCCCAAGTTCAGAGAGTTACATCACCAAGGAAGTGAGGTAGGTCACCTTATTCAGGAAATGTATGAGGTCACTACCTTGGCAATCACTTTGTTTTAACATTTGCTTCCAAGGGTCCCATGAGATAGAGGCTGCCCCTACTTTCGGTGACAATTTCACAAGATAGAATGGTATAACAAACATAGGCGCCTGGGAACATCTCCCCACACAGGACTGGTTTAGTCCATCTTCTCTACATTTAGATAGAGAGACTGATTCAGACACATCCCTTCATCCTGACAAGGGGGTTTGCCATGCAAGATGACTTTTGCTCTCTCAACTCCTTCATAGCTGCCTACGTCTTCTCCAGGGATCATTTCTGCATGGACCTTTGAGGATCTCAGCAGGTTTAAGAACCTCTACATTCCTGTATTGTAAAAGCAACTCTGTCCCTGCTCTTCTGTAAAGTTTGATTCAGGGAAGAGTGTATGGTTACGGTTAATAAAAGTTCAATTTGGGTTAAGAAACTTTCTACGGCATGAATAATGGTATTGGGAACCTGTAATATTTACAAGAATGTAAAAGTGAAATATAAGAATGAAAACAGAAATCTAGGTAAGATTTGAAGCCCAGAAGGGCATTGGGCCCTTGATTGGGATACTTAGCTTTGAATTATGTTCTGCAGAAATGTCTCAGATAAATCAATGTTCAATGGCATAGGACTTTGTACCTTGAATGATGGAATGTCAAAGAGAACTTCTAGTCAAAAAGGGATAGTCGGTATTATTAGAAAGATAGTCTGTAGGTTTAGAACTAAGAGTGAGTATAGGATTTGGACCAAAAGTTCTTTTGCAATAGGGTTTCTGGTAGAGATTGAATGTAAATGCGAGCACATGTGAAGAGTCAGTCACAATGATAATCTGGGGAAAATATGTAGGAAAGCAGATATCAATAGAGACATTAGGAAATCAGGCAAATGAAAAAGTGAGTGATAAGATTAGACATTTTCAACGGGCTTGAGGTTGAATATATAATCTTAGGAAAAAACAAATATGTAGTCAAGAATAGGATTCACATTTGAGAGCATTAGGCAAACTAGACATGGAAGATTTTAGTAATCCATGTTCACTTTCCATTTAGGTTTGGTAAAATCATAAGTGTCACCTTTGCGTTTTGTGTCCAGAATATTACTGTGATAAAATGCATATGTAAATCAGGTGACATGTGCATTTCTTCCACCATTTCTGGGAGCAATATTTTGAAGACGTATAAATTAGTATTGGGGGTACAAAGAGGTGTATCCTGTGTCTATGAATATAGAGATAATGCATGAAAAGACCATACTGTGAATAAATAATATAACTGGTTCCACTTTAAATAATGGATTTAATTGATATCTGAAACTAAGTAAGAAATCTTATATTGATATACAATCATTCATTCCAGCTAGTTGTACATCTAATGGTAATATTAGGGTTTGGTTTATCATGACGGGTGTGTGAGTTTTGCTTCAAATGTGACAATGGAAATCGAAAATAATGAGTTTGGAAAGAAGTCTCATGAAAAGAGCAGTCAAGAAACATAGAGAAATACATGTGTTCTGAAGCAGGAAGTGACTGAAAGTGAAACAAATGCGTATAAATTAGCGAACTTGTGGATGAAATATATATCCTATGATGTGCATAAACTGAAGAAATAGTAATGTTCCAGTGTTGAATAAAAATGAATGTCAAAATACACATCATGTCCCATAGGAATCTACTAGCCTTGATATTAAACTGGGTCAGTTACTATAGAAATATTAGATTTTTTTTTTTGGTGTTATAATAGAATTTATTTTACCACTAGCATGCCACAGAATGTTGAGGAAAGAGCAATGGATTTTTAGTTATCGCACTAATAATCTAACATTTAATGACTCTTTTGGATAGTCTAGAAATTACATAAGGCTATGTAACATAATTTTTTTAATTTAACATTCATAAAAGCTTGGAGTTTTGGTAATATTTCTACTTTTTTATTTTTAATTTTTTCAGTTGTGATTGACCTTCATTTTGTTTATTTGTATGTGGTGCTTAGAATAGAACCCAGTGTCCCACACATGCTAGAAAAGCATGTTACCACTGAACCACAAACCCAGCCCCTCCACTTTTATCTTTACATCGAACATGCCTCTCCCTCATCTTTACTCACTTTCTTCCTCATTTTCCCCCTTCTCTCTCTTGCTTTTTCGTTTTCCTTTCATATCTGTTTTTCTCTCATGTCATTACAAACAGTAGTATGCTATGAAATTTAAATTTAAGACTGTTTTTTATAGTCATTGTTCTTTTCTTGAGAAAATTTAATAATTATAATCACCTGATAGATATATTAAAATAAATTTTTATACATATGTATCTATATTCATGCATATGCATTACATATTATATATATATACATACATATACATTTAAAAGTACTTTTATTAGCCTGTTAAAAATAATATAGACCAAAACTTTCTTAATTCTCAAGCCTTCCAGAATTAACATCTTACAGTGAAAATCAAATAAACATATTTAAATAAACAGGTATCATTCTTTTTATCAATACTGATAATTTAAAGTTTTATATCACATTAAGCTATAATACGGCATATTAAATCTTATGAATTAGAAAAAGTTTTTTGAATAACCTATTATTTAAGGACCATATGCACTGACATTTTAAAGGCTTTCTTGTGATTTCAATTTCTATCAATTGTGTATTAATTGCCAAATGCTTATTTTAGTACTTTTCATATTCATAATTGATATAAAGTCAATTGTTTAATTCTTCTTGTAAGTAATTACTTATTACAGTAGGGACATTATTAATAATTCTAAATCTGTATAAGAAAATAGTACAAAGATATTTTCATGCAAAATTAAGAATAATTGTGTGCTCTAAATGTCTGATTGTTGATATATATAACAAAGAGCTTTTGATGAGTCTCTTCCCCAGTAAAACATAAAATGCAAAGATATTGTTGGGTATATATGTGCAAATAAAGATAAAGAAAATACACATTATCAGCTAGAAACTATTAAATAAAAGGTGAAAACAACAATCCAACACATTGTACGAATTTGTCAGATGAGGTAGTATTCTGGAAGAATAGCCTAAGACTAGACCTGGTCCATGACAAAATATTCACGAAAAAAATGAAATATGAAAAATATAGAAAATGCTATGAATTTTTCATGAAGGTAGGTGAATTATCCTTTAATCTCAATTTATGTGCATTTTCAAAAGCCAATTTCCTGGTAAAATAAATTTGTGATAGTTACAACTAAACGAAACAAAGTTTCTGCTTAGCAAAATGAATGCATCTCAACCCATTTTTAGCTGATTTCTCCCCACTCAATTTTAAACCGTTATTTATTTATTTATTTCTATTGGTTGTTCCAAACATTACAAAGCTCATGATATATCATCTTTGATACATTTGACTCAAATGGGTTATGAACTCCCATTTTTTCCACAAATATGAATTTCAGAATCACATTGGTTACACATTCACATTTTTGAATAATAGCATATTAGTGACTGTTGTATTCTGCGACCTTTCCTATCCCCCACTATCCCCCCTCCCCTCCCCTCCCATCTTCCCTCTCTACCTCATCTGCTGTTGTTCAATTCTCTCCATTGTTTCCCCCCAATTTCCCCTCAAATCCTCTTATATGTAATTTTGTGTAACATTGAGGGTCTCCTACTATTTCCATATGCTTTCCCTTCTCTCTCCCTTTCTCTCCCCCAACTCGTCTTTGTTTAATGATAAACTTTTCCTCATGCTCTTCCTCGATGTTCTGTTCTTAGTTGCCCTTTTAATATCAAAGAAGACATTTGGCATTTGTTTTTTTAAGGATTGGCTAGCTTCGCCTAGCATAATCTGCTCTAATGCCATCCATTTCCATGCAAATTCTATGATTTTGTCATTTTTTAATGAAGAGTAATAGTCCATTTTGTATAAAAGCCACATTTTTTTTATCCATTCATTTATTGAAGGGCATCTAGGTTGGTTCCACAGTCTAGCTATTGTGAATTGTGCAGCTATGATCATTGATGTGGCAGTATCTCTACAGTACGCTCTTTTAAGATCCTCAGGAAATAGTCCGAGAAGGGTGATAGCTGGGTCAAATGGTGGATCCATTCCCAGCTTTCCCAGGTATCACCATAGTACTTTCCAAATTGGCCTCACCAATTTGCAGTCCCACCAGCAGTGTACAAGTGTACCCTTTTCCCCACATTCTCACCAACACTTATTTTGTTTGACTTCATAATGGCTGCCGATCTTACTGGAGTGAGATGGTATCATATGGTGGTTTTGATTTGCATTTCTCTGACTGCTAGAGATAGTGAGCATTTTTTCATGTACTTGTTCATTGATTGAATGTCCTCCTCTGCGAAGTGTCTGTTCAGGTCCTTGGCCCATTTGTTGATTGGGTTATTTGTTATCTTATTGTTTAATTTTTTTGAGTTCTTTGTATATTCTGGATATTAGGGCTCTATCTGAAGTGTGAGGGGTAAAAATTTGTTCCCAGGATGTAGGCTCTCTATTTACCTCTCTTATTGTTTCTCTTGCTGAGAAAAAAAAATTAGTTTAAGTGAGTCCCATTTGTTTATTCTTGTTATTAACTCTTTGGCTATGGGCATCCTATTAAAGAATGTGGAGCCCGACCCCACAGTATGTAGATCATAGCCAACTTTTTCTTCTATTAGACGCAGTGTCTCTGATTTGATATCTAGCTCCTGGATCCATTTTGAGTTAACTTTTGTGCATGGTGAGAGAAAGGGATTCAGTTTCATTTTGTTGCATATGGATTTCCAATTTTCCCAGCACCATTTGTTGAAGATGCTATCTTTCCTCCATTGCATGTTTTTAGCCCCTTTATCAAATATAAGAAAGTTGTAATTTTGTGGATTGGTTCTGTGTCCTCTATTCTATACCATTGGTCCAGCTGCCTGTTTTGGTACCAGTACCACGATGTTTTTATTACTATTGCTTTGTAGTACAGTTTGAACTCTTGTATCGCTATTCCTCCAGATTCACACTTCCTGCTTAGAATTGCTTTTGGTATTCAGGGTCTTTTGTTTTTCCATATGAATTTCATGATTGCTTTATCATTTCTACAATAAATGCCGTTGGGATTTTTATTGGCACCGATTTAAACCTGTAGAGAACTTTGGGTAATATCAACATTTTGATGATGTTAGTTCTGCCTATCCATGAACAAAGTACATTTTTCCATCTTCTAAGATCTTTTTCTATCTCTCTCTTTAGGGTTCTGTAGTTTTCATTATATAAATCTTTCACCTCTTTCGTTAGGATGGTTCCCAAGTATCTTATATTCTTTGTGGATATAGTGAATGGAGTGGTTTTCCTCATTTCCATTTCAGAAGTTTTTCTGCTGATATACAGGAATGCCTTTGATTAATGCGTGTTGACTTTATATCTTGCCACTTTGCTGAATTCATTTATTAACTCTAGCAGTTGTTTGTAGACCCTTTTGAGTCTGTTAAATATATTATCATGTCATCTGCAAATAGCTATAATTTAAGTTCTTCTTTTCCTATTTTCATGTCTTTAATTTCTTTTGTCTGTCTAATTGCTCTGGCTAGTATTTCAAGAACTAAATCAAATAGAAGTGGTGATAGAGGGCATCCCTGTCTTGTTCCAGATTTTAGAGGGAATGCCTTCAGTTTTTCTCCATTTACGATGATGCTAGCCTGAGGTTTAGCATATATAGCTTTTACAATGTTGAGGTAAGTTCCTGTTATCCCTAGTTTTTCTAGTGTTTTGAACATAAAGGGAGGCTGAACTTTGTCGAATGTTTTTTCTGCATCTATCAAGATGATCATATGGTTCTTGTCTTTAAGTCTATTGATGTGGTGAATAGCATTTATGGATTTCCGTATATTGAAGTAGCCTTGCATCCCTGGGATGAATCCTACTTGATCATGGTGCACAATTTTTTGATATGCTTTTGTATTACATTCACCAGGATTTTATTGAGAATTTTTGCATCCTAGTTTATTAGAGATATTGGTCTGTAGTTTTGTTTATTTGAAGTGTTTTTGTCTGGTTTCGGGATCAGGGTGATTTTGGCCTCATAGAATGAATTTGAAAGAGCACCTTCATTTTCTATTTCCTGAAATAGCTTGAAAAGTATTGGTATTAATTCTTCTTTTAAGGTTTTGTAGAGCTCCGCTCTATACCCATCCGCTCCAGGGCTTTTTTTGGTTCGTAGTCTTTTGACGGCTTCTTGTATTTCTTCCTTTGTTATTGGTCTGTTTAAATTGTGTGTGTCTTCCTGACTCAATCTTGGCACATCGTATGACTTAAGAAATTTATTGATATCTTCACTATCTTCTATTTCATTTGAATATAGGGTTTCAAAATACTTTCTAATTATCTTCTGTATTTCTGTAGTGTCTGTTGTGATAATGCCTTTTTCATGCCGTATGTTAGTAATTTGAGTTCTCATTCTTCTTCTCTTTGTTAGCATGGCTAAGGGCCTGTCGATCTTATTTATGTTTTCAAAGAACCAACTTTTAGTTTTATCAATTTTTTCAATTTTTTTTGGTTTCAATTTCGTTGATTTCTGCTCTAATTTTAATTATTTCTTGTCTTCTACTACATTTGCTGTTGTTTTTCTTTTCTTTTTCTAGGTTTTTGAGGTGTAGTGTGAGTTCATTTATTTTATTTTATTTTATTTTTTTGAGGAAAGAACTCCAAGAAATGAATTTCCCTCTTAAAACTGCTTTCATTGTGTCCCATAGATTCCAGTATGTTGTGTCTGTATTGTCATTTGTCTATAAGAATTTTTTATATCCTCCTCTATGTCTTCTGTAACCCATTGATCATTCAGTAGAATATTGTTCATTTTTCCATATGATGTAGGATTTTTCCTTCCTTCTTTTATCATTTATTTCCAGTTTGATTCCAATATGATCAGATATGGTGCATGGTATTATCTCCAAGCCTTTATATTTACTAAGGGTTGCCCTATGGCATAATATATGAACTATCTTTGAGTAGGATCCTTGTGCTGCTGAGAAGAACGTGTATCCACTTGAGGATGGTTGATATATTCTATATATGTTGGTTAAGCCTAGGTTATTTATTGTGCTGTTGAATTCCATAGTTTCTTTATTCAGTTTTTGTCTAGAGGATCTTTCTAATGGCGAGATCAGTGTGTTGAAGTCACCCGTAGTTATTGTGTTGTAGTCTATTTGACTCTTGAACTTGAGGAGAGTTTGTTTCATGAGCGTTGCAGCTCAATTGTTTGGTGCATACAAATTGATAATTGTTATTTCTTGTTGGTGGATGGTTCCTTTTAACAGTATATAGTGTCCTTCGTTATCCCTTTTTATTAACGTAGGTTTGAAATTGATTTTATTTGATATGAGTATGGCTACTCCTGCTTGCTTCCGAGGGCCATGTGAGTGGTATGATTTATCCCACCCTTTTACTTTCAGCCTGTGTATGTCTTTACCTATCATATGAGTCTCCTGAAGGCAGCAGACTGTAGGATTTGTTTTTTTGATTCAGGTTACTAACCTATGTCTCTTGATTGGTGAGTTTATGCCATTAACATTTAAGGTTACAATTGAAATATGATTTTTACATTCATTCATGTTTATTTATTTATTTATTTTTAGTTTGGCTAGTTTTTACTTTTTGGTTATTTTCCTCCCCCTTTACTGAGATACCTCCTGCTGTTAGTTTGGGGCACTATTTTTCAATTCCTCTTCTTGTAGTATTTTGCTCAAATGCTTTGCAGTGCTGGTGTTCTTTCTGCAAATTCTTTTAGCTTTTGTTTATCGTGAAAGACACTAATTTCATTGTCAAATCCCAAACTTAATTTTGATGGATACAGTACTCTTGGTTGGAATCCATTATTTTTCAGCGTTTGAAATACATTGTTCCAGGATCTACTCGCTTTCAAAGTTTGTGATGAAAAATCAGTCGTTAACCTAATTGGTTTACCCCAGAATGTAATCTGCCTCATTTCTCTTTTAGCTTTTAATATTCTCTCCTTGTTCTGTATGTTAGCTATCTTGATAATTCTATGTCTTGGAGTTGGTCTATTATGGTTTTGAATGTTTGAGGTCATGTAGGCTTCAAGGATTTGGCAATCCATTCCATCTTTTATCTCTGGGAAGTTTTCTAGAATTATTTCATTTAATATGTTGTCCATTCCTTTGGTTTGAATCTCTATGCCTTCTTCTATCCTGATGACTCTCAAATTTGTTTTTTTATGACATCCCATATCTCTTAAATAGATTGCTCATGGGATATAAGCATCTTTTCTGTGTTGACTATATTCTTTTCAAGTTGATAAACTTTGTCTTCATTATCTGATCTTCTGACTTCTACTTAAGCTAGTCTATTTACAATATTCTCGTTTGAGTTTTTAATGTGGTTTATATTTTTCTGCATTCCTAGGATTACTGTTTGATTTTTTTAAGAACTTTGTCTTTTGGTAAAGCTCGTTCTTTGCCATTTGAATTTGTTTGTTTAATTCATTTTCAAAATATTCTTTTATTGCTTGGACTTGCTGCCTCATGTCTTCTCTAATATTTCTTTTCATCTGAATTAGGGATGCATTGAGTTTTTTCCCTATCCCTGTTTCTGATGATTCTAGGTCCTCCTGTAGAATTAAGTTGTCCGGCATTATTTGTACACCTTTTTCCCTTGTTTTTTCATGAAGTTCACATTACTTTCCAGCTCCGTTTGATTGCTGTGTTTCTGCTCTCTTCTATATATTTGTTTTGGTTTTATATATCTCTATTGTAGCTCCTTTGTGTTGGTAGACTGTGCATGCTAAAGTGGATTCCACTGGGAAGGAATTCCGACGGCCGAGCTCCAGTGATGTCACCTCTCTGCTATGGTGGGCCCCAGGCTCTTTGTCCGGGTGTTCACATGGGGGTGTGGGACTGTACTGTCTCTTTTTGTTTTCAGCTCCTGGTCGCAGGTGTGCAGGCGGTCACAAGCTGTCCAGTCACGCAGTCAGCGGGTGGGCTGTCACCGGCGGTTGTGTGATCTCTAGCCACCCATTAGGGCGGGCATATGGCAGGTGATTGGTCGCTGGTGGGCAGGCGGTCTCCAGCCGTCCAGTCGCACCTGCAGCGGGCCGGCTGTTGCTGGCGGGCGAGCGTTCTCCAGGCGCCCAGTCACGCGGGCCTGGCCTCTAGTCCCCTGGTTTCTCCTGCTAGTCCTGGTTTCTCTTGCTACACCAGTTTTCCCCTGAGTAATGCCCTCGGCAGCTCAAACTGTACTCTGGCCTGCCGATTCTTGGGTGTGGATTGTGTCTATTGGGAACCCCAGCACTCTATTTTTTTTTTTTTTCCGTTTGCCCCTTCCCCATCGCTGGCTAGATAGATTCTGTTTTCACCACTGATGGGAGGGGGAGTAGAAGGTCAGGTGCATCTAGTTTCCCCCCCCATCTTTATTCAGGCTCTCTCTGATAATCCCTCTCCTGGAAAGCTTAGGAAAGATTTTATGCAAATATCCTACTGTATGGGAGATGAGCGGAAAACACACAACTGTTTTATTTTTGCAATCTGTCGGAGAGTGGCGGTGGTTACTTCAGCTCTCCAAGATGGTTGCCGTTGGTTTCCTTGGTGGAGTTTCCGTTGTGGGGGATAGAACTGTACTGCTTCCTTCCCTGACTGAGATCCCGAACTCCGCCTGGGGCTCAGTGGGGGGTCAGCCGGCAGGATTCCACAGAATCTGCAGCAACGTTTCTCCCTGGATGCTAGTCGCTTCTCGGTGGTGCCCCGACGTCTGTAGCCACGGGGCGGGCCGCACGGATCAGTAAGCCCAGATCTCCGGTTGCATATTTGGCTCGCGTTTGAGACTCAATTACCGGACCTCGTTGGTGGAAATCATTCTTTTAGGTTTCGGTGCACACCCATTTTTCTGTAAGATCCTAACAAGATAGTCTTTTGTCATTCTAACTCGTTATTCACCTGCAATGTGGCGTGGTACACTGGGTGTGATGCACTGTATTCGCGGCCAACTTGCAATGTCGAAATATTAGGTTTTGTATGCACCATTTACTGACGATAGTTTTCAGTACTAGGCAACCAATATGTATTTCAGGTTGATGAATATTTCTGAGAATTATCTTTTGAAAAGTTGATTATAAATCCACATTCATGATATGAATGAATTTGGGGAGTGCACAATAAGGCACATATATTTCATATTTTGAAAAATCTTGAGAGTATATATATATATATATATATATATATATATATATATACAGAGAGACATTACAATGTAGCATTATGTATGCCAACTGAAATTTATCGTGAAATACATATCATCCAGAGATCCAAAAATATTAATTTTACTGAACATGGATTTATGTATAATGTTGTTCAAATAGGAGGCTCAGCCATAGGTTGAATTTTCAGTTTCAACAGCATTGAGGAGGAGTGATATCTTCTCACAATTTGTATCTGCCAAGTCAGCCACCTCACAAAAATGTACGTGTGATACTAGGTAGGATTCTATATATGCATATAAAAATACATTTGCTGACTAGGCTAAAGAGAAAGGGAGACATAAATTCACATGTTTGTTAACTTTAAAAACACATGGAGAACTATTTCAACAAAAAAAATGACTAGATTTATAACTCCTACCCTATATAATGCAAAAGGCAAGTCCAAGAATACCAAACATGCCTCCTCTTAACTGCTTGTATTTATATTCTGATTGGGTTATTATTTTCCATGATATTACGATTAGTAGTCAGAGTCTAGTAGGGTAGGGGTTAGTGTCAGGGATTCAGTATTTCAAATGGAAAATTGGAAAATGAATCCAATGTGTATGCAAATATGTGCTACACAAAAATGTTCCCACTCTCATCAAGAACTATGGCTTGACATTACTTTTGCCCCAAGTAAGACACAATTAGAGGAGAAGTGTTAGAAAATCTGTGAATACATATCTGGAATGGAATATGCTCAGTAGTTCACAACACTGGAGGTGGTAGAGGAGTTCCCAAAAGTAAGGGATAGGGTAAACACTCCACAAACATGGAGCTCTGCTGGCCTAAAGACTTCTTGAAGAACTGCCTCTGAGGTTGGGCACCTGAAAAATATGTTGTTTTCTGGAGCTTTAGCTTCATTTGTAGTGAGACCATCAAAGCTGGGTCTACATCTATGTGACCTGGAGGACATGGTTTCTTATTTTCCAGTGAAGATGAGGCAGCAGTGCTGAATTTGCTCTTTGTAGGTAAACTGTGACCACTGGGGACTAAGTGTCTCCCCATGTGGACTGTGAAGCCATTTGGTCATCCTCCAAATTTCATGGTGTTTCTTGCTGCTACACTGGGAGTTTGCTATTTGATTCAAAAATACAAGGAGTTCTAGTGGGTCACAGTCCTGGAGGGAGTTCTGTCACATGTGGTGGGTCAGTTTCTGCAGGAGAATGCACTAAACATACTTCTAGCCAACATATATTGCCCCATTGACCATAGCAACTTGATTCTGAACATTGCCCTGAAATCTCTCAGTATTACAAGATGCCTTTATATAGAAGGGACTGCTTGCTGCACCATGTCAGTCACAAGCCATTTGGAAGCCAATGGAAGATCCACAGGCCCCACCACAGATGTTTTATCACACACCTTACCACCACGGCTCTAGGCCCACTACTCAGCAGGCTCCAACTTATTGGCATCTCTGTTCTACACGATTTTCATGAAACCGAGTCAATCAACGCACTGTCTGGTATACTCATGATCAGCAACCGGACATCCAAAGGTCCTCCATTTCCACCTGGTCATGGGAATTTCAAAAATTTTATGGTATTTTTGTAGCCATTTTTCAATGATGATGTTGGAGGCACTGTGGGTTAAAATTCACTCCAGAACCATTAAATGTAGAGGAAGCACATTTCAATGAAAGCTTTGGAGAATTCTCACAGGCAAGGCTTCTCAAAAAGTGGCCAAATGGTCACATGAAGCCAGTCCCATTGAGGTCTACAATGATGTCCATGTGTGTTTCGACTCTCAAATATGGCTGACAAGTCTTTCAGAATAAAATCACGTGATATCTTGGCTGTGATTCCCAGTGCTCTGTTGAAAGCCACCCTGCACATAGATCTCAGTTTTCAAGGGGGACTCTCATGCATGGCTTCCGAAAATCCCAACACAATTCATGGCAATAATTCTCTGAGTTCAGTTCCAGAACTCAGTCTCTAAGGGGAATCACACCAGAGTTCATGTAAAGGTGGACCCAGTCATCTCTTCCAAACACCAAACAAATGGCCACAATTAAAACCAAAACACTCCCACATGGCCCTCATGATCTTTCATATAGACACTCATCATAACCTCTGGCTGGATGTTTCCATGAGGGGCGAAACCCAAGACAGTCTCCAAAATAATCTCCCTTGCCCCTTAATAGCCTAAAATCAGGGTTGCCTGGACACACTTCCTGTGAACTAGGAGTGATCAAATAGGCCTGCTGTTAATACTTCTCTTCTTCTCCAATTTGAGGCCTACTGACTGTGGGGTTTATTTTTTCATGTGAATTGGAGTCATTATAAAACCCAAGCACATATCGGCTAGCTTCTGCAGGGCTTTGAAGAAATCATTTGACCCAAAGGATCCCTTTTCTCACTTGATGGAGGTCAGGAACCTAAAAGAGGAAGGGGAGAGACTTCATCCACAATGACTGCTCTTTTGGCCATTTTGGTTTTGAATGCACACATGGGATCATTCTTAAGATACATCAGGTGGTGAGAATCTAAGCCATTGCCTCAAACAGGGCCAAGAGGCTGATTCAGACATATCCATTTTCAAAGCAATTAAGCAAAGAGCCACAGGTGATGCCCATTCATTTCCATTTGAAACCTGTTTTCTTCAGGCTTCACAAAGGGGTGGCCTGAAACAAAGACCTTCCTGACATTCAGGGCAACAGAACAATAGGTAAGAAAAGCAGGGTTTCTCCACTGAGACTTTATTGGTCACACTGATATCTGAGTTTTCTGAGATGCTCGCCATTCCCTTCAGCTATCCAGTACATGGCCATGTAACAGGGTTTGGAAATGGTACATATATTGGACACAAAACCATGAGCCTATTCTGTAGAGTGGCCAGAATTCAGGAAGAACGCACGAACTTTGGAAGATAGCGCGTGTTGCCCATCGATAAGGAAAGCCAAAATCCATTCATCAATTTGGCAGAATAAATGATGGGAAGCTTTCTACTAGACAGGACACATCAATTGATGCATTATCTTTTCTAATGTCTATAACCATGGACACAGTGGGATACACAGACATAGAAACACTCGCCTTGTCTAATGACTTACTAGAAACAGTTCACTCAAAACCAAACAAACCGCCTTTTCTATCTATTCTCAGAACATGAGGCAAATCCACAAACACACAGCGACACGAACAGAGGCACCTCCTTCCCCAAAGTAGGTCTGTGACTATCCAGAGTGTCCTCTGACTGGTGGGCCATAGTATGTTCCCCCGAAATGGCCTGTCCTGTCTCAGATCTGGTCTCTTTAACCAACTCTGTGAAGATGTCAGGAGCCACTGGTGAACCACTATCTGCTTTCTCAGGAAAGGCCCCTCTTTAGAGCTTTTCTGGCTTTTGGCCATTCTCATATCAGTAGGTACCAAGAAAGACTGACTCTGTCCTTGGTATATCCAAACAAGTGAGACCACTGGGACTGGGACTGGGACAGGCTCTGGGTGCCTGTCTTCCTGCATCCCAAGTTCCTAGAGTTCCATCACCAAGGAAGTGAGGTGAGGTCACTTCCTTCAGGAACTGAATGAGGTCACTGCCTTAGCAACAACATTGTCCTAACAGTTGCTTCCAAGGGTCCCATGATATGGAGGCTGCCCCTACGTCCTGTGACACTTTCACAAGTTAGAATGTATATCAACCATAGGCACCCGGGACCAGCTCTCCAAACAGGACTGTTTGAGTCCATATTCTAAGGGTGGCACTAGAGCAGATTATGCTTAGTGAATCTAGCCAATCCCTAAAAAACAAATACCAAATGTCTTCTTTGATGTAATGAGAGCAACTAAGAATAGAGCAGGGAGGAAGAGCAGGAAGAAAAGATTAACATTAAACAGAGACATGAGGTGGGAGGGAAAGAGAGAGAAAAGGGGAATTGCATGGAAATGGAGGGAGACCCTCATTGTTATACTAAATTACATATTAGAGGTTGTGAATGGAATGGGAAAATAAACAAGGTGAGAAATGAATTACAGTAGATGGGGTGGACAGAGAAGATGGGAGGGGAGGGGAGGGGGTATAGTAGAGGATAGAAACGGTAGCAGAATACAACAATTACTAGTATGGAATTATGTAAAAATGTGGATGTGTAACCGATGTGATTCTTCAATCTGTATCTGGGGTAAAAATGGGAGTTCATAAATCACTTGAAGCTAATGTATTCTAATGTATGAATATGTTATGTCAAAAGATTTGTAAGGTTTTGAACAACCAATAATAAAAAAAAGAACAGAGAGGCTGATTCAGTAACAACCTTTCATCCTGACCAGGTTGTTTGCCATGGAAGTTGACTTTTGCTCTCTCAGGTCCTTCAGTGGTGCCTATATCTTCTCCAGGGATCACTTCTGCATGAAACTTTGAGTTTTTCAACAGGTGGAAGATTCCCTACATTCCTCTATTTTAGGACCAACACTGTCCCTGCTCTTCTGTAAAGTTAGATTGAGGAAACAGTGTATCGTTTCGCTTAATAACAGGTTTGATTTGGGTTAGGAATCATTCTGCTTGATGAATAATGGTATTGGGAACCTGTGATATTTATAAGAATATATAGGTGAAATATAAGTATGAAAACAGAAATCTAGGTAAGATTGGAATCCCACAAGGGCATTGCGCTCTTGATTGGGATACTTAGCTTTGATACATGTTCTGCATAGATGTTTCAGATAAATCAATAATCAATGGCATAGGACCTTGTACCTTGGATGATTGAATGTAGAAGTGAGTATCCACTCAAACTGGGATAGTCGGTTGGATTAGGAAGATATTCTGTAGGTTTCAGAAGAAGAGTGAGTACAGGAATTGTAACAAAAGTTCTTTAGCAATAGGGTATCACATAGACAGTGAATGTAAATGTCAGCACATGTGAAGTGTTAGTCAAAATTGTGAACTGGTGAAAATATTTAGGAAAGCAGACATCAATAGAGACATTAGGAAATCAGGGAAAGTATAAAGTGAGTGATAGGATTAGACATTTGCAACAGGGCTGAGGTTGAATATATAGTCTTAGGAAGAAACAAATATGTTGTCATAAATAGGATTGACATTTGAGAGCATTAGGCAACCTGGACATGAATGTTTTTAGTAATCCATGCTCACTTTCCATTTAGGCTTTGGTACAATCATAAGTGTGACCTCTGCTTTTTGTGTCCAGAATATTACTGTGATAAATGCATACGTAGATCAGGTGACATGAGTATTTCTTCCACCATTTCTGGGAGCAACATTTTGAAGACGAATAAATTAGTATTGGGGTTACAAATAGATGTACCCTGTGTCTATGAATGTAGAGATAATGCATGAATAGACCATACTGTGAATAAATAATATAATTGGTTCCAACGTTAAATAAAGGATTGAATTGATATCTGAATATATACAGAAAATCTTATATTGATATACAATTATTCATTCCAACCAGTAATACATCTAATGGTAATATTAGGGTTATGTTTTATCATGAAGAGTGTGTGAGTTTTGCTTCAAAATGATTATGGAAATCAAAAATAATGTGTTTGAAATGAAGTCTCATGAAAAGACCAGTCAAGAAACCTGGAGGAATACATGTGTTCTGAATCAGTAAATGATTGAAAGTGAATCAAATGCCTATAAATTTGTGAACTTATGGATGAAATATATGTCCTATGATGTTTGTAAACTGTAGAAATTCTATTGTACCAGTGTTGAATAAAATGAACTTCAAAATACACATCATGTCCCATAGGAATCTACTAGCATTGATGTTAAACAGGGTCAGTTAATGTAGAAATATTAGGATTGTATGCACCATTCACTGAAGTTAGTTTTCAGTAATAGGAAACAAATATGTATTTCAGGTGGATGAATATTTCTGAGAATAATCTTGTGAAATGTTGATTATAAATCCACATACATGAACATGAATGAATTTAGGTAGTGTATATAAGACACATATATTTATGAACATGAATGAATTTAGGTAGTGTATATAAGACACATATATTTTATATTTGGAAAAATTTGGAGAGTATATATATATATATATATATATATATATATATATATATATATATTAAAAAACACACACAGACAATAAAATGTAGCAATATATATGCTAATCGAAATTCTTCATGAAATGTACATCAGCCACAGATGCAAAAATATTTATTTTACCGAACATCGATTTATGTATAATGTTGTTCTACTAGGAGGCTCACCCATAGGTTGAATTTTCAGTTCCAACAGAGTTTAGGAGGAGTGATCTCTTCTCACAATTTGTATTTGCCAAGTCAGACACCTCAGAAGAATATACGTGTGATTCCAGGTAAGATTCTATATGTGCATATAAAAATACATGTGCTTAATTGGCTACAGAGAAAGGGAGACAGGTATTCACATATTTGTTAACTTTAAAAACATGTGGAGAACTATTTCAGTTAAAAATTAGCTAGATTTATAACACCTACCCTATATCATTCAAAAGGCAAGTCCAACTATACACCATGCCTCCTCTGTACTGCTTGTATTTCCATTCTGTTTGGATTATTTTTCTCCATCATATTAGGATTAGTAGTCAGAGTCTAGTAGGTTATGGTTTAGTGTCAGGTGTCCGGGCCGGCTGGACACTTCAACGTGGGCGTTGAACCTTGTTGGGGAGGAATGAAGGGACAAGAGTGATGAGAGAAGACAGCAAGACAACAGTTCTGATCATGCTGAAAACTTTTATAGTTCTCACAGTGTATTTATATGCTGCGGATGAGAAAGCTCTCTTATCGGCAGTTGCTGGATTTCTTCACAGGGTGAGATAACCTCAGGATATTTTAGGAAGACGGATAGCCGCAGGATGTCTCAGGGTGATAGATGGCTGCGGGATGTCTCCCAGGCAGGAAATCTCGCAGGGGTCTATTTCTTGTAAGTGTCAGGCTATTCTTTGAAGGAGAACTTCCTTCTAGCCCCTGACATCTTCCCCCTTTCTTATATAAAATATTTGACCATACCTTACAGGCCAATGTTTTAGGGGGTTATAGAGGCTCTGTTTCTCTAACACGCCTTAGAATATCTCCTGATCTGATCGAGCATGTTTACTAGGAGATTTCGTGGTGGCCTAGGCATGTTTTTTAAGGAGACGGCTTTGAGGGGGAAGCATGCCAACTGCCATGCACCAGAGCGTGTCACTCAGAAGACTTGGGTTTTGGGAACCATGGATCCATCCTCCTGCAGTCCTTCCTGCACCCTCTGTTATTATGGCCTAACGTCCTCACTCCATGGGTGCGTCCTCCCCCAAACAGAGGGGCCCATGGAGGACGAACCCTTATGGCAAGGGCAGAAGATGGTTGGTCAGAGCTGTTACTTAGAGTTTTATATAAGAAAGCGAGATCTGTGGGCATGTAACCTTAAGAAATAAGCTTGTGAGGAGGGTAGAACATCCTTTTAAATGTTGGCAGCACGGTCTTCCATATCCAGGCGATGATAGTGGACCTGTAGGGGCTTAGAGGCCAAAATATTGATCTGTTCTTTAATAAATTGTAACAGCCTGTTTATAATGCAGGGTCCTAGGGACACCATTAAAAGTAAACCCAACAAAGGGCCTAATAGGGGAAGAAGATAGGGCAGAAATCCATTAAGCCCAGTCCAGAGGGGATTTTCAAATATTTCCCTTCGTCTCTTTTCTAGATCTTCTTGAAGCTGCTTAATTTTAGTGCATACTATGCCAGAATTATTGGCATAAATGCAGCATCATTCCCCTAAGGCCAAGCAAATACCTCCCTGGTTAGCTGTCAGCAAATTTAAGCCTCGTCTTTTTTGAAGGAACACTTCTGCCAGGGAGTCTATTTGGTCCTGCAAATCTTTAATGGTTCATGATAGAGTTTTTATCAGTTGTTACTGATAGAGTTTATAATTTGTTGAGACAGGCGATGGTAAGAGTGAATAGACGTGCCTAAGCCAGTGTACCTGTGCCCACAGGAACTGTTATTCCAAGGCTGGCAGATTGTTGGCTGCATCTGAAAAAGAAGAAATTTTGTCCTCATGAGGAGTCCCTCTGTCCCTGTTTTGAGGTAAGTCATTAACCTGTTTAACCAGGAGTTCTGGTAACCATCTTGGGGCTGTTTGATCTTGGTCCAAAACATAAGCTGAGCCTCCTCCCCAGATGAGGACAGGATCTGGGCCTTTTTATTTATTTGTAAGGGGATTGTGTCACATAACAGGTGGGCGAACAGAATTGGACGAGGGATGGCAGTGTCTGTCTGCTGCCGAATGGCCTTCATTGTCTAGGGTAAGAAAAATAAGGGCAAATAATGCATTGTTAAGGCGATGCCTGGGTGTGGTAAATACAAGGGAGGAAGCCTTAAGGAGGGTTAGCCAAGTTTTTAAGGTAAGGTGGGCAAGTTCCACAATGCCTTGGCCCTGAGGGTTGTATGGAATTCCAGGAGTATGACAAATTTGCAAGGTAGCACAAAACTGTTTAAACTTGGCAATGGTATATGTAGGATAAATATCTGTTTTAATATGTATTGGTTTACCCATAACAGAAAAGGCTGAAACAAGATGAGAAAGGACATCTTTGGTAGCCTCTCCAGAATGTGGTGATGCAAAAATAAAGCCGCTGAAGGTATCTACAGAAATGTGTGTATATATTTGGCTATTACAAATTCAAGAAAATGAGTAACATCCATTTGCCAAAACTGATCGGGCAGTAATCCTCGGGGGTTAACTCCCAAGTGTTGAATGGGGAGGGAGACAGCGCAACTAGGGCATGCTTTTACTATTTCTCGTGCCTGTTGCCTGGTAATTTTACAAAGTAATCAAAGGCTCTGGAAATTTAAATGGTGTAGATTGTGTAACTCCGTGGCCTTTTGAATGGAGCCAACAAAAATTGGAAAGATGGAACGAGTTGCTGCATCAGCTTGAGCATTACCTTGAATTAGAGGGCTGGAAAGATCAGAGTGTGCCCTTATGTGTCCTAAGAAAAATGGGTGTTGTCTGACCTGAATTAGCTGCTGAAGCTGGTGAAACAGAAAGGCCGCATTGTTAGAAGCCTTAATGGGGGGTGAAATCACCAGCAGGTGCACAGAATGAGCAATGTAGCCACTGTCTTTATAAATATTAACAGGATTATAAAAAATGTTATAAAAACTTGTTTTATGTCAAACAATTCCACAAACTGTGGTGACTGATAGACAGTATCAAAGGTGGTAGGCTGGTTATTGACAACAAAGACCGCTCGGCCATTACAGGAACCGTCTGTAAAGACAGTAAGGGCTTGAGGAATGGGAGCATTTTGAGTAATTTCAGGAAAAGTAAATGGATGTAACTGGACAAAATGTAAAGGGGGGTCATTGGGGAGGTGGTGATCAATTGTTCCCAAAAGCCTGATAGGGAAATACCTCATTCATCCCTTGTCTCTAGTAAAAATTGGGTTTGGTCCTTAGTATATGGAATAAAAATATTATCAGGGTCTTTGCCAAAATGTTGTAGAGAAATCAAATGACCTTTAAAAATAATAGAAGCTACCTGAGCAAGATAAACAGTAATAACCTTCGAGGATGTGGTGGGTAAATGGACCCAAAACAAGGGGCAGTCTTTATTTTTAAAATGTGGATCTCGCTGCCAAAATATTCCTGTGGGTGTATGAGGAGTGTGTAAAATAACCAGAACCAGAGGAAGGTTATAAGAAATTTGCGTAACAAATTGTTGGGCAATGGCTTCTGTGACTTGGTTTAATGCCTGTCATGCCTTGGGAGTAAGATTTTGAGGGGAGGAGGGGTGGGAATTACCTCTCAAAATATCATTAAGGGTCAAAAGTACACAAGTGCATAATTTTAAATATGTTATTAGCCATTGAATATGCCTCAGTAATTTCTGAAAATCTTTAAGGGTGTGAAGATGGTCCACACGTAGTTGTATTTTAGAAATTTGGATCTGATTTCTGTAGAATTTTAAGGCCCAAACTTTTATAAGAGTCCTGTGTTTGAACCTTATTAGGAGCTATCTGTAGTCCCAAGGTAGTGAGGATTTTGTAAAAGTCCAAGTAACAATTATTAAGATCATGGGTATTAGGTGCAGCAATTAACAAATCATCCATGTAATGTAAAATATAAATTTGTGGCCCTCGCTCTCTCACAGGGTCTACTTCTTGAGCAACGTATTTTTGCAAAGAGTAGGGATGTTGGCCATACCTTGGGGAAGAACCTTCCATTGAAGTCTCTGCATAGGGCCCTGAATATTAATAAAGAAAGACTAAAGGCAAAATAGGGTCTATCCACAGGATGCAAAGGAATGGTAAAAAAGCAATCTTTTAAGTCCATAACCATTTTACAATAGTTTTTGGAAATAGCCACTGGTGTGGGAATGTCTGGCTGTAGTGCTCCCATCGGGAGTATAACTTTATTAATGGCACACAAATCTTGTAAAAGGCGCCACTTGCCTGATTTTTTCTTGATAACAAAAATAGGAGTGTACGATGGTGAGGTTGAGGGCTCTACATGGCGGGCTGCCAGCTGTTCCTTCACTAACATGGAGGCAGCCTCCAAATTTTCTTGGGTAAGGGGCCACTGATCCACCCACACAAGAGTCTGAGTCTCCCAAATAATTTTATCTCCATGGGAACAGGAGGGTCAGGAACCGACAATAAAAATCCAAATATCCAAGTCCATATGTATTTTTTTTTATGGGTTGTATAGGCTCCACCAGTCCTTGTCTCAGCCTCCCAAGGCCTGTACCAGGGACAAAATTCATACGGAGCATTTGATGAGTCACCATGGAATTGGGACTGGCAAGAATAACTTCTATTTGACTCAAAATATCTCCAGCCCATAGGTAAACAGGGAGGTCAGGAACAACGAAAGAAGTGACAGTTCCCTTATTACCCTCTTTATCAGTCCAGCTAAGAGCAGTAGAGCTGACCAGAGGATTTTTTGACTTTCCTATCCCTTTAAGGTCAGTCAAGGATGGGGTGAGGGGCCAACCTGATCGCCAGTATTTTTGAGAAATAATTGTCGCATCAGCTCCAGTAAGTACAATTGCTTGGTATTCCTTTCCTTCAATAAGTAAGGTAAGGGTGTGTCTAATATGAGAAATGGGATGAACCCAATATACCTCAGAGGAGCCCAAGGAGGCAGTCCCCCACAGTAGGTTTGGAAGGTGGAAATGCCCCTTAATCTAAGGGAAGAAGTATTAATTGTGCAAGACTTTTTCCTCCTGGGATGGCCGCAACTCTATTAATAACTGTGGCCAGTATTTTTATTTCTCCAGTGAAATCATTATCATTAATGCCAGGGAAGACCTGAACACCTTCTAAGGTAGTAGAGGCTCTTCCAAGAATAAGGGCACACATATGAGATGGAGGGGCACCCATAATTCCAGTTGGTATTATCTGGGGCCCTTGCATTGAGTCTAATATTGTATCAGTGGTGGCACAGAGGTCCAATCCTGCACTGCCTGGAGTGGGTAGTTGGAGGGAGCCAATTGTGGAGAAGGATTTTGAGGTAGGTTGGGAGTTTGGGAGGGAACAAACCTCATTGCCCCAGGGAGTTTCCTGAGAAGTAGGAAGAAATAGGCTGTCTGAGGGCATTTGTCATTGATCTACACTCACTGGCCCAGTGATGACCTTTACCATATCAAGGACAAAGTGTAGCTGGGGTCGGTTTAGCTCCAGTTTGAGGAGACACTATTCTTACTCTTTGTTTGCCTGTCGGACACCTGCGTGCAAAATGGCCTGGTTGTTTACAAGTAAAGCAAGTACTTGAGCCGGTATTGTAAAAGGCCTTGGTAAATGCGGCACTAATTTGAGACCCATGGCATGGGCTGCACCCACGCCTGCACAGATTCTAATAAAGTCAGAAAGTTTCCCTTTATCCTTATGATGTCGAAGAACATCCTGACATGCCAGGTTGACATTTTCAAAGGCAAGATGTTTTACAAAGGTGCTTTCGCTTTCGCTTGGTCCAAGCAAGCATTCCACAGCTAGGTAAAGCCGGGGAACAAAGTCGCTATAAGGCTCGTCGGGCCCTTGTCGAGTTCTTGCCAGGGAAGTGATAGCCGAGGCCCTTTCAGGGAGGCGTCTCCAAGCAACTAAGCCAGCCATCTAAATCTGCGCAAAAAATCCAGCAGGGAAACGTGCCCGTTTAGTTTTAGTGTCAAAAGTTGCATTGCCAACTAGCTTAACATAAGTCCAGGATTTAGAGGAGGCCTTTGTTAATTTTTTTTGAGTAGTTTCTGACAGGGCTCTTTGAAATCTGCATTCCATAGTAGGAAGTCTCCGGCACTGAGGGCAGCTAGGTCTAAAAATTTCCAATCATTGGGAGTAAGAAATTGTGTGCTGCAGCTTTCTAATAAAGCCAACGTATAGGGCACAGTGGGGCCATAGTGAGCACAAGCCTTTTTAAGTTTTTCAAGAAAATGGAGACTAAAATTTTGTAGACACTCTGGGTTCCTTCCTGCCTAGGGGTGAACTCCTCATCCTCTAAGTCCTGATCTCCTTGATCCATTTCCCCCGCTTCCTCCTCTTTTTCCTCTTCTAAGTCTTTGACCTCAGCCTGGGCAGGCTTATCTATCTGACTGGTGGTGACTGGAAGGCGAGCACAGGCCGATGGAGTGGCTTCGCCTTTGTATTAGACCACTGTGGGCCAGCTTGTGTTGACTCCATTCCTAAGGCTAATGAAGAGAGCTCAGAGTCAAGGGATCTTTATTCTTTTAAAAATTGGATCTGTTCCCGTCCATGTTGGAGAGACTCTCTCAAGGGAGCCAGGTTAGGCAAGGGAAGTGGGGAAAAAATATCTGGGGGGACATTTGGCCCCTGAAGGGCCAGAGCACAAAAGGCAGGAGGGATATAGAAGGGAGGGGAATGTGTAAGTCCTATAGTCTGTGGCAGGGTCCTGAGAGGTGGAGAGTCTTCTGAATGGTAGCGAGCTGCTTCCTTCTCCAAGGTAGCCTCCTCCCCAGGGGTCAATGTTTCTCCGGGATTTAAAACTGCATAAAGGCGGTTGGAAACCATTGGAGCCTTATTCATTAGGGTGGGATTTTGAGGAAGATCAGGAAGGTCCCAGGGTCCTGGGGAGACTAAGAAGGGTCTATGTCTATACTAACTGATGGGCATGCCGAGAAGGGACGAGAGGTCTTTTGCATAGTCTCTTCCCCAATTCTGACAAGTATTAAGGTACCATTGTCAAAGGGTGAACTTTTAAGAATTTCACTAATTTATTTCCAGAAAGAAAAGGTAGGAACAGGCACTTTTTCTGGGCCAAAGGATTCATAATAATCTTTTAAAATGTCTCCTACTCTAAGCCATCTTTTACCATCAATGGTACCTTCAAGGGGAAACCATGGAAAAAATTCTTCGATGTATGAAAAGAAAAATATTAAGTCATTTTTCTTAACACGTGCCCCCCATGTATTTAAGGATTCCTTGTGGCCTGACAAAAACAAATCATGTGACGAAACTGCTTGTCCCATGGTGGGTCACTCACTGTGCGTCATCCCCACTCTCCTCCTGGATCTGTCTCTCAGTGGTGTCTGCTGAGGCAATCGCGAGCTCCACTTGTCCAAATCTTCCAGGAGGACAGGGTTCCCCCTCAGTCAAAGGCTTGAGCCCCAGTCGTTGGGCGCCAGTTGTCCTGGCCTGCAGGACACATCAACGTGGGTAGCAAACCTAGATGGGGAGGAATGAAGGGACATGAGACACGAGAGATGACAGCAAGACAAAAGTTCTGATCAAGCTGCAAACTTTTATTGTTCACACAGAGGAATTTATATGCTGGAGATTTGAAAGCTCTCTTATCAGCAGTTCCTGGATGTCTTCACAAGGTGAGATAACCTCAGGATATTTCAGGAAGACAGATGGCCACAGGATGTCTCAGGATCACAGATGACTACAGGATGTCTCCCAGACAGGATGTCTCCCTGGGGGCTGTTTCTTGTAAGTGTCAGGCTATTCTTTGAAAGAGAATTCCTTCTACCCCTTACAGTCAGGGATTCAGTATTTCAAATGGAAAATTGGAGAAAGAATCCAATGTGTATGCAAATATGTGCTACCCAAAAATCTTCCCACTCTCATCCAGAACAATGCCTTGACATTACCTTCACCCCAAGTAAGACACAATTAGAGGAGAAGAGTTAGAAAATCTGTGAATACACATCAAGAATGGAAAATGCTCAGGAGTTCACAACCTTGGAGGTGGTAGAGGAGTTTCCAAATGTAAGGGAGAGGGTAAAACTCCACAAACATGGAGCTCTGCTAGACTAAAGACTTTTTGAGAAACTGCCTCTGAGGTTGGGCACTTGAAATATATGTTGTTGTCAGGAGCTTTAGCTCCCTTTGTAGTGAGACCATCAAGCTGGGTCTGCATGTATGTGACCTGGAGGACATGGTTTCTTATTTTCCAAAGGACATGAGGCAGCAGTGCTGAATTCTCTCTTTGTAGGTAAACTGTTGTCACTGAGTGCTAAGTGTCTTCCAGTTTGGAAGCCATTTGCTCATCCTCCAATTTTGTTGTGTTTCTTGCAGCTGCACTGGGAGTTTGGTATTTGCTTCATGAAATACGAAGAGTTCAACTGGGACACAGTACTGGAGGGAGTTCTGTCACATGTGATGGGTAAGGGTCTGCGGGAGAATGCACCATCCAGGCTTCTATCCCACATAGCTTGCCCCCTTCACCATAGCAATCTGATTCTAAACATTGCACTGAAACCTCTCCATATAACAACATACCTTTACATACAAGGGTCTGGGGGCTGCACCATGTCAGTCACAAACCATTTGAAAGCCAATGGCAGATCCACATCACCCAACCACAAATGTTTTAACACACACCTTCACACCACTTCTCTAGGCCGACTACTCAGCAGGGTCCAAATTACTGCCATCTCTGTTCTACACCATTTTCATGAAACCCAATCAAACAGGCACTGTCTGGTATACTCGTGATCATCAATAGAACATCCAAAGATTCTACAGTGCGAAGTGGTCATGAGAATTTCAAAAATTTCATGGTAATTATCAGATATTTTTCAAGGATGAAGTTGGAGGCACTGTGGGTTTCAATTCATTCAGGAACCATTAAATGGAGAGGAAGCTCATTTCATTGAAAATTCTGGAGAATTCTAACAGGCAAGGCTTCCCAAAGACAGGCAAAAAGGTCACATAAAGCCAGGTGTTTGAGGTCTACAATGTGTGGTCCATGTGTGTTTTGAATTGCAACTATGGCTGCCAATTCTTTAAGAATAAAATTATGTGATATTCTTCCTGAGATTCCCAGTGCTCTGTGGAAAGCCACCCTGGGCCTAGATCTCAGTTTCCAAGGGCAACTCTCATGTGTGGCATCCTAAAATCCCAACACAATACATGGCAATACTTCTTTGAGGTCCATTCCAAAACTCAGTCTCTAAGGGGAATCACACCAGTGTTCAAGACCAGGTGGACCCATCATCTTTTCCAACAGCCACAAAAATGACCACAATTAAAACCAAAACACTTCCACATGGCCCTCATCTTCTTTCATATCGACACTCATCATAACCTCAGGCTGTAGTTTTTCATGAGGGGCACAGCCAAGGACAGTATCCAAAATAAGGTCCCTTGCCCACATTTGCCTAAAGTCAATGTGGCTGGGAAACCCTTCTAGTGAACCAGGAGTGATCAAAGAGGCCTGCCCTTAATACTGCTCTGATTCTCCATTTTGAGGCCTAATGAATGTGGGGTTTAGATTCTTTATGTTAATTGGAGTCATGAGAAACCTATGAACGTAGGATCTAGTCTCTGCAGGGCTTTGAAGAACTCATTTGACCCAAAGGATCCCTATTCTCATAGATGGACATCAGGAACCTTACAGAGGAAGGTGAGAGACTTCATCCACAATGACTGCTCTTTTGCCTCTTTTGGTTTTGGATGCAAACGTGGGATCCTTCTTTAGATCCATCAGGTGCTAAGAATCTAAGCCATAGCCTCACACAGGGCCAAGAGGCTGATTCAGACACATCCCTTTCCAAAGCAATTAAGCAAGAAGCCACAGATGATGCCCATTCATTTCCATTTGAAAACTCTTTTCTTCAGGCTTCCCAAAGGGGTGGCCTGAGGCAAAAAACTTCCTGACATTCAGAGCAACAGAACAATAGGTAATTAAAAGTACCAAAGCAGGGTTTCTTCACTGAGACTTGTCAGAAGCCAGTGGTGAGCCACTATCTGTTTTCTCATACAAGCCCCCTCTTCAGAGCTTTCCTGGCATATGGCCATTCTCACATCTGTAGGTACCAAGATAGGCTGACTCTGTCCTTGGTAATTCAAAACTAGTGACACCACTGGGAGTGGGACTGGGACTGGCTCTGTGTGCCTGGCTTCCTGGATGCCAATTTCCATCACCGAGGAAGTGAGGTGAGGTCACTTCCTTCAGGATCTGAATGAGGTCACTGCCTTGGCAACCACTTTGTCCTAACAGTTGCTTCCAAGGGTCCCATGAGATGGAGGCTTCCCCTACTTAATGTGACAATTTCACAAGTTAAAATGGTATATCAACCATTGGCACCCGGGAACAGCTCTCCATACAGGCCTGATTTGGTCCATCTTCTCTACATTAAGAAGAGAGAAGCTGATTAAGACACAACCCTACATCCTGACCAGGTTGTTTGCCATTGAAGATGACTTATGGTCTCTCAGGTCCTTCATAGCTGCCTACATATTCTCCAGGGATACTTTCAGCATGGACCTTTGAAGTTCTCAGCAGGTAGAGGATCCCTACATTTCAGTATTATAAGACCACCTCTGTCCCTGCTCTTCTGTAAAGTAAGATTGAGGGAACACTGTATGTTTAGGGTTAATAACAGGTCCAATTTGGATTAGGAATCATTTTCTGGATGAATAATGGTATTGGCAACCTGCGAAATTTATAAGAATATAGAGGTGAACTGTGTGTATGAAAATAGAAATCCAAGTAAGATTGGAAGCCCAGAAGTGCATTGGGCCCTTGATTGTGATACTGAGCATTGAATTACATTCTGCACAGATGTCTCAGATAAACTGATATACAATGGCATAGGACATTGTACCTTGGATGATTGAATGTAGAAGCGAACATCCGGTCAAAAAGGGATAGTCAGTAGGAATAGGAAGATAGTAGGTAGGTATAGGAAGAAGGGTGAGTGTATGATTTGGAACAAAATTTCTTTAGCAACAGGGTTTCGGATAGAAAATGAATTTAAATGTCAGCACATGTGAAGAGTCTGTCACAATGATGAAGTGGGAAAAATATGTAGGTAAGCAGATATCAATAGAGACATTATGAAATCAGGGTTGAGTTTGAATATGCAATCTTAGGAAGAAACAAATATGTAGTCATCAATAGGATTGACATTTGAGAGCATAAGTAATCTTGGACATGTATGGTTTTAGTAATCCATGTTAATTTTCCATTTTGGCTTTGGTACAATCATAAATGTGAACTTTGAATTTAGTGTCCAGAATATTTCTGTGAATAAATGTATATGTAGATCAGGTGACATGAGTATTTCTTCCACCATTTCTGGGAGCAATATTGACTGACTACTTCTGATTGATAGGTACAGATTCTTTATGTGAATTGGAATCATGAGAAACCCAAGCACCTCTTCAGGGATTGAAGAACTCATATGACCCAAAGGATCCCTATTCTCAATTGATGGAGGTCAGGAATCTAACAGAGGAAGGGAAGATACTTCATCCAAAATGACTGAACTTTTTGCCATTTTGGTTTTGGATGCACACATGGGATCTTTCTTTAGATCCATCAGGTGCTGAGAATCTAAGTCACAGCCTCACACAGGGCCAAGAGCCTTATTCAGACACATCCCTTTCCAAAGAAATTTAGCAAAGAGCCATAGGTGATGCCCATTCATTTCCATTTGAAAACTGTTTTCTTCAGGCTTTACAAAGGGTTGGCCTGAGGTAAAGAACTTCCTGACATTCAGGGCAACAGAAAAATAGGTAAGCAAAAGGCCCAAAGCAGGGTTTCTGCACTGAGACTTTCCTGGTCACACTGTCCCTGCTCTTCTGTAAAGTTAGATTGAGGGAACAGTGTATGGTTAGGGTTAATAACACGTTCGATTTGGGTTAGGAATCATTCTGCAGGATGAATATTCGTACTGGGAATCTGCAATAATTACAAGAATATATAGGTAAAATAAAAGTATGAAAACAGAAATCTAGGCAAGATTTGAAGCTCAGATGGGCATTGGGCCCTTGAGTGGGTTACTTAGCTTTGAATTATGTTCTGCACAGATGTCTCAGATAAATCGATATACAATGACATAGGACCTTGTACCTTGGATGATTGAAAGTTGAAGAGAACATCCAGTCACAAAGGGAAAGTCCGTAGGTTTAGGACGATAGTCTCTAGGTTTAGAAACAACAATGAGTATAGGATTTGGACCAAACGTTCTTTAGCAATTGGTTTTCAATAAGAGAGTGAATGTAAATATCAGCACATGTGAAGAGTCAGACACAATGATGAAATGGGGAAAATATGTAGGAAAGCAGATATCAATAGAGACATTAACAAATCAGGCAATGTATAAAGTGAGGGATAGGATTAGACATTTTCAACAGGGTTGAGTTTGAATATATAATCTTAGAAAGAAACAAATACATAGGATTTATCAATAGGATTTACATTTTAGAGCATTAAGCAACCGGGACATGGATATTTTTAGTAATCCATGCTCACTTTCCTTTTAGGCTTTGCTACAATCATAAGAGTGACTTTTGCTTTCTGTGTCCAGAATATTACTGTGTTAAAATTTATATGTAGATCAGGTGACATGAGCATTTCTTCCACCATTACTGGGAGCAATATTTTGAAGACGTATAAATATTGGGGGAACAAAGTGGAGTACCCTGTGTCAATGGATATAGAAATAATGTATGAATAGACGATACTGTGAATAAATAATATAACTGGTTCCAACTTTAAATAGTGGATTGATTTGATATCTGAAAATATACTGGAAATCTTAAACTGATATTCATACATTCACTACAACCAGGTATACATCTAACGGTAATATTAGGGTTATGGTTTATCATGAAGAGTGTGTGAGTTTTGCTTCAAATATGATTATGAAAATCAAAAATAATGTGTTTGGAAAGAAGTCTCATGACAAGACCAGTCAAGAACACTGGAGGAATATATGTGTTCTGAAGCAGGAGGTGATTGAAATTGAAACAAATGCCTATAAATTTGTGAACTTGTGGATGAAAAATATATCATATGATGTGCATAAACTGAAGAAATAGTAATGTACCACTGTTTAATAAAAATGAACCGCAAAATACACATCATGTCCCATAGGAAAATGCTTGCATTGATGTTGAACTTGGTTTTACTGTAGAAATATTAGGATTTGTGTGCACCATTCACTGAAGTTAGTCTTCAGTACTAGGAAACAAATCTGTATTAAAGTTGGATGAATATTTCTGAAAATAATCTTGTGAAAAGTTGATCATAAATCCACATACATAAATATGAATGATTTTAAGGAGTGTATAATAAGATTCATATATTTCATATTTTGAAAAATTTGGAGAGTATATATATATATATATATACACACACACACACACACACACACACACAGAGACAGACATTTAAACTAGCAATATATTTGCCAATTGAAATTCATCATGAAATATGTAACATCCACAGGTGCAAAAATATTGATTTCACTGAAAATGGATCTATATATAATGTTGTTCTAATAACAAGCTCACCCATAGGTTGAATTCTCAATTCCAACAGTGTTTAAGAGGAGTGATCTCTTCTCATAACTTGTATATGCCTAGTCAGCAACCTCACAAAAATGTACGTTTGATAACAGGTAGGATTCTATATGTGCATATAAAAATACATGTGCTGAATAGTCTACAGAGAAAGGAGACACCAATTTGTTGAGAGCCACAGCTTAAGGGGCCCCATCAAACTTCCAGTTACCAGCAACATTCCCCTGCGAGATGATTATTGGCTCACAGCGGCCCCAGCAACATCTAGCTGATTGGCTCCTCTGTGGTGATGCACAATGGAGATGCTCATTGAGCTTTTTCCCCGCTCTTTCCGACTGCCAGCTGATGATTGGCTCACAGCAGCCCCAGCAACATCAAGCTGATTGGCTCCTCTGCCATGATGCACATTGGGCAGTTTCCCTGCCCTTTCAGACCACAGAGCTGCTCATTGTGGGACTTTTTTTGGCTCCACCCACCTGACCCAGCCATATGGCCTCAAGAGCAGGAGGATTGTGGGAGGTGGAGAGGCTTGTGGGTGTGACAGAAACTTTGCAAGGAAGCCAGTGGTGGCAGTTGGGCTCTGAGGGTTTTTTCTAAGGAGCTGTTTTGCTTGGCGTGTGTGGTTCTAAAAATAAAATTTGTTTCTTTTGAAAAGTCGCTCTTGAATTGTGCCCAGCCAGACTGCAGCATTTGGTGGCTCGCACGGGGAGCCACTGAGGGTAAGTGATAAGGTAAACTGCTAGCCCCTGAGGGAAGGGCGAGAGGATCGGTAGCCATTTTAAGATTCCTCTTTTGTTTTGCTTCACTTTTGTTGCCTGTCCATGGAGATGAGTGAGATGGATGAAAAACCGCTCACATCTGAGAAAAAAATTATTTACTTCTGAGGAACAGATAGGGAGAAAGGACGGATGCACATGTCAGTAGGATATAAAGGCTATAATGACTTTTTGTTGTTCCCTTTTTATTTTATTCTGTCTCGGTTTTGTTTGGCATCGTCTTGTTGGGTTGTATTATAGTAGAAATACAGGATCAGAAATTAGTAAAAAAACAAACTGAAAGAGTGTTAAGTAAATTGTTAGAGGAAGGAGGCACCTCAGTAAAGTCAAGGACAGTCAGGGCATACGTTGATACAATACAAAAATGTAGCCCATGGATTTTTAAGGAGTTATTAAATATACCATAATGGAACCATCATGGTGAAGATTTAAAAGGGGGGAAAAGAACAGCCCAGGGACTCTGACAGTTGGCACATTGCCATTGAGGACGTTTATATCTGGTTTGCTTAGTCCAAAGACTTCAGATCAGACAAAGATAGAGGAACAAAGCTTAGGTCAGAAAAAGCCATCAGGGGCAAAGTTACAAAAGGAGACTGCTACTAACAACTTTCAATAACTAGAGGGCGTAAGTGTCCAACCAACAGCGCCTCCTCTACAGGAGACTGTTACTAACACCTTTCTATCACCAGAGTATGTAAATGTCCAAATAACAAGGCCACCTCCATATGCTAGGAGGCCCCCAAACCCCGCAGTTGATAGTTCGGTTCCTGAGACAGGATCTCAAGTATTAACATGCCCTGTATTTGAGGTAGGAGGGCAGCGAATTCACCATGCTTTAAATTTCAAAATAGTGAAGCAGCTAAAAGGGGCTGTAACAACCTATGGTCCTCAAGTACCCTTCATTGTAAGCTTGGTCGAATCCATTAACAACTTGAATATGATGCCAGTAGATTGGGCTAATATGTGTAAAGCTGTGCTAAATGGAGGTCAATACCTTTTATGGAAGGTTGCCAATGAGGAATTTTGCAAGGAGACGGCTAGGTGAAATGCAGAAGCTGGTTATCCTCAGAGAAATCTAGATATGTTGTTAGGAAAGGGACCTTATGAGGACCAGCAGCAACAAATTGCATATGATCCTGGCGTATACGCACAAATTGCTGCAGAGGCGGTTAGGGCATGGAAGACTTTACAAGGACATGGAGGTTTACAAGGTCAATTATCTAAGGTAATACAAGGAGCTAATGAATCTTACACTGAATTTGTAGATAGGCTTATTCAAACAGCTACCAGAGTTTTGGGGAATACAGAACAAGCAATGCCATTAATAAAAAACTGGCTTATGACCAAGCGAATCGTAGGTGCAGAGATATCACTAGACCATGGAAACATGAAGATTTAAACACATATATTAAATTATGTAAAGACATTAATGAATAAGAGGAAGTCATGGCAGCTGCAGTAAAACAGGCTTTAGATGCCAGAGACATCAATGAACAAGGGCAATTTGTGGCAGCTGCATTAAACAGGCTTTAGATGCAAGGCCAGGAACATGCTACAATTGTGAACAAACAGGACATTTTAAAAGGAATTGCTCCATAGGAAGAGGGTTTAACAAAAATAGGTACCAAAGGAGTAGAATACTGGGTATTTGCCCACGATGCCGTAGAGGGAGACATTGGGCTAATGAATGCCGTTCTCAAACCACCACAGAGGGTAATTCATTATCAAAAACGAACAAGGACTAGCTGTTTATCCACGATATCATGGAGAAAGGCACCGGGCTCCATTGCCAAAAAACGGACAGGGGAGCCCAATGCTCTGGGGCCCAAAACCACAAATATACGGAGCACTGGAGGAACCCAGCAACCCCATCAGTGTAGTGCCCAGGACACATTGTGCATCAGACGCCTCATCAGACAAATCAGAGGGAGCGCAGGGTTAGACATCTGCACCTCCGTCAGATCAGTACTAACTGTAGAGATGGGGGTTCAAATCATTCACACATGGTGAAAGGACCTCTTCTCAAAGGAACAGTAGGCTTATTATTGGGACGCAGCTCTTCTAATCTAAAAGGACTTATGATAAGTCCTTGGGTAATTGATCCCGATTATGAAGGTGAAATAAAATTTATAGCCAGTTCTCCAAAGGACATATCAGTAATTTCACCAGGAGATAGAATAGCACAGTTACTAATAATACTCAGTCTGCATGATAAATTTTCCAGTCGTGCTGTAGAAAGAGGTTCCAAGGGATTAGGCTCCACAGGTGTAGATTTGGTTATGCTTTCTTTAAATTTAGATTCTCGCCCCAGGCTAAAACTAAATATTCAAGGACATGAATTTAATGGGCTACTTGATACAGGTGCAGATGTTAGCATTGTCTCTCATCAAGAATGGCCAAAACATTGGCCATTACAACAATACACTCAAACACTTTGAGACCTAGCAGTGGCAACTAATCCCCATAGAAGTGCAATGGTATTGGATTGGAAGGATCCTGAAGAATGTGAAGGAACTATACAGCCATATGTATTGGATAATCTTCCCGTAAATTTATGGGGATGAGATGTCCTAGATCAATTAGGTTTGACATTAACAAATAACATCAATCAAAATGTACCCACTATTATGGCTAGAGAAGGTTTTAGGAAAGGAAAAAGATTAGAAAAACAAGAACAAGGTATAGCAGCGCCAATACAAATAGACCAAGCAACAGACAGACATGGGTTGGATTTTCAGAAAGGGCCACTGAGACAATAAAAATTACTTGGAAATCAGAAAGACCAGTATGGCTTCTTCAGTGGACCCTGACTAAAGAAAAGATACAAGCAGCCCAGTTCCTGGTCAAACAACAATTAGCGGAAGAACATATACAACATTCTTTATCTCCCCATTATACTTTCATTTCTGTCATCAAAAAGAAATCTGGTAAATGGAGATTATTGCAAGATTTAAGAGCCATTAATAATGAGATGGTTATTTTGGGACCTGCTCAATCAAGGATTCCTCAATTGTCTGCTTTGCCAAAAACTTGGTATGTTTTAGTTATACATATTAAAGATTGTTTTTTTTTTTTTCATTTCCAATTCTTCTTGAGGATAGTCCAAGTTTTGCATTTACTATCCCTGCACTGAATCATGAAGGTCCTGATCAGAGGTATGAGTGGAAAGTACTCCCTCAAGGGATGGCTAACAGCCCAACTATTTGTCATATTTATGTTAACAAAGTAATCCAGCCACTTAGAAATCAAAATCCTGAACTACAAATATTTCACAATATGGATGATGTGTTATTAGCACACAAGTTAAAAACCCATTGCTAGAATGTTATGCCACACTTACAAACTTATTAAAAAATTATAATCTAGGGATATCAATTGATAAAATACAATTAAATTTTCCAATTAATTATTTAGGAGTTCTATTATCCTCAACCATGGTCAGTCCACCAAAAATTCAAATACGAGTAGATCAACTCAAATCAATTAATGACTTTCAGAAGTTATTAGGAGACATTAATTGGATAAGGCCTTATCTAGGTATACCAACAGGAGAGTTGGGGCCTATATTTGATATCCTAAAAGGTCCATCTGATCCAAATTCACCCAGAATGTTAACGCCTGAAGCAATAAAGGCATTAAAAATCATTGAAACATATATGGGAAATATGCATTTGGATAGATTTGATAAAATAATGCCTTTATTATTTATTGTGCTACCAACAAAAAATATTCCTACAGGAGTATTTTGGCAAGAAGGTCCATTATTATGGATACATTTATCTTATTCTTCTAACACTATTATTACTAGGTATCCTGAGGCTGAGGGACAATTAATACTCATAGGAATAAAAGCAGCAAAGGGAGTGTTTGGAATTTCTCAAAATAAAATTATTACTCCATACACTATGAATCAAATAGATGAATTAGCTAATGAGTTAAATACTTGGGCAATAATCATGTGTAAATCTAATGTTTTATTTGATTACCACTTACCATCTAATCTTTTATTGTCTTTTGGGTCATTGCATCCTGTAATTTTTCCAAAAATTACAAGAAAACTCCTATCATGAATGCTCCAAATATATTCACTGATGGGTCAAATAATGGTACAGCAGCAATAGTTACACCTGATCAAATTTTTACATTTTTAGCACCCCAAAAATCAGCTCAAAAGGTAGAGCTTAATGCAGTATTATAAGCTTTTGTGATGTTTAAAGATTCTGTGTTTAATTTATTTTCCAATAGTCAGTATATAGTTAATGTTATAGTATCTCTTGAAGATGCTGGTAGGATTTCCCCTTCCTCTACTGTTTTCTCTTTCCTTTCCAGTATACAAAGTCTAATCTGGGACAGAAAATATCCATTCTTAATAGGACATATCTGGGCACATACAGGATTGCCTGGAGCCCTTAGTTTGGGCAATGATTTAGCAGGTAAAACTACACATGACATACATACATATTTTCTGTACACTAGAAGAAGCTATAAATTTTCATAAAAAGTTCATTATCAATGCTAATACTTTACAAAAGCATTTTAAAATAACTAAGGAACAAGCTAGACAAATAATAAAACAATGTCAAAATTGTGTGACCATTTTACCACATTTTAATCTTAGAGTCAATTGTAGAGGATTGATACCTTACCATATATGGCAGATGGATGTCACACACTTGCCAGCATTTGGAAAATTAAAATATTTGCATGTTACAGTTGATACTTCTTCTGGATTTTTGATGGGCTCCCTTCATGGGGGAAAAAAAACTAAAGATGTTATAGCTCATTGCTTACAAAATTTTGCCACTGTGGTCATTCCAAAGCAGTTAAAAACTGATAATGCCCCCGGTTATACTTCTACCTCTTTTAAACCATTTTGCTCATCATTTGGCATTACTCATATATCAGGAAACCCATACAATCCACAGGGACAAGCCATAGTTGAAAGAGCACATCACACTATTAAAATGTACTCATTAAAGTAAGAAGACAGAATTGGGAAGGGATATAAATTCCCCAAAGATAAACTTAAAATAACCCTTTTTACTCTAAACTTTTTAAATTTGGATTTTCAGGACTTAGTGCTGCAGAAAGGCATAAGTGTCCAAAAAATGTGTATAAGCCCGAGGTACTTTGGAAGGATATTCTAACAGGACAATGGAAAGGTCCTGACCCATTAATTTTCTGGAGTTGGAGGTCTGTTTGTGGGTTTCCACAGGAAGAACAGCAGCCGATTTGGATTCCAGAGAGATTAACTAAGATCCCGACCCAGTGATTGCCTGGAGTCGGGGGTCTGTTTATGTGTTTCCACAGGGAGAACAGCAGCCGATTTGGATTCCAGAGAGATTAACTGAAGCGATTTCGATAGACCAAAATAAGATGATTTGGCTCAAATCCATAACAGCTGATATCCAAAACTCCACTTTGGCTATCCTTACATCTGCGACAGAACAGGGATGCTTTTTTCAATATCTATTTTATTATTGCCCTTTCTCAAATCATGAAGTTCTCTTTTGTTTTTTTGAGCTCATACAGACCTAGGTTAATGTTTTGCTTATCAGTTCTATTTTTTGACTGTAGAGTTTTTAAACATTGCAATGATGATTTCACATGTAAAATGTTATAAGGCCTTTACTATTATATTATGTGTTGTATGTATTTATTATGTGTGCACACTTGTGTTTTGTGTTATATATTTGAATGTGCGTATGTCCATATATCACATATGATGAGGGCTAATGAAATAATATATCCATTTTTTTTTATTCACGTGAATTAAATTGTTTAATTTAAATTGGGTAAACAACTGTTCAGGATTGTTTTAATATGTGAAAAAATAGGAGGTTAACAGACGTGTTTGTTTACTTTCACTTTTCCTTTTCATTATATTTAATTATTCTCTTCAAGATAACGTAAATTGTTAAGAAAATTGTTTTCTTTTAGTGCCTTCAGGAATGTTACAGAATTTTTTCTTTAGCCATTATTGCCAGAATTCCTATCTTCATCCCAGTGATGGTGAAGACAAAGATAAAATCAATCTACAGATTCTGCAATAGCCATCACTGAACTGCTTGTAGAACTTGCCTGGATTATGTATCACTTGTATGCATTGTGAACTCACTTGTATGCATTGTGAACTATCTGCTGGTGCAGCGAATTGTGGCAGTGTTGGGGTACTTATGCTGATGCTGTCATCAGTGATAGAATTTTTCCAATAGGAGCCATCAATTGACTTGGTGTATCTTCCCTATTCTCACTTGATAGAGGTCAGGAAACTTACAGAGGGAGGCGAAAGACTTCATCAGCAATGACTGCTCTTTTGGCAATTTTGGTTTTGGATGCACACATGGGATTTTTCTTTAGATCTATCAGGTTCTGAGAATCAAAGCCACAACCTCACACAGGGCCAAGAGGCTGATTCAGACACATCCCTTTCCAAAGTAATTAAGCAAAGAGCCACAGGTGATGCCCATTCATTTCAAATTGAAAACTGTTTTCTTCAGGCTCCACAAAGGGGTGGCCTGAGGCAAAGACATTCCTAACATTCAGGGCAAGGGAACCATAGGTAAGCAAATTGCCCAAAGCAGGGTTTCTCCACTGAGACTTTTCTGGTTACACTGATCTCTGAGGTTTCTGAGATGTTCCCATGCCCTTCAGCTATCCAGTACATGGCTATGTCACAGAGTTTGGAGGTGGTACATATCTTGGACACAAAACCATGAGCCTATTCTGGAGAGAGGCCAGAAATCAGGAGGTGAACAGGAACTAAGGAAGATAGTAGGTGTTGTCTATCCATAAGGCAAGCCGCAGTCCATTCATAAAAAGGGCAGAATAAATGCCTGGAAGCTTCCTACTAGTCAGGACACCTCCATTGATGTATTCGCTTTTCTAATAACTACAACCACGGACACAGTGGATACACAGACATAGAAAAACTCGCCTTCTCAAACGACTTACTAGAAACAGTCGACTCCAAACCAAACAAACAACCTTTGCTACCTATTCTCAGAACATGAGACAAAACCACGAACTCACACCCACACCCACTAAGGCACCTCATTCCCACAACAAGGTCTGTGACTATCCGGAGTGTCCTCTGACTGGTGGACCATACTATGTTCCCCCAAAATGGCCTGTCCTTTATCAGATCAGGTCCCTTTTGCCAACTCTGTTAAGTTGTCAGGAGCCAGCAATGAGCCACTACCTGCTTCCTCAGGAAAGGCCCCTCTTCAGAGTTCTCCTAGCATTTGGTCATCCTCACATCAGGAGGTACCAAGAAAGACTGACTCTGTCCTTGGAAAATTCAAACAAGTGTGTCCACTGGGAATGGGACTGGCACTGGCTCTGGGTGGCTGGCTTCCTGGATCCCAAGTTCAGAGAGTTCCATCACCAAGGAAGTGAGGTAGGTCACTTCCTTCAGGAACTGAATGAGGTCAATACCTTGGCAACCACTTTGTCCTAACAGTTGTTTACAAGGGTCCCATGAAATGGAGGCTGCCCCTACTTTCTCTGACTCAGTCATTAGTTAGAATGGTATATCAACCACAGGCACCATGGAACAGCTCTCCACACAGGCCTGGTTTTGTCCATCTTCTCTACATTAAGAACAGAGCGACTGATTCAGACACAATACTTCATCCTGACCGGTTTTTTTAGCCATGGAAGATGATTTTGTGCTCTCAGGTCATTCATAGCTGCCTAAGTCTTCTCCAGGGATCATTTCTGCATGGACCTTTGAGGATTTCAGCAGGTGGAAGATCCCCTACATACCTGTATTGTAAGACCAACTCTGTCCCTGCTCTACTGTAAAGATAGATTGATGGAACAGTGTATGCTTAGGGTTAATAACAAGTTTGATTTGGCTTAGGAATCATTCTGTGCAATGAATAATGGTTTTGGGAACCTGCGATATCTACAAGAATATATAGGTGAAATATAAGTATGAACACAGAAATCTAGGTAAGATTTGACGCCCAGAAGTGCATTGGGCCCTTGATTGAAATACTCAGCTTTGAATTATATTCTGCACAGATGTCTCAGATAAATTGATATACAATGGCATAGGACCTTGTACCTTGGATGATTGAATGTCAAAAAGAACATCCAGTCAGAAGGATAGTCAGTAGGATTAGGAAGATATTCATAGGTTTAGAAAGCAGAGTGAGTATAGGATTTGAACCAAACGTTCTATAACAGTAGGGTTTCGGGTAGAGAATGAATGTAAATATCAACACATGTGAAGAGCCAGTCACATTGATGAACTCTGGAAAGTATGTAGGAAACCATATATCAATAGAGACATTAGGAAATCAGGCAAAGTATAAAGTACGTGATAGGATCAGGCATTTTCAACAGTGTTGAGGTTGAATATATAATCTTAGGAAGAAACAAATATGTAGTCACCAATAAAATTGACATTTGATAGCATTAGGCAACCTGGACATAGATGTTTTTAGTAATCCATACTCACTTTCCATTTAGACTTCGGTACAAACATAAGTGTGACCTTTGCATTTTGTGAAAGAAGTCTCATGAAAAGAACAGTCATGAAACCCTGTGGAAAACATGTTTTCTGAATTAGGAAGTGATGAAAAGTAAAACAAAATGCCTATAAATTTCTGAACTAGTGGATTAAATATATTTCCTATCATGTGCATTAACTGAAGAAAAAGAAATGTACCAGTATTGAATAAAAATGAATGACAAAATACACATCACGTCCCATAGGAATCTACTTGCATTGATATAAAACTGTGTCAGTTACTGCAGAAATATTAGGATTTGTATGCACCATTTACTGTTAGTTTTCAGTAATAGGAATCAAATATGTAGTTCAGGTGGATGAATATTTCTCAGAATAATCTTGTGAAAAGTTGATTATTAATCCACATACATGAATATGAATGAATTTACGGAGTGTATAATAAGACACACATATTTCATATTTTGAAAAATCTGTAGAGTGTGTGTATATATATATAAACATACACACACACACACACACACACACACACACACACACACGCACACAAACAGACATTAAAAAGTAGCAATATATGCCAATTGAAATTCACCACGAAATATATGTCATCCACAGATCCAAATAAATTTGTTTTACTGAACATGGATTCATGTATAATTTTATTGTACTAGGAAGCTCATCAATAGTTTGAATTTTCAGTTTCAACAGGGTTTAGGAGGAGTGATCTCTTCTCACAATTTGTGTCTGCCAAGTCAGCCACCTCACAAGAATGTACGTGTGGTACCAGGTAGGATTCTATATGTGCATATAAAAATACATGTGCTGAATAGGATACAGAGAAAGGTAGACAGGAATTCACATATTTGTTAACTTTAAAAACACATGGAGAACCATTTCAACAAAAAATTGATTAGATTTATAACTCCTACCCTATATAATGCAAAAGGCAATTCCAATGATACACCATTCCTCCTCTGAACTGCTTGTATTTCTATTCTGTTTGGGTTAATTTTCTCCATCATATTAGAATTAGTAGTCAGAGTCTAGTTGGCATGGGTTTGTGTCAGGGATTCAGTATTTTGAATAAAAATTTGGAAAATGATTCCAATGTTTATGCAAATATATGCTACAAAAGTATCTTTCCACTCTCAACCATAACAATGCCTTGAGATTACCTTGGCCCCAAGTTAGACACAATTAGAGGAGAAGAGTTAGAAAATCTGTGAATACATATCTGGAATCAAATATGCTCACGAGTTCACAAACTTGGAGGTGGTAGAGGAGATTCCAAAAGTAAGGGACAGGGTAAACACTCCACAAACATGGAGCTCTGCTGGACTAAAGACTTCTTGAGGAACTGCCTCTGAGGTTGGGCACTTGAAATATATGTTGTAGTCAGGAGATTCAGCTTCCTTTGTAGTGAGACCATCAAATCTGGGTATGCTTCTATGTGACCTGGAATACATGATTTCTTATTTTCCAATAAACATGAGGAAGCTGTATTTAATTTTCTGTTTGTAGGTAAACTGTGGCCACTGGGGGCTAATAGTCTACTCTTGTGGACTCTGAAGCCATTTGGTCATCCTCCAGTTTTCCTGGTGTTGCTTGCTGCTGCACTGGGAGTTTCGTATTTGCTTCACGAATTACAAGGAATTCACCTGGGACAAAGTGCTGGAGGGAGTTCTGTCACCTGTGGTGAGTCAGGGTCTGCAGAAGAATGTACCAACCTGGCTTCTATTCCACATAGCTTGCCTCCTTGACCATAGCAACCGGATTCAGAACATTGGCCTGAAACCTCTCCATATCACAAGATACCTTTACATAGAAGCGTCTGCTGGATGAATCATGTCAGTCACAAGCCAATTGGAAGCCAATGGCAGATCCACATGGCCCCACCACAGATGTTTTTTTATCACACACCTGCCCATCACTGCACTAGGCCCACTACTCAGCAGGGTCCAACTTCCTGGAATCTCTGTTATACACCATTTTCATGAAACTCAGTCAATCAAGTAACTGTCCTGCATAATCATGTTCAGCAACAGGACAACCAAAGTTTCTCCAGTGCCATCTGGTCGTGGGAATTTCAAAAATTTCATGGTATTTATCTAGAAATTTTTCAAAGATGAAGTTGGCAGCATGTGGGTTTCAATTCATTCAGGGACCATTAAATGTTGTGGAAGTTCATTTCAAATGAAGTTCTGGAGAACTCTCACAGGCAAGGTTTCCCAAAGATTGGCCAAAGGGTCACATAAATCCAGGCCCATTGAGGTCTACAATGTAACGTCCATGTGTGTTTTGACTCTCAACTAAGACTGCCAAGTCGTTAAGAATAAAATCATGTGATATCAAGCCTGAGATTCCCAGTGGTCTCTGGAAAGCCACCCTGGGCCTAGATCTCAGTTTCCAAGGGTGACTCTCATGCTTGGCCTTCTAAAATCCCAACTCAATTCATGGCAATACTTCTCTAAGTTCAGTTCCTGTACTCTGTCTCTAAGGGAATCACACCAGAGTTCAAACTCAGGTGGACTCAGTCATCCCTTTCAACTGCCAGAAAAATAACCACAATTAATACCAAAACACTCCCACATGGCCCTCACCTTCTTCCATATAGACACTCATCATAACCTCTGACTCTAGATTTCCATGAGGAATGCAGCCCAAGACAGTGTCCAAAATACGCTTTCTTGCCCCTCATTTACCTAAATTCTGAGTGACCTGGACACCCTTCCTGTGAACCAGGAGTGATCAAATAGGCCTGCCATTAATACTGATCCACTTCTCAAATTTGAGACCTACTGACTGTGGGGTTTAGATTCTTTATGTGAATTGGAGTCATGAGAAAACCCAACCACCTATGTGCTAGCCTCTGCAGGGAATTGAAGAACTCATTTGACCTAAAGGATCCCTATTCTCACTTGATTGATGTCAGAAACCTTACAGAGGAAGGCGAAAGACTTCATCCACAATGACTGCTCTTTTGCTATTTTGGTTTTGGATGCACACATGGGATCTTTCTTTAGATCCATCAGTTGCTGAGAATCTAAGCTACAGCCTAACACAGGGCCAAGACGCTGATTCAGACACATCTCTTTGCAAAGCAATTAAGCAAAGAGCCACAGCTGATGCCCATTCTTTTTTATTTGAAAAAGGTTTTCTTCAGACTTCACAAAGCGTTTTCCTTAGGCAAAGACCTTCCTGACATTCAGGGAAACAGAACAATAGGTAAGCAAAAGGCCCAAAGCAGGGTTTCTCCAATGAGACTTTACAGGTCACACTGGTATGTGAGTTTTCTGAGATGCTCGCCATTCACTTCAGGTATTCAGTACATGGCCATGTCACTGAGCATGGAGGTGGTACATATCTTGGATACAAAACCATAAGCCTATTATGGAGAGTGACCAGATTTCTGGAAGAAAACAGGAACTTAGGAAGATCGTAGGTGTTGCCCATCATTACGGCAAGCCGCATTCTATTTATAAATTGGGCAGCATGAATGCTGGTAAGCTTTCTAAAAGACAGGACACATCCATTGATGCTTTCTCTTTTCTAATATCTACAATCACGGACACAGTGGGATACAGCGACACAGAAACACTCGCATTGTCAAATGACTTACTAGAAACAATTCCCCCCAAACCAAACAAACCTCATTTCCTACCTCTTCTCAGAACATGAGCCAAAACCACAAACCCACACCCACACCCACAAAGGCACCTCTTTCCTCCAAGTAGGTTGTGACTATTTGGAGTGTCCTCTGACTGTGGGCCATTCTAGGTTCCCCCAAAATGGCCTGTCCTGTCTCAGATTTTGTGTCCTTTGCCAAGTCTCTGAAGTTGTCAGGAGCCAGCGGTGAGCCACTACCTGTTTTCTCAGGAAAGGCCCCTCTTCAGAGTTTTCCTGCCATTTGGCCATCCTAACATCAATAGGTACCAAGAAAGACTGACTCTGTCCTTGGGAAATTCAAAAAGTAAAACCACTGAGACTGGGACTGGGGCTGTCAATGTTTGACTGGCTTCCTGGATGGCAAGTTCACAGAGTTCCATCACCAAGGAAGTGAGGTGAGGTCACTTCCGTCAGGAACTGAATGAGTTCACTGCCTTGGCAACCAATCTGTCCTAAGAGTTGCTTCCAAGCTTCCCATGAGATGGAGGCTGCCCCTGCTTCCTGTGACCCTTTCACAAGTTAGAATGGTATATCACCCATAGGCACCCAGGAGCAGCTCTCCACACAGGTATCATTTGGTCCATCTTCTCTACATTAAGAATGGAGAGGCTGATTCAGACAGAACCCTTCACCCTGACCAGGTTGTTTTCCATGGAAGATGACTTTTGCACTCTCAGGTCCTTCAGAGTTGCCTACATCTTCTCCAGAGATTATATCTGCATGGAACTTTGAGGTTATCAGCAGGTGGAAGATTCCCTATATTCCTGTATTGTAACACCAACTCTGTCCCTGCTCTTCTGTAACGTTAGATTGAGGGAACCATGTATGGTTAGGGTTAATAACATGTTTGATTTGGGTTAGGAATCATTATGCTGAATAAATAATGGTATTGGGAACCTGCAATATGTATAAAAATATATAGGTGAAATATATGTATAAAAACAGAAATCTAAGTAACATTTGAAGCCCAGAAGGGCACTGGGCCCTTGATTGGGATACTTAGCTTTGAAAAAATTGATATACAATGGCATAGGAGCTTGTACTTTGGATCATAGAATGTAGAAGAGAACATCCAATCAAAAAGGATAGTCGGTAGTGAAAGGTTAATAAAATAGGTACTTGTCACTTACTGTTTTTCTGTATGCTTAACAAAACACTGTTGAAATCTTGAGAACTGTTTGCTAATCTTGTTCCCAGAATGTGCTGTCCCCAACTGCCAAAGTGTAGAATGTACTCCCTCACCCGGTTGCATGCAAACCGACCACTCGCCCTGACCCATCAGTATACTTCCCTCCCTGCCCTCTCCAAGGAAAATATATATGTTCTGCTTAAACTGTTCTCAGGGCTCTCTGCTCTATTCAAGTGAGCTCCGAGCCCCCGCATGCTGGACCCAGAATAAACCCTTTGCTGTTGGATAAGACAGTCTGTTAGTGGTCTCTTCCTTCCATGCTCACCCGACCTTTACATATTGAGATTCCACCGAGTTTTGGCAGCGGCGGACAAAAGACCCTAACGGGTTCCTCTTGGGTTAAGTAAGGTGCCTCTTTCTTGTTTCAGTGTTAAGGTTAGTCCTGGGCAAAATGGCTGTCGATGAAGAGCGTGAGTTCTCTCCGATGGTGGCTGACAGACGTGTCACAGAGCCACAGGCCACGTCCCTGGGGAACTTCCCAAAGACTCGGGAAATCGAGGAACAATAGTCTCCTCGACTCAGTAATATTTTGTATCTGATTCGGAATTGCCAGCCCATTGGGTTTTGCTGGCTACTCAGTCCTGGTCTCAGTTTTGGATGTCAATTGAATGTCTTTATTGTCTTGTCTTGTCTGTGTCGTGTGTCTTGCATTCACTCTTTGTGTATCTTTCATTATGGGACACAGCACTTCAATGCCCCTGTCCCTGACCCTTGATCACTGGACCAAAGTCTGCTTAAGGGCTCAGAATCTTTCTTTTTTAGTTAAACGCTGGACCTTTCAGAATCTCTGTGCCTCAGAATGGCCCACCTTTGAATTTGGATGGCCCCTAGAAGGATCTTTCTACTTCCCACTAATTTAAGAAGTCAGAGATATTGTCTTTCACCCGGGCACACATAGCCATCCGGATCAACAGCCATATATCTTAACTTTGCTGGACCTCTGCAAATCTCCTCCTCAATGGGTGAAGCCTTTCTTTGTCCCTTCCCCTGCTCCTACTCCTTCCCCCATGATCTCTCAAACCCTGTGCTCCTCCTCCTCCTCCACCCTTTGTAATCCCTGAGTCAAAAGATTTGACTCTTCTGGACTCTCTTCCCCCTTATTATACCCTGCCTTCGTCCCCCAACCACCAACACCCTCTAAGTGATTCCCCTGCAGCTGACTCAGCCTCTCTACCACTGGAGGAATCTAAGCTGGCCCAGCGCCCTCCAGATAACTCCCCCGCAGCACACACAGCCCCTCCTCCGCAGGAGGAAGCTAGCCCAGCTAAGGAAACTTGATGGTGGTGAATGATTGAAAACCCTGGAACTCCTGTGATGCTCCCACTATGTCTCTACAGACCATTGATTGACGAAGGCCATGGGGGGAAAATGTAAGCCTACAAATATTGGCCTTTCTCCTCTTCCGACCTATATAACTGGATATATAACAATCCCCCTTTTTCCGAGGACAACACAGGGCTCACAGGTCTGGTTGAGTCATTGATATTTTCACATTTGCCTACTTGGGATGACTGTCAACAATTCCTAGGGACTCTCTTCACGACAGAGGAACAAAAGAGAATCTTCCTGGAAGCTATCAAAAAATGTCCTTCGACCAGATTTGAGAGTGATACATCTTCCCAACTTAATCAAAGCTGGTTTTCCTTTGAAACAACCCAACTGGGACACCAACACCATTGAAGTTAGAAAGCATCTGTCCACTTATCGCCAGGTTCTAATAGTGAGCATCCGAGTGGCCACTAGGTGACCAACTAATTTGGCCAAGGTAATAGAGATTATTCAAAGGCCTGATGAATCTCCCTCTATGTTTCTAGAGAGAATTATGGAGGCAAGTAGGAGATATACTCCTTTCGATCCTCAGGCAGAGGATCAAAAGGCATCTGTCATGATGGCCTTTATTGGGCAAGCTGCCCTGGATATTAAAAGAAAGTTACAATGCTTAGATGGATTACAAGATATGACTTTGAGAGATTTAGTCAGAGAAGCCAAGAAAATATACCTTAAGAGAGAAACTGAGGAAGAGAATGAAGCAAAGTGAGGATAAAAGAAACAAAAGACAGAATAAGGCGTTGACTAAGGTCCTGGTCACAACAACAAAAGGGCCAGAAATTAAGAAACAGGGAGACAGGAAGGGATACCTGGTCCCATGCCAGAGGCCACCCCTGGCCTCAGATCAATGTACCTACTGTACAAAAAAAAAGGACACTGGGCCAAAGAGTGCACTAGAGAGGGACAGCCACACCAGTCAGCCATTCTGACTCTGGAGGATGACTATGAAAGTCGGGGCTCAGATCTCCTCCCCGAGTTCAGGGTAACTTTTGAAGTGGAGGGGACCCCAGTAATCTTTGAAGTGGATAAAGGGGCAATATACTCATCTGTAGTGTCACATTGGGCCCTCTATCAAATAAAAGGTCTCTAGTTCAAGGGGCTAATGACAGTAAATATCGGGCTTGGACAACTAAGAGGATCATGGACCTGGGGAAAGGAAAAATCCATCACTCCTTCCTAGTAATCCCAGAATTCCTAGCCCCATTGATGGGCAGAGATCTGCTCACCAAGTACCGGGCCAAAATAACTTTTAACCCTGAAGGCCCCCAAGTGGAATTTCTAAATCCTTCACTAAAAACTCCTATAGTCACAGCTCTAAATATGTCAACTCACTCACCTTGGTTCAAAGAAACTGCAGGTATTTCTGAAGTATCAAGAACAGAGTTTTCCACTAACTGACTCACAGCAAAAAGAAATAACTAAATGGGTAAAAAAAGCCTGTCGAGTCCATCAATTGGTAAATGCTTACCCTTCCAAGCTTCCTGCAGGAAAGCACCTACGAGGAACCAGACCAGGACAATTCTGGGCAGTTGACTTTACTGAAATTAAGCCAGCAAGGTATGGACATAAATATCTTCTAGTCTTTGTAGATACATTTTTAGGATGGATTGAAGCCTTCCCCACTAAAAGAAAAAAAAAAGAAACAGTGCAAATGGTGGTCAAGCAGATCCTGAAAGACATTTTTCAAAGATACGGCCTGCCAAAGGTAATACGGTCTGATAATGCACCGGCGTTCGTGGCCCAAGTAAGTCAGGGGTTAGCCAGGAACCTGGGGATTCATTGGAAGTTTTATTGTGCTTACAGACCCTAGAGTTCAGGACAGGTAGAAAGAATGAATAGAACCATTAAAGAGACCTCAACAAAATTAAGCTTAGAGACCAGCATAAATGATTGGACTATGCTCATGCCTTATACAATGTTTCATGCAAGAAATACGCCCTCTGTTTCTTTGAGTAACCACACCCCCTGTGAATATCTAGGGTGCCTCTCCTCCAGTAATGGACCAAAGCCCAACTCTAAGACCTAACGATCCCTTTCACACCCCCTTGCTTGACAAACTTAAAGCTCTTGAAAGATCTCAGTGATACCTGTGGAAAAAGCTGGCCACTGCCTACCAAACTGGGGACGAGGGGACTCCACATCGATATCAAGTAAGAGATTCATCTACGTAAGATGATATCAGGTGTCATCCCTGGAACCCCACTGGAAAGGACCATACCAGGTGGTACTTATAACATCTACAGTGGTAAAGGTAGACGGAATCACTTCCTGGATCCTTGCCTCTCATCTCAAGCCTGCGCCCTGTCCACACTCTGGCTGGAAACTGGAAAAGACTGGTAACACTTTCAAATTGCATATTCACCATGTGGATAAGCCTATAGACTCTCCCCTCGGCCACAAGTAGTCCTAACCCTCATCAGCCCGTTCAGCAGCGTTGGCTGATCACAAATTCTACTGGAAAAGAAGTATAATCTATCTCGCATACAGCCCACTTAGGGACCTGGTGACCATCTCTCCACCCAGACATTTGTCAGCTGGCTATAGGTCTTTCCTAATGGGATATCCCTGATGAAGAGGATCCCACTAAAATTCCATTAAATCCCTTCCTTACCATAGGTAATGGAAACAAACATTATGGATGTAGGGACACACGAGCCAGATGCAGGTTGGCTAGCCTAGATTACTGTGTTTACCCGGACGACTGTCAAAGCCATAAACAGCCATGGATGTGTGGGGGAAAAGCCGACTTCTTCTGTAAGTCATGGGGATGTGAGCATACAGGGGCTGCCTGATGGAACCCAAACTCCGCATTAAATTCAGTACACAGCATTGGCCATATTACGAGTTAGAAAACAAAAACTGATGGCAACCAGAGGGGACTCTAGATCCTCAAATCCTGTGTGACCTTTTTAACATCTGCTGGTGCTCAAAAGGGTAAAAGGAGATTCCACTATGTAGAGGCCTTTTCCCTTCTTTGCTCACATCCTGAACTATGCTTATCCAATAGATCCTCACCTTCAGCCTTCTGCTCCAGAGTCTCTGCTGTCACTCCCACCTCAGCAACCTGATTTCTCTACTACAATTATTAGATCAAAAACCCATATCTCTGATGGTTCTCAGACCATTGCCCCCTTGCTGACGTAGCAGGTACTGAGGTACCCCTCCACCCACTCACTCCTCTCTTCTCCTGTCAGTGCCCGCACCGGGTCCCACCAGGTCCTCTTACCAACTAACCCAAAGCTCAAACCAGCTGAGGAGAGCCCTCAGACCCATATCCAAGATGTAATGAAAATGGCCTTTAAAGTTGCTTTGTCATCACTGAAAACAGTTTACTAAGAATTTAAAGTCCCTAACATGTGTTTTGGGATACTCACAACCATCTTCTTCTTTGCTCTACCTGTTCTACTGCTCAAATATTTGTTGCTAGGAAAATTCCAAACCACTTTCCAATTATTTTTTTACATCTCTCTTTTCTCATTCTCAGATATTCTGAGCTGCTCTCAGCCCCACCTTCTCCGTCTTACCCCTCTGTACCAGGCCCACAGAAAAGTCTTTAACTGACCTTCTCCAGAAGTCTTCACCATGGCTGACTTTAGGACTTTCAGCAAAAGAGTCCCTATAAAAAAGTTCAATGTAGTTAAACTTCCTATTTTCATGTTGCCCTGTTCTACTTGGCCACTGGCTAAAAAAATTAGCACTCCTAATCAAGACACCCCCTTACTAGTTTTTCACAAAAATATGTGAACAAGGCCTCTGGCCTTGACATGGGGCTTCACAGAGATGGCTACATTTCTAAGTTAACGAAGTTAGCAACTGGGCTCCGTGGTAACAGCTGGCAATGGGAAAATAAGAAAGGAAAGAAAAAGCTCTTTCCCTCCCAGGTGTCCTTGAAAAGTTAACTTGCCCAGAACCGAGGAAAAAACAGAAACAAAACTGCTTTTTTCAACTTCTGCAGACTGTGAACTTCTGAGCCCCTTCCATTACATGTTGGGTACAAAATTCTGAAACTACCTAAACTTGGGTTTCAGAGGATTACTTGATTACAACAGAATCAATGCCCTCTGAATCTGGTTGCCACCAAATAGGACTGTTTCCCTGTCTTCAGTGCTATCTTAGGTGAGTTGCCTTGTCCGTCCCTACTACAGCATGATTCTATATACTTAAACATTGTTAATGTTTTCATGAAATGGTCAACAGATGTGATTAATTGTGTAATCGTGCAGATGTTTCCCAGAGTGCTCTATCACAATGCAGGTTCATTTGAAGATCAAATAGGAGGGCATTCAACCCGGTTCCACTGAAAATATATATCCCTCAACTTAGCCATCATATTAGGAATAGAAATTGCTGCACTGGTGGCCACGGGAACCACTGCCTTTGTCCATGGGACTCAACAAATGACCCAACAAATGACAGCAATAGACCAAAACTAAGATATTAGAAACCTCCATCAGAGCTTTGCATGAGTCTTTTACCTCTCTCTCTGAAGTTGTTTTTCAGACCACTCGAGGGTTGGACCTCCTTGTCATGAGAGAAGGGGCCTCTGTGCTGCATTGAGAGAAGAAAGTTGTTTGTATGCCGAGCATACTGGAGTTGTAATAAAATCTAAGAGTAAATTAAAAAGATTCCTTGAAAAGCATCAAAGAGATAGAGAGGCCCAAAAAAGGTGGTTTGAGTCTTGGTTCACACAGTCTTCCTGGTTAACTACGTTTTTATCAACCCTGGCCGGTCCAATAATAATCCTCATATTATTGCTAACTATTAAACCCTGTTTTCTCAACCATGTAATTTCTTTTCTCCAGGCTCAAATTGGACGAGTTAAACTTATGGTAATACCCCACTAGTATACATAGAATGTGACACCCCCCAATGATCATTTTTATGATTAAAAGTAGCCAGAAGAAGAAGTGGGGAATAAAAGGTTAATAAAATAGGTACTTGTCACTTCCTGTTTTTCTGTATGCTTAACAAAACACTGTTGAAATCTTGAGAAATGCTTGCAAATCTTGTTCCCAGTATGTGCTGTCCCCAACTGCCCAACTGCAGAATGTGCTCCCTCACCCAGTTGCACGCAAATCGCCCACTCGCCCTGATCCATCAATAAACTTCCCTCCCTGCCCTCTCCAGGTAAAGTATATAAGCTCTACTTAAGCGATTCTCAGGGCTATCTGCTCTATTCAAGTGAGCTCTGAGAACCAGCATGCTGGACACTCAATAAACCCTTTGCTGTTGCATGAGATAGTCTGTTGGTGGTTTCCTCCTGCGAAGCTCGCCCGACATTTACTATAATGATTGAAAGTAGAAGAGAACATCCAGTCAAAAAGGGATTGTTGATAGAAATAGGAAGATAGTACGTTTAGGAAGAAGTGTGAGTATAGGATTTGGAACAAAAGTTCGTTAGCTACAGGGTTTCGGTTACAGAGTGATTGTTAAAGTCAGCACAGGTGAAGAGTCAGTCACAATGATGAACTTGGGAAAACATGAAGTAAAGCAGATATAAATAGAGACATTACAAAATAAGGCAAAGTATAAAGTGAGTGATAGGATTAGACATTTTGAACAGGGTTGAGTTTGAATACATAATTTAGGAAGAAACAAATATGTAGTCACCAATAGGATTGACATTTGAGAGCATTAGGCAAATTTCAGGTGGATGAATATTTCTGAGAATAATCTTGTGAATAGTTGATTATAAATCCACATACATGAACATGAATGAATTTAGGGAGTGTACATAAGACACATATATTTCATATTTAGAAAAATCTGGAGAGTACACACAGACAAAAAAAGTAGCAATATATGTCAATCAAAATTCATCATAAAATATATATCATCCACATATCCAAAAATATTTATTTTACTGAACATGGATTTATGTATAATGTTGTTCAACTAGGAAGCTCACCCATTGTTTCAATATTCAGTACCAACAGGGTTTAGTAGGAGTGATCTCGTCTCACAATTTGTATCTGCCAAGTAAGCCAAATCACAAGAACAAACGTGTGGAACCAGGTAGGATTGTATATGTCCATATTAAAATACACATGCTGAATAGGCTACAGAGAAAGGGAGACAGGAATTCACATGTTTGTTAACTTTAAAAATACATGGAGAACTATTTCAACAAACAATTGACTAGATTTATAACTCCTACTCTGTATCATGCAGAAGGGAAGTCCAACTATACACCGTGCCTCCTCTGAACTACTTGTATTTCTATTCTGTTTGGGTTATTTTTCTCCATCATATTAGGATTAGTAGTCAGAGTCTGGTAGGGTATGGGTTAGTGTCAGGGATTCAGTATTTTGAATGGAAAACAGGAAATTGAATCCAATGTGTATGCAAACATATGCTACAGAAAAATCTTTCCACTCTCATCCAGAACAATGCCTTGACATTACCTTCGCCTCAAGAAAAACACAATTAGAGGAGAAGAGTTAAAAAATTTGTGAATACCTATCTGGATTGGAAAATGCTCCCGATTTCACATCATTGGAGTTGGTAGAGGAGTTTCTAAAAGTAAAGGACAGGGTAAACACTCCACAAACCTCGAGCTCTGCTGGCCTAAATATTTTTGAGGATCTGCCTCTGAGGTTGAGCACTTGAAATATATGCTGTTGTCAGGAGCTTTAGCTTACTTTGTAGTGAGACCATCAAAGCTGGGTCTGCATCTATGTGATCTGGATGACATGGTTACTTACTTTCCAATGAAATGAGGCAACAGTGCTGAATTCTCTCTTTGTAGGTAAACTGTGGCCTCTGAGGGCTAATTGTCTCTTCGTGTGGACTGTGAAGCCATTTGGCCATCCTCTAATTTTTGTGGTGTTTTTGCTGCTGCTCTGGGAGTTTGGTATTTGCTTCAAAAAATACGAGTTCAAATGGGACACAGTACTGGAGGAGTTCTGTCAGGTGTGGGGGGAAGGGTCTGGAGGAGAATGCACCAAACAGTATTTTATCCCACGTAGCTTGCCCCCTTGACAATAGCAACATGATTCAGAACATTGCCCTGAAACCTCTCCATATAACAAGATTCCTTTACATATAAGGGTCTGCTGGCTACACCATGTCAGTCACAAGCCATTTGGAATCCAATGGTAGATCCTCATGGCCCTACCACTGATGTTTTATCAAACACCTGCACACCACTGCTCTGGGCCACTACTCAGCAGGATCCAACTTACTGGCATCTCTGTTCTAAACCATTTTCATGAAACCCAGTAAATCAAGGTACTGTCTGGTATACTCATGATCAGCAACAAGACATCCAAAAGTTTTCCAGTGCCACCTGGTCATGGGAATTTCAAAAATTTCATGGTATTTATCTAACCATTTTTCAAAGTTGAAGTTGGAGTCACTGTGGGTTTCAATTCATTCAGGAATCATTAAATGGTGAGGAAGCTCATTTCAATGAAAGCTCTAAAGAACTCTCACAGGCAAGGCTTCTGAAAGAGTGCCCAAAGAGGCCACATAAAGCCAGGCCCATTGAGGTCTACAAGGTGAGGCCCATGTGTGTTTTGACTCTCAACTCAGCCTGCCAAGTCTTTAAATAATAAAATCATGTTATATCCTGGCGGAGATTCCCAGTGCTCTGTGGAAAGCCACCCTGGGCCTAGATCTCAGTTTCCAATGGCGACTCTCATGCATGGCCTACTAAAATTCCAACAAAATTCATGGCAATATTTCTCTGACTTTAGTTCCACAACTCAGTCTCTAAGGGGAATCACACCAGAGTTCAAGCCCAGGTGGACACAGTCATTTTTTCCAACCGACACACAAATGACCAAAATTATAACCAAAACACCTCCACATGACACTAATCCTCTTCCATGTAGAGACTCATCCTCACCTCTGGCGAAGGTTTCTATGAGGGGCGCAGCCAAAGACAGTTTCCAAAATAAGCTCGCTTGCCCCTCATTTGCCTAAAGTCAGGGTGGCCTGGACACCCTTCCTGTGAACCAGGAGTGACAAAATAAGCATGCCTTTAATACTGCTCTGTTTCTCCAATTTGAGCCCTACTGATTTTCAGATATAGATTCTTTATTTCATTTGGAGTCATGTGAAAACCCAAGCACCACTGCAGGGCTTGGAAGAACTCATTTCATCCAAAGAATCCCTATTCTCACTTGATAGAGGTCATGAACCTAACAGAGGAAGGCAAGTGACTTCATCCACAATGACTGATCTTTTTGCAATTATGGTTTTGGATGGACCCAAGCGATCATTCTTTAGATCCATCAGGAGCTGAGAATCTAAGTCACAGCCACACATAAGACCAAAAGGCTAATTCAGCCACATCCCTTACCAAAGCAATTAAGCAAAGAGCCACAGATGATGCCCATTCATTTCCATTTCAAAACTGTTTTCCTCAGGCTTCACAGAGGGGTGGCGTGAGGCAAAGGCCTTCCAGACATTCAGGGCAACAGAAAAATAGTTAAGCAAAAGATCCAAAGTAGGGTCTCTCCTCTGAGACTTTCCTGGTCACACTGATATTTGACATTCAGGGCAACAGAACAATAGTTAAGCAAAAGATCCAAAGTAGGGTCTCTCCACTGAGACTTTCCTGGTCACACTGATATCTGAGTTTTCTAAGAATCTCGCCATTCTCTTAAGCTATCCAGTACATGGCCATGTCACAGGGCTTGGAGGTGGTACATATCTTGGAAACAAAACCATGAGCCAATTCTGGAGAATGGCCAGAATTCAGGAAGAAAACAGGAACTTAGGTAGATAGCAGGTGTTGCCCATGGATAAGACAGGTTGCATTCCATTCATTAATTGGCCAGGATAAATTATGGGAAGATTTATACTAGACTAGACATATATTAATGCATTATCTTTTCAAATGTCTACAACAATGGACACAGTGAAATACACAGACATAGGAACACTAGTCTGGTCAAACGACTTACTAGAAATAGTCCACTGCAAACGAAAAAACCGACTTTCCTACCTATTCTCAGAACATGAGACAGAACCACAAACACACACCCACTCCCACAAAGGCACCTCCTTCCCTCAAGTAGGTCTGTGACTATCCAAAGTGTTCTCTGACTTGTGGGCCATACTATCTTCTCCCAAAATGGCCTGTCCTCTATCAGATCTGGTTTCCTTGGCCAACTCTCTGAAGGTGTCAGGAAAAAGTGGTGAGCCACTACCTGCTTTCTCAGGAAAGGTCCCTCTTCAGAGCTCTCCTCCATTTGTCCTTCCTCACATCAGTAGGTACCAAAAAAGACTGACTCTGTCCTTGTTAAATCCAACCAAGTGAGCCCACTGATACTGGGACTGGGACTGCTTCTGGGTGCCTGACTTCTTGGATACCAAGTTCAGAGAGTTCCATCACCAAGGAAATGAGGTATGTCACTTTCTTTGGAACTGAATGAGGTCACTGCCTTGGCAAACACTTTGTCCTAAGAGTTGCTTCCAAGGGTCCCATGAGATGGAGCCGGCCTCTACTTCTTGTGACACTTTCACTAGTTAGAATGGTATATCAACCAGAGGAACCTGGGAACAGCTCTTCACCCAGGCCTGGTATTGTCCATCTTCTCTACAATAAGAAGAGAGAGGCTGATTCAGACACATCCCTTCATCCTGACCAGGTTGTTTGCCATGGAAGATGACTTTTGCTCTCTCAGGTCCTTTATACCTGCCTAAATCTTCTCCAGGTATCATTTCTGAATGGACCTTTGAGGTTCTCGCAGGTGGAAGGTACCCTAATTTCCTGTATTGTAAGAACAACTCTTTCCCTGCTCTTCTGTAAAATGAGATTGAGGGAACAGTGTATGTTTCGGGTTAATAACAGGTTCGATTTCAGTTAGGAATCATTCTGTGTGATGAATAATGGTATTGGGTACCTACGATATTTATAAGAATATAGAGTTGAAATAAATGTACAAAAACAGAAATCTAAGTAAGATTTGAAGGCCAGAAATCATTCGGCCCTTGACTGGGATACTTAGCTTTTAATTATGTTCTGCAAAGATGTCTCAGATAATTCAATAATAAATGGCATAGGACCTTGTACCTTGGATGATTGAATGTAGAAGAGAACATCCAGTCAAAAAGGGATAGTAGGTAGGATTAAGAAGATAGTCAGTAGGTTTAGGAAGAAGAGTGAGTATAGGATTTGTATCAAAAGTTCTTTCCTAATAGGGTTTTGGTTAGAGGGTGAATGTTAATGTCAGCACATATGAAGAGTGAGTCACTATGATGAGCTTGGGAAAATATGTAGAAAAGCAGATATCAATAGAGACATTATGAAATCATGCAAAGTATAAAATGAGTGATAGGATTAGACATTTTCTACAAGGTTGAGTTTCAATATATAATCTTATGAAGAAACAAATATGTCGTCACCAATAGGATTGACATTTGAGAGCATTAGGCAACCTGGACATGGATGTTTTAGTAATCCATGTACAATTTCCCTTTTGGCTTCGGTACAGTCTTAAGTGTGACCTTCACATTTTTAGTTCCAAATACTACTGTGATAAAATGTTTATGTAGATCAGGTGACATGAGTATTTCTACCACCTTTTCTGGGAGCAATATATTGAAGACATAAAATTAGTTTTGGGGGTACAAAGAGGTGTACCCTGTGTCTATGAATATAGAGATAAAGCATGAATAGACCATAATGTGAATAAATAATATAAGTTGTTCCAAATTTAAATTATGTATTGAACTGATATCTGAAAAATTACAGGAAATCTTATATTGATATACAATCATTCATTCCAACCAATTATACATCAAATGGTAATATTAGTGTTTTGGTTTATCATGAAGAGTGTGTGAGTTTTGCTTCAATAGTGATTATGGAAATTGAAAATAATGTGTTTGGAAAGAATTCTCATGAAAAGACCAGTCAAGAAACCCTGACAATACATGTGTTCTGAAGCAAGAAGTGATTAAAGTTGAAACAAATGCCTATAAATTTGTGAACTTGTGGATGAAATGTATATCCTATGATGTGCAAACCCTGAAGAAATAGTAATGTACCAGTGTTGAATACAAATGAACGTCAAATTACATATCATGTGCCATAGGAATCTACTTGCATTGATGTTAGACTGGGTTAGTTACTGTAGAATTATTAGGATTTGTATGCACCATTCACTGAAGTTAGTTTTCAGTACTAGGAAACAAACATGTATTTCAGTTAAATGAATATGTCTGAGAATAATCTTGTGAAAAGTTGATTATAAATCCAAGTACATGAACATGACTGAATTAAGAGAGTGTATATAAGACACATATTTCATATTTTGAAAAATCTACAGAGTGTATGTATATATACAAAAAAAAAAACCACAAATAGACATTAAAAAGTAGCAATATATATGCCAAACAAAATTCATCATTAAATATATATCATCCACAGATGCAAAAATATTTATTTTACTGAACATGAGCTTATGTATAATGTTGTTCTACTAGGAAGCTTGTAGGTTGAATTTTCAGTTCCAACAGCGTTTAAGAGGAGTGAACTCTTCTCACAATTTGTATCTGCCAAGTCAGCCACCTCCCAAAAATGTACATGTGATACCTGGTAGGATTCTATATATGTTTATAAATATACATGGGTGAAATGGCTACAGAGAATTGGAAATAAGAATTCACAAATCTGTTAACTTTAAAAACACATGGAGAACTATTTCAATTAAAAATTGACTAGATTTATAACTCCTACCTTATATAATGCAAAAGGCAAGTCCAAATATACAACATGCCTCCTCTGAACTGCTTGTATTTATATTTGTTTGGGTTATTTTTCTCCTTTTTATTAGGTTGAGTAGTCTGAGCCTAATAGGTTCGGGTTAGTGTCAGGGATTCACTATTTCAATAGGAAAATTGAAAAATGAATCCAATGTGTATGCAAATATGTGCTGCATAAATATCCTTCCACTCTCATCCAGAGCAATGCCTTGTCAATACCTTTGTCCCAATTAAGACACAATTGGAGGAGAAGAGTTAGAAAATCAGTGAATACATATCTGGAATGGAAATGCTCAGGAGTTCACAATCTTGGAGGTGGTAGAGGAGTTTCCAAAAGTAAGGGACTGGGTTAACACTCCACAAACATGGAGCTCTTCTGGCCTAAAAACTTTTTGAGAAACTTTCTGTGAGGTTGGGCACTTGAAAAATATGTTGTTGTCAGGAGATTTGACTTCTTTGCGTGAGACCATCAAAGCTGGGTCTGCATTTATGTGACCTGGAGGACATGGCTTCTTATATTCCAATAAAGATGAGCAGCAGTGCTGCATTATCTCTTTGTAGGTAAACTGTGACCACTGGGGACTAAGTTTCTCCCCATGTGGACTGTGAAGCCATTTGGTCCTGGTCCACTTTTTGTCGTGATTTTGCTACTGCACTCGGAGTTTGGTATTTGCTTCATGACAAACAAGGAGCTAAACTGGGACACAATGCTGGAGGGAGTTCTGTCACGTGTGGTGTGCCAGGGTATGCAGGAGAATGCACCAACCAGGCTTCTATCCCTCATAGCTTGCCCCATTGCCCCCTTGTCCATATCAACCTAATTCTCAACATTGCCCTGAAACCTCTCCATATAACAAGATGCCTTTACATATAAGGGTCTGCTGGCTGCACCATGTAAGTAACATGCCATTTGGAATACAATGGTAGATCCTCATGACCCTACCACTGGTGATTTATCACACACCTGCCCAAAACTGCTCTAGGCCCACTACTCAGCAGGCTCTAACTTACTGGCATCTCTGTACTACACCATTTTCATGAAACCCAGTCAATCAAGGCACTGTCTGGTATACTCTTGATCAGCAATAAGACATCCAAAGGTTCTCCAGTGCCACCTGGTCATGGGAATTTCAAAATTTTCATGGTATTTATCTAGCCATTTTTCAAGGATGAAGTTGGAGGCACTGTGGCTTTCAATTCATTCAGTAACCATTAAATGTTGAGGAAGCTCAATTCAATAAAAGCTCTGGAGAACTCTCACAGGCAAGGCTTCTGAAAGAGTGCCAAAATGGTCACATGATGCCAGGCCCATTAAAGTCTACAATGTGAGGCCTATGTATTTTTCGACTCTCAAATATGGCTGCCATGTCTTTGAGAATAAAATCATGTGATATCCTGGCAGAGATTCCCAGTGCTCTGTGGAAAGCCACCCTGGTCCTAGATCTCAGTTTACAAGGGCGACTCACATGCGTGGCCTCCTAAAATCCCAAAACAATTCATGGCAATACTTCTCTGAGGTGAGTTCCAGAACTCAGTCTCTATGGGGAATCACACCAGAGTTCAAGCCCAGGTGGACCCAGACATTTCTTCCAACCGCCACACATTGGACCTTGTACCTTGGATGATTGAATGTAGAAGAGAACATCCAGTCAAAAATGGATAGTCGTTAGGATTAGGAAGATAGTCGGTAGGTTTAGGAAGAAGAGTGAGTATAGTATTTGGACCAAAAGTTCTTTAGCAATAGGGTTTCGGTTAGAGAATGAATGAAAATGTCAGCACATATGAAGAGTCAGTCACAATGATGAACTGGGGAAAATAAGTAGGAAAGCAGGTATCAATAGAGACATTATGAAATCAGGCAAAGTATAAAGTGAGTTATAGGATTAGACATTTTCAACAGGGTTTAATTTGAATATATAATCATTGGAAGAAACAAATATGTTGTCACCAATAGGATTGACATTTGAGAGCATTAGGCAACCTTCACATGGATGTTTTTAGTTAAACATTTTCACTTTTCTTTTAGGCTTCGGTACAATCATAAGTGTGACCTTTACATTTTTTGTTCATAATTTTACTGTGATAAAATATATATGTGGATCAGGTGACATGAGTATTTCTTCCACCATTTCTGGGAGCAATATTTTGAAGACATATACATTAGTGTTAGGGGTACACAGAGGTGTACCCTGTGTCTATGAATATAGAGATAATGCATGAATAGACCATCCTGTGAATAAATAATATAACTGGTTCCACTTTAAATATTGAATTGAATTGATATCTAAAAATATATAAGAAATCTTATATTGATATATATATATATATTTATATTTATATTGATATATATATATATATATATATATATATATATATATATATATACACACACACACACGCACACGCACAGACATTAAAAAGTAGCAATATAAGAGATCCAACATGGTGGCGGACATGGAGAAATCAAGTATCTGACCTCATTAGCTGCGCAGGCATAGGGAGTCGTAAACTGTCTAAATGCTGTTTGTTCAGAATCACTAGGCAATGCTGACCTGACGTCGATCTGGTGCGAACAGTCTGGGCCCCTGAGAAAACACACAGAGCCCGGATCGGCTGCATAGAAGCTCAGATTTGCCTGCTTCTTGTGACTCAGAACTAACGTTCCCTCTGAAATAACTGGTCGGCCCTTCTGAATTTACAGAGGTAAAAGGCCACTGGATTGAAATGGGGCTTTGGAGACACAGTCAGGACCCATCCATTGCATTGGTCACCTGGCAAAAGGAAGGAATGGTCACCATTTGCATGGGATACCACCATGGAAGAGAACTGATGTCATGGGCAGAGGAGATAACTTCATTGAAACCAGTACGACAGGTGTGTAATTCCATATGCATCTCTCTCCACACAGCGGGGAAACATTAAGGGCCCCTCCCAGCTCTCCCTTAAGGGGCCCTCCAAGGTCTCCCGTGAGAAAGATGGCCAGACCGAGGGAATCATGTGTGCTGTGGGACTTGTGGCGTGGAATTTCTGGCTACCGCTCCTACCAGTGCTGACAACTGAGGTCTCTTACACCAGCTAATGTGGGCATGGATACCAGAGAGCAAGCAAATTCGCTGGGGGTTCCCAGCCCCAAGCTCTACAAACTTAGGGTCTGAGGGAGGCAAACAGGGAGAGAGTGCCAAGCGTTGATGAAAACAGGGCTACCAGGAGCAGAGACCTGACGTGTAGCAAGTATTGTGGTGAGCGTCACAGTTGAGCGGAGCCTGGCTTGAGGAAACACTAGAGAAGGTCCTAGGCACTCAGGATTAGAGACCCGCCCAGTCTGGGAGGAAGAGCTGCTGCACAGTGATTGGTTCCCACCTATTGAGAGGAGAAGCTTGGCCCAGTGAGCACAGCTCCACCTATTGGAAGAGAAGTTAATTGAACTCTATGACTGCATGTATTACTATTATTATTATTTTATTTTTATTTTTTTTCTTTCATTTAAATTTTTTGTGTTGTTCTTTAACTTATTTTAGTGTTTTTATTTTTTTAATTTTACTATTATTATTATTATTTTAAATTTTAATTTTCATTTTTTAATTATCATTATTATTTTTTAAAAAATTATTTCTTTCTTTATTTTCTTTTTTTTTCTTTTGTCTTTTCATTTCTTTTCAATTTTCTTATTCCCCCATCCTTGAATTCTACCTGCCTATTCTCATTCTCTTTAGTGACTTCTTCCCATCCCTTCTAATATCTTTCCTCCCAAGCTTCAAATAAATTTATAAGAATTAGAAGTAACTCAGCACTCAAACAGAACAAGAAGTAACATGAGCAGCATCAAAAAGCAAGAAAGAAAAGGAGTACAAACAATGAAGGATAACCTAAATATTCAGGAGGACCTAGAATTATCAGAAAAATGGTCATATAAAGAACCCAAGGAATACCTTAGACAGATGAAATGGAACCTTAAAGAGGATATGAGAGAGCAAATAAATACAGTGAAAGAACACATTGAAAATGAATTACATAAACAGATAAAAGAAGAAGTTAATCTTCTTTATCAGGAGATAGAGATTATAAATATTCAAAGAATAATTCTAGAAATGAAGGAAACGATAAACCAAATTAAAAACTCAATTGAGAGTATCACTAACCATGTGGAGCAAGGAGAAGACAGAATGTCACATAATGAAGACAAAATATATCATCTTGAAAAGAGTCTAGCCAACACAGAAAGGCTGGTAAAAAAATCACGAGAAAAACATCCAAGAGATATGGTATAACATAAAAAAACCAAACTTATGAGTCATCTGGATAGAGGAAGGTACAGAGATTCAAACCATGGGAATGAGTAACCTGTTGAATGAAATAATTACAGAAAATTTTCCAGAAATAAAAAAGGAAATGGATATACAAATTGAAGATGCTTACAGGACACAGAGCACACAAAATCACAGTAGACCAACGCCAAGACACATTGTTATGAAGCTATCCAATATACAGAACAAAGAGAAAACATTAAAAGCTTCAAGAGAAAGGAGGAAGATTACATTCAGGGGTAAACCAATAAGGTTAGCAACCTATTTTTCATCACAGACCCTGAAAGTGAGAGGATCCTGGAACAACGTATTTCAAACATTGAAAGACAATGGATACCAAACAAGAATTCTGTATCCAGCAAAATTCAGCTTCAGGTACGACAACTAAATAAAAATCTTTCATGATAAACAAAAGCTAAAAGAATTTGCAGCCAGAAAACCACCATTGCAAAGTGTCTTGAGCAAAACAATACACGAGAAAGAAATGAAAAACAACAACCAAAACCATCAGTGGGAAGTGCCTCAGTAATGACAGAGGGCGGGGGAAAAGCTAATCATGGAGAAACAAAGTAAATTTTAAAAAGCGATAAATATTCAAACTTGGCTGGCAGTAGAAACCATATATCAATAGTAACTCTAAACATTAATAGCTTAAACTCTCCAATAAAGCAACATAGGCTTGTAACTTGGATTCAAAAAACAAATCCAACAATATGTTGCCTCCAGGAGACATATCTGAATGGAAAAGACATACACAGGCTGAAGGTGAAAGGTTGGGAAAAAATATACCATGCACACTGTCCTCATAAGCAAGCAGTGGTGGCCATCCTCAAATCGAATTAAATCGACTTCAAGACTAATTTAACCAAAAGGGATAATGAAGGAAATTATATACTGTTAAAAGGAACCATTCACCAACAAGACATAAAAATTATCAATATTTACGCACCATTAAATGGTGCTGTGACGTTCATAAAACAAATTCTCCTCAAGTTCAAGAATCAAATAGCCCACAACACAATAATTATGGGTGACTTCAACACACCTCTCTCACCATTGGACAGATCCTCCAAATAAAAGTTGAATAAAGAAACTATAGAACTCAATATCACAATCAATAACCTAGACTTAACTGACATATATAGAATATATCAACCATCATCAAGTGGATATAATATTTTTTAGCAGCACATGGATCCTTCTAAAAAATAGACCATATATTATGCCATAGAGCAACCTTCAGTAAATATAAAGGGTGGACTTAATACCATGAATTTTATTGGATTATAATGGAATGAATCTGGAAACCAATGAAAAAGAAGGAAGGAAAATCCTACATCACATTGAAAATGAACAACATGTTACTGAATGATTAATGTGTTACAGAAGACATAAATGAGAAAATCAAAAAATTCTTCAAGATAAATGAAAATACAGAAACAACATATCGGAGTCTATGGGACACAATGAAAGGTGTTTTAAGAGGGAAATTCACCACCTTGACGTCATTCCTCAAAAATAGGAAAGAACAACAAATAAATGAGCTCACACTTCATCTCAAAGCCCTAGAAAAGGAAGAGCAAAACAACAGCAAATGTAGCAGAAGGCAAGAAATAACTAAAATCAGAGCGGAAAACAACAAAATTGAAACAAAAGAAACTATTGAAAAAATTACAAAATTAAGTTTGGTTCTGCAAAAAATAAATAAGAAGGATAGACCCTTAGCATCCCTTTATGTTCAAAACATTTGAAAAACTAGAGATAACAGGAATTTACCTCGACATTGTAAAAGCTATCTATGTTAAGCCTCAGGCTAGCATTATTCTGAATGAAGAAAAATTGAAGCATTCCCTCTAAAATCTGGAACAAGACAGAGATGTCCTCTACCACCACTTCTATTCAATATAGTTCTCGAAACACTGGCCAGAGCAATTAGACAGATGAAAGAAATAAAAGGCATGAAAATAGGAAAAGAATAACTTAAATTATCACTACTTGCAGCTGATATGATTCAATATATAGAAGACCCAAAAGGGTCTACAAAAAAAACTACTAGAAGTAAGAAATGATTTCAGCAATGTGGCAGGATATAAAATCAACATTCATAAGTCAAAGGCATTTCTGTATATCAGTGACAAAACTTCTGAAACGGAAATGAGAAAAAAAAAACACTCCATTCACAATATCCTCAAAAAATAAAACTAAAATCCTTGGGAATCAACCTAACAAAAGAGGTGAAAGATTTATACAATGCAAACTACAGAACCCTAAAAAGAGAAGTAGAATAAGATATTAGAAGATGGAAAAATATACACTGTTCATGGATAGGGAGAACTAACATCATCAAAATGGTGATATTCCCAAAAGTTCTCTATAGGTTTAATGTAATGCCAATCAAAATCCTAACGGCATTTCTTGTAGAAATAGAGAAAGCAATCATGAAATTCATATGGAATAATAAAAGATCCAGAATAGCAAAAGCAATTCTAACCAGGATGTGTGAATCAGGCGGTATAGCGATACCAGATTTCAAACTAAATTTCAGAGCAATAGTAACAATGACAGCATGGTACTGGTACCAAAACAGGCGGGTGGACCAATGGTACAGAATGGAGGACACAGAGATTAATCCACAATGCTACAACAATCTTCTATTTGATAAAGTAGCTAAAAGCATGCAATGGAGGAAGGATAGCATCTTCAACAAATGGTGCTGGAAAAACTGGAAATCCATATGTAACAAAATGAAACTGAATCCCTTTCTCTTGCATGCACAAAAGTTCACTCAAAATGGATCAAGGGCCTTGATATCAAATCAGAGACATGGCGTCTGATAGAAGAAAAAGTTGGCTACGATCTACATACTGTGGGGTCGGGCTTCAAATTCCTCAATAGGACATCCATAGCACAAGAGTTAATAACAAGAGTTAATAACTAGAATCAACACATGGGACTTACTCAAAGCAAAAAGTTTTTTCTCAGCAAAAGAAACAATAAGAGAGGTAAATAGGGAGCCTAAATTCTGGGAACAAATCTTTACTCCCCACACTTCAGATAGAGCCCTAATATCCAGAGTATACAAAGAACTCAAAAAATTAAACAATAAGATAACAAATAACCCAATCAACAAATGGGCCGAGGACCTCAACAGACATCTCAGAGGAGGACATATAATCAACAAGTACATGAAAAAATGCTCACCATCTCCAGTAGTCAGAGAAAGGTGAATCAAAACCACCCTAAGATACCATCTCACTCCAGTAAGATTGGCAGCCATTATGAAGTCAAACAACAAGTGTTGGTGAGAATGTGGGGAAACAGGTACACTTGTACATTGCTGGTGAGACTGCAAATTGGTGCATCCAATTTGGAAAGCAGTATGGAGATTTCTTGGAAAGCTGGGAATGAAACCACCATTTGACCCAGCTATTCCCCTTCTCGGTCAATTCCCTAAAGACCTAAAAAGAGCATGCTGCAGGGACACTGCTACATCGATGTACATAGCAGCACAATTCACAATAGCAAGACTGTGGAACCAACCTATATGCCCTTCAATAGATGAATGGATTAAAAAATGTGGCATTTATACAGAATGTAGTATTACTCTGCATTAAAAAATGACAAAATCATAGAATTTGCAGGGAAATGGATGGCACTAGAGCAGATTATGCTAAGTGAAGCTACCCAATCCCTTCAAAACAAATGCCAAATGTCTTCTTTGATATAAGGAGATTAACTAAGAACAGAATAGGTATGAAGAGGATGAGAAGAAGATTAACATTAAAACAGGGATGAGAGGTGGGAGGGAAAGGGAGAGAGAAGGGATATTGCATGGAAATGGAAGGAGACCCTCAGGGTTATACAAAATTACATACAAGAAGAAAGGGAAAAATAATACAAGGGGGAGAAATTTATTACTGTAGACGGGGTAGAGAGAGAAGAGGGGAGGAGAGGGGAGGGGAGGGGGGATAGTAGAGGATAGGTAAGGCAGCAGAATACAACAGACACTAGTATGGCAATATGTGAATCAATGCATGTGTAACTGATGTGATTCTGCAATCTGTATACGGAGTAAAAATGGGAGTTCATAACCCACTTGAATCAAAGTGACAAATATGATGTATCAAGAACTATGTAATGTTTTGAACAAGCATAAATAAAAATTAAAAAAAAAAGAAAACTAACTTCGGTGAGTGATGCACGCGAATCCTAATATTTTTACAGTAACTGACCCAGTTTAACATCAATGCAAGTAGATTCCAATGGTACATGATGTGTACTTTGACGTTCATTTTTATTCAACACTGGTACATACTATTTCCTCAGTTTATGCACATCACAGGATATATATTTCATCGACAATTTAGCAAATTTATAGGCATTTGTTTCACTTTCAATCACTTCCTGCTTCAGAACACATGGATTCCTCCATATTTCTTGACTGGTAATTTCATGAGACTTCTTTCCAAACACATTGTTTTCGATTTCCATAATCACTTTTTAAGCAAAACTCACACACACTTCATGATAAACAATAACCCTAAGATGATAATTAGATATATAACTGGTTGGAATTATTGATTGTATGTCAATATATGATTTCTTATATATTTTCAGATAACAATTCAATCCATTATTTAAAGTGGAACCAGTTATATTATTTATTTACAGTATGTTCTATTCATGCATTATCTCTATATTCATAGACACAGGGTACACCACTTTGTACCCCCAATACTAATTTATATGTCTTAAAATATTGCTCACAGAAATGGTGGAAAAAATACTCATGTCACATGATCTACATATATATTTTATCACAATAATTTTCTGGGCACAAAATGCAAAGGTCACACTTATGATTGCACCAAATCCTAAATGGAAGTTGAATATGGATTACTAAAAACATCCATTTCCAGTTTGCATAATGCTTTCAAATGTCATTTCTATTGGTGACTACATATTTGTTTCTTCCTAAAATTATGTATTCAATCTCGATCCTGTTGAAAATGTGTAAACCGATCATTCACTTTACAATTGCCTGATTTTGTAATGTCTCTATTGATATCTTCTTTCCTATATTTTCCGCAGTTCATCATTGTGACTGACTCTTCGCATGTGCTGACATTTACATTCACAGTGTAAATGAAACCGTATTGCTAAAGAACATTTGATCCAAATTTTATACTCACTCTTCTTCCTAAACCTACCGACTCTCTTCCTAATCCTACCGGCTATCCAAATTTGAGTGGATGTTCTCTTCTACAATCAATCTTCCAAGGTACAAGGTCCTATGCCATTGATTATCAATTTATCTGAGACAAACGTGCAGAACATAATTAAAAGCTAAGTATCCCAATAAAGGGCCTCATTCCCTTCTGGGCTACAAATCTTACCTAGATTTCTGTTTTTATACTTATATTTCACCTCTATAGTTTTATAAATATCACAGGTTCCCAATAACATTATTCATCAATCAGAATGATTCCGAACCCAAATTGAACATGTTATTAACCCTAACCATACACTGTTCCCTCAATCTAACTTTACAAAAGAGAAGGGACAGGGTTCGTCTTGCAATACAGCAATGTAGGGGATCTGCCACCTACTGAGAACCTCAAAGGTCCATGCATATTTGATCCCTGGAGAAGATGTAGGCAGCTATGAAAGACCTGAAAGACCAAAACAACCTGGCAAACAACCTGGTCAGGATGAAGGGTTGTGTCTGAGTAAGCCTCTCTCTCTTATTAATGTAGAGAAGATGGACCAAATGAGGCCTATGAGGAGAGCTGTTCCGCAAACTGGTGCGGCCAATTTGGAAAGCAGTATGGAGATTCCTGGGAAAGCTTGGAATGGAACCACAATTTGACCCAGCTATTGCCCTTCTTGGACTATTTCCTGAAGACCTTAAAATAGTGTAACTCTGGGATACTGCCACATCGATGTTCTTAGCAGTACAATTCACAATTGCTGCACTGTGGACCCAACCTAGATGCCCTTCAATAGATGAATGGATAACAAATGTGGCATTTATACACCATGGAGTATTACGCAGCACTAAAATATGATAAAATCATGGAATTTTCAGGGAAATGGATGGTAATAGAGCAGATGATGCTTAGTGAAACTAGCCAATCCCTAAAAAACAAATACCAAATGTCTTCTTGGATATAATGAGAGCAACTAAGAACAGAGCAGGGAGGAAGAGCAGGAAGAAAAGATTTACATTAACAGAGACATGAGGTGGGAGGGAAAGGGAGAGAAAAGGGAAATTGCATGGTAATGAAGGGAGACCCTCATTGTTATACAAAATTACATATAACAGGTTGTGAAGGGAATGGGAAAATAAACAAGGAGAGAAATTAATTACAGTAGATGGGGTAGAGAGAGAAGATGGGAGGGGGAAAGAGGGGGGATCATAGAGTATAGGAAAGGTAGCAGAATACAACATTAACTAATAGGGCATTATGTAAAAATGTGGATATGTAACCAATGTGATTCTACAATCTTTATTTGGGGTAAAAATGGGAGTTCATAACCCACTTGAATCTAATGTATGAAATATGATATGTCAAGAGCTTTGTAACGTTTTGAACAACCAAAAAAAGAAAAAAAGTAGCAATATATATGCCAATGGAAATTCATCATGAAATATATATAATCCACAGATGCAAAAATATTCATTTTACTGAACATGGATTTATGTATAATGTTATTGAACTAGGAAGCTCACCTATAGGTTGAATTTTCAGTTTGAACAGCGTTTAGGAGTAGTGATCTCTTCTCACAATTTGTATCTGCCAATTCAGCCACCTCACAAGTATGTACGTGTGATACCAGGTAGGATTCTCTATGTGCATATAAAAATACATGTGCTACAGAGAAAGGGAGACAGGATTCCCATATTTGTTAACTTTAAAAACACATGTAGAATTATTTCAACAAAAAATTGACTAGATTTATAGCTCCTATACTATATAATGCAAAAGGCAATTCCAACTACACACCATGCCTCTTCTGAACGGCTTGTATTTCTATTCTGCTTGGGTTATGTTTCACCATCATATTAGGATTATTAGTCAGAGTCTAGTAGGGTATGGGTTAGTGCCAGGAATTCAGTATTTCAAATGGAAAATTGGAAAATGAATCCAATGTGTATGCAAATATGTGATATACAATAATCTTCCCACTCTCATCCAGAACAATGCTTTGACATTAACTTTGCCCCAAGTAAGACACAATTAGAGGAGAAGAGTTAGACATTCTGTGAATACTTATCTGGAATGGAAAATGCTCAGGAGTTCACAACCTTGGAGGTGGTAGGGAGTTTCCAAAAGGAAGGGACAGGGGTGATCACTCAACCTAATCTTTCATTAATATTGGGAGCCATCTTGCCACAAAGCCATGGAAAGATAATTTTTGCTTTACTATAAATTACTGCAAATTCTGAACCTGCTTGGAATGCCTGCCCATGCCTTGAACTCACCCATGCCTGTCTTACTGACCAGATCACAGCCCTCTCTGAAACCTTACTGAAACCTCATAAATATTGGCCTTCCCTGGCCAGACAACGACCCTCTCTGAGGCTCTAATGGTCCTCATAATTTCTGATGCTGGGGCCAGCAAATAAAAAATGTAAACTACAATTAGTGTGATGCTTGTCAAAGTTCTGTTTTCTGATACTCCCTTTTTGTGTAACTTTTTGGGCTATAAAGCTGGGGTGTAGGAAAGGTGGGGATGCTGTCTTTTTCCAGCCATTTTGAGAAGGAGAGTCAGCCTAGCCGGTTGAACTAATAAGCTTGCCTTAATTTGATTTTAATTGGAGTCAGTGGTATTTTCTTGCATCCTGGTCTAACAATTTGGAGTTCCCCAGCGAGATGACGTTACCAGATCATAAGACCAGACTGCTGGAAATTCTGACGCTGGCCTTTCCTCCAGGGCTCAGGGCTGGAGAGCCAAGTTCCAAAGCCTTGGAGTGAGCATTTGGTCCAGGGAGCACTGCAGTGAACCATCGCACTAAAACTATTAGCAAGCACCTGGTGGAGGAGGCCTCCATAGGTAGGTGTTGCCTTTATAACATCTGATATCCGGTTAAGGGAGATGTCTTCTGATGACAGAGAGGTGGCCTGGGGAGGCTCACATGTACTCCTGTCCAGGACAGTAACAAGAATTGTTCTGTCCTCTGTTCTGTTCTGTATGGAATTTCTCTGAAAGGGCAGAAAGGTGCAGCCGGGCACGCAGGAGCTCCTACCCCGGAGCTTCAGCAAGACATTTCATTGCTCCTCTGTTTTTCTGTATCTTCACCAGGTTTCTGTTTCTTTGTGTTTTGTTCTGTGTTCTATATGTTTTCTTGTTTGTTTGTTTTTGTGCATTTTGTTGTGTGATTTCTGTGGTAAAAACTTAAAGATATTGGACGTAAAAATGGGTAATAAAGCAAGTAAGCCTTACACCCTTTGGACTGTGTTCTAAAAAACTGTGTTGAAGTTTACCCCCCTTTGTTAAGCAGGATGAGAGAAGCCCCTAGCTGGAAGCCTGGAACTCACCCACTGCAGAGGGCAATGCCTGCTGGCCACCAAAGAACAGAGTATCTCCCAGGTTAACAATGGAAATTCCTTTAAAACCCCTTGTTGCTCCAGTTCAAGAGAGTCACAACCTTTGGGCAGAGTCCCCTGTGTTTCTGCTTTGTTAGCAAAGCAGTAAACCTCCCTTTTTATTTTTCTCAAACCCTGTCCTCATTATTAAATAGGTATTAATTCGCTTCAAGGTCAGAAACCGAAATTTAAGTTACAAATTTTGATAATCCCCCGACCCTGGAACTTTTTGAGAGCTGACTACTGAAATGTTAGGAGATGGAGCGAGATTGGGGTGGAACCAAACCAGAGGAGCTAATCCTATAAGTAAAAGGAGGGACTGAGGGACTCCCAGGATCTACCAAAGCCCTGTTGCTTCAGGGAATTCCTTCCTTCGTTCCCTGCACTGTAAGGATTATGCCACCTCTGTCTTTTTAAAAAAAAGAAAAAGAAAAAGGAGACACTAAATGCAGTAAAGTCACCATGGAAACCCTTGATATTACATTTCAGGTTGCCGTCTGTGAAAACATCTGATCCCCTTGTGAGGACATCTATCCTGCCACTGGTGTAGGAGATTTTTCTCTTATCTGCTCTGTTTTTAAGGCTTCTGTCTGTCAGCCATAGTCTGGAGCTCCTTTCTGTCTGTCTTGTGTCTTTGTTTCTGGCCCTTTAAGACATGTGCAATAATGTGCTGATATTATAAATTGTTTCTTGGGAATGATATTAGTTCAATGTGTGTCTAAATGATGATGTTTTATTGTAACAATCTGGTATCTGGATGGGTTTTTGTAGCATTGCTCAGTCTTGCAGTTAAAAGTCGGGTTTAGGTAATTGTTTAGTTTATGATTTCAGATAATTCATGCCAGATAACTTAAATGCTTAGGATGGAAAACTAAAGCACTCTACTTCCAAGTTGGCAAGTAACTTCCCAAACATTCAGTTTTATTTTTCACCAATTTTGAATTGGGTAGACTGAGAAAATATCACAGTGTGTACCAGTGCATTAATTTGGACAAGGATAGTAAATCATATTATGGTATCTGTTGACAAAACAAGATGTAAAGATATAAAATTTTGTGAATTTCATCTTAAAATTGTATCATAATTTTCAACATCCGAACCTCAAAATTATGGTTAAAATGCCTTAGGCCTGAGGTGTCTGCTCAGAATAGCAGTTTTACCCTGCTCCTTTCAGACCTCAGCAAGGACTTTTGTTGAAATGCAAATGAAAGAAGCCTGCAAGCTCAGTAGGAGACTGATCTGAGGCCTAAGGCAGGAAAAAAGGTAAATTGTATGGTATTTACTAATTACTGGCCAGTCATTTTTTCTAGGACTCTTATTTTTTTCCTTAGATTCTGTATTCTTTTTTTGAGCTCATGATTTTGATCCTACAGACCTAGGTTAATGTTTTTCTGATCAGCTCTATCTTTGACCAACAGTGGAGTTTTTGAAACATTGCAATGGAGATTTCAACTGCAAAAAGCTACAAGGCCTTTACTATTATTATGTGTGCACACTTTTGTTAGTGTTGTATGTCTTTATATACATATATCCGTATATCATATATATGTTATACAAATTAACACATATAAGGAGCACTCATAAAAAAAGCACTCATATAAACAAATTTTAAAACGTGGATCCAAAGATCTTAAATTCTCATGATGTAATTGGTACAATTTAAATTGGATAAACAGATAAAAATAAATGTCTTTAAATTTAACCTTACAAGTTTTTCTAGGTGTTCAAAAATCTAATAAAATATTAATGCCGACAAAAGGTCTAATATGCCTTGGTTCTAGAACTTTTTCTTCAACAAAAAATGGTACACTGTTTAATACATTTGTCTAATATTTTGATAAATAAGTAAAGTAAATTTGATATGGGATTACTCATTCATGAGTACTTTTGTTAGATATCTGATTGATTTACTAAGGTCTGTATAAGTTTGTCCTAAAGTCTGTATAAGATTGTAAAAATCAGTCATGTTTTAAAGAGACAAAAATTTCTCAAAACATAAGTTTACCCATAACATTGTGGTTATTAAGTTTTATTTTTCTAGAGCAAGCAACCATAAAAATTAAACAACTGATTAAATAAGAACTGTTATTTTAGAGCACTGTACTGCCATTTCTTTAAAAGCTAAACTTGGTTAATGTAGAAACATCAATGCAATTGTGATGCTATTAATGTGCTCATATCTTCCAGGTATACAAGTCTGTAAGGTAGAAACTTTAAAAGAGCATTATATCAAGGTGGTGTTCTGAAGTTGTATGGTAAAATAAATATATATATATATATATATATATATATATATATATATATATATATATATATATAGGATTTATTTACCTGTTGTCAATAAGATATGTAAACTTTTATGTTACTTTTTATATTGGGGAACAATTTAAATGTATTTAAGTTAATGAGAGCCTAATCTATGTAAAGGTTAATAACTTTCAGCCTTTTTTTAATTCATGTTTTAAAAGCTATATCATACGGTGTTAGCTAATGTTCATGTGACCTCAAATAATTTATGTAAACTTTGTAAAATGATATTTAAAAAACAAAGATTAGCTTTAGAATTAAAACACTTAAGATTAATAAAGAGCCCTGCCTTACCTGAGATAAGGCTCTGTGTCCCATCTTATTATGTGAGAATGACTGCGAAAGCAGTAGGTCAGATGTTATTTCATTTAAAGTTATTTTCAAAAGTTTTTTTTTCCTGTCAACATTACTAGCATCTCAAACAGAGGATATAATGTATAACTCAGCCAAAAATTTTAGGGTAGCTATTACACGAACTAAGTTTGTTTACTGTTGTTAATTTTATTTTGTAATTTCCTTATGGGTGATATAAAGATTCCCTGTTAGTGTTTTACAGCAGTGTTGCTTTAAGAACACAACATTGGTTAATTTAAGATAATTAGCCATCACCTACAAGACAGACAGAATAATACAGATCCCAAATAATAAAAAGATAAATAATTTTAAATTATAGACATTAAAGCCCAGTATTCTTTATATAAGTCTGTTAAAATATATTTGATGGATGTTTAAGATTAGGATTTAAAATTAAAGTTATATGAAAAGGGACAAGAAAACCATATTTGGCTCTTGCCCTCTGAGTCAGTCTGTATCCAGGGAATAGCGGACTTCTCTAAAGAGCTTTGCAACTCTGAACCGCATAACCTCCTGATCAGGGAGATTAATGAGACCACTGGAGAACAGAAAGCCAATCAGTGCATTTGCTACGAAGAGGAGAGTCATCAGAGAAGGGAAACATCCCTGATGCTTCCGAGGGAAGCCACATGGTCAAGCAAGACCTGGACCCACCTAGCGCAAATGGCACTAGCAGAACTGAGAAGCTGCTCTCAAGTTTCCTCAGGAATGACTCCCATAAAATCTCAGCTGACTGTTCAGTATAGATAGAAACAAAAGTCAGTTTGACTGCTTCATCTTAAACACTTAGAAAAGACAGTTAAAAACAAATTACAGCCATTTCTGGGCATTTTATATAATAATAGTAATAATAATATTTTAATGTATACACTTTATGTTAGCCTCCCAAAATAAGTAAGACTGGAGGCTACAAAGAAGAATTCTCAGACAGGAATGCCTGATAACTATAAAAAGAGGCTATCAAGATTATCTGCCAGTGGCAGAAGTTTTTAGTTTAAGGCCTACAGATATTCTTAACCTAAACACATAGGCTTGGTATTTGTTAGTATGATTATCCAGAAAGGAGTAAGAGAATTAAAGGTTTCTCTATTAGACACAGAGGTCATACTAGTAAAAATATTTTGCAAGATCAGATGACATTAAATTATTAAACTGAATCTTATGGGGAGGGACAAATGTAACACTAAAAGTTAAATATTAAGTTGACAGTCCTGATAACTGGGGATATTAAAGACTGGTGAGGGAACTTCTATACAGTGACATGTTCCAGCTGCTGCAACATTTATTAAGTACTCATGTTTTTTTGTTTCTCTCATAGAAGAACCCATTCCCAGATGACTTTACTACCTGTTCTTCCCCATCCAGACTTCAAACCTAACTGACTTCTAAAAGGCGACTAATGTCTCTCAGGTGGTGCCCCCTCACGTCACCCTCTCTCAGCTCAGAAGAAGTCTAAATGAGTGACGCCTCTCTTCTTACAACAATGGAGACAAAAATAAATAGAATATCAATATAAGTAATTAATTAAGTCAGGTAAAATCAGGGAGACCTGTTTTTGGGTGAGTTCAAAAAATCGGGAGACTATTACCTGAGGGATTAAAATTCCCACAGTGCTCTTCCTACCCAATCAAATATATGAAAAAAACACATTAGAAAAGGGGGGAATGATTGACCCAACCTGATCTTTTATTAAAATTGGGAGCCATCTTGCCACAAAGCCGTGAAAAGATAATTTTGGCTTAACTATAAATTGCAGCAAGATCTGAACCTGCTTGGAAAGCCTGCCCGTGCCTTGAACTCACCCATGCCTGGCTTTCTGACCAGATAACAGCCCTCTCTGAATCTTTGTTGACACCTCATAAATATTGGCCTTCCTTGGCCAGACGACACTCTCTGAGGCTCTAATGGTCCTCATAAATTCTGATGTTGGGGCCAGCAAACAAAAATGTAAACTACCATTAGTGTGATGCTTGTCAGAATTCTGTTATTTTTAACCCCACTTTTGTGTAACTTTCTGGGCTATAAAGCTGGGCTGCTCTTCTGTTCCCGACGTTTTGGGAGGGAGAGGCAGCCAGGGTGGTGGAAATAATAAGCTTGCTTTAATCTGATTTTAATTTGAGTCAGTGGTCTTTTCTTGCGACCTGGTCTAAAAGGTAAACACTACACAAACCTGGAGCTCTGCCGGACTAAAGACTTCTTGAGAAAATGCCTTTGACGATGCGCACTCAACATATATGTTGTTGTCAGAAGCTTTAGCTTCCATTCAAATGAGACCATCAAAGCTGGGTCTACATCTATGAGACCTGGAAAACATTGTTTCAATTTTTTCAAAGAACATGAGGCAGCAGTGCTGACTTCTCTCTGTAGGTAAACTGTGGCCACTGAAAGCTAAGTGTCTCCGCATGTGGATTGTGAAGCCATTTGGCCATCCTCCAATTTTCATGGTGTTTCTTTCTACTGCACTGGGAGTTTGGTATTTGCTTCATGAAATACAATGAGTTCAACTGGTACATAGTGCTGGAGGGAGTCCTGTCACGTGTGGTGGGTCCGGGTCTGCAGGAGAATGCACCAACCAGGCTTCTATCCCACATAGCTTGACCCTTTGACCATAGCAACCTGATTCTGAACATTGCCCTGAAACGTCTCCATATAACAAAATGCCTTTTATGGAGAGGTTTCAGACATATAAGTGATTCCTGTCTGTAACATGTCAGCCACAAGTCATTTGGAAGTCAATGGCAGAATCACATGTCCCGACCACAGATGTTTTATCACACAGCTGCACACAACAGCTTTTGGCCCACTAATCAGCAGGCCCCAACATACTGGCATCTCTATTCTATTTCATGGTATTTATCTAGCCATTTTCAAAGATGAAGTTGGAGAAACTGTGGGTTTCAATTCATTAAGGAACCATTAAATTTAGAGGAAGCACATTTCAATGAATAATCTAGAGAACTCTCACAGGCAAGGGTTCCCAAAGACTGGCCAAAAGGTCACATGAAGCCAGCCCCATTAAGGTCTACAATGTAAGGTCCATGTGTGTTTTGACTCTCAACTATGGCTTCCAAGTCTTTCAGAAAAAAAATCATGTGATATCCTGGCTGAGATTCCCAGTGCTCTGTGGAAAGCCACTCTGGGCTTAGATCTCGGTGTCCAAGGGCGACTCTCATGTGTGGCCTCCTAAAATCCCAACACAATTCATGGCGATACTTCTCTGAAGTCAGTTCCATAACGCATTCTCTAAGAGGAATCACACCAGAGTTCAAACCCAGGTGGACCCAGGCATCTCTTACAACCACCACACAAATGACCACAATTAAAACTAAAAACACTCCCACATGCTCCTCATCTTCTTCCACATAGACACTCATCATAAACTCTGGCTGGAGGTTTCCATGAAGGGCACAGCCCAATACACTGTTCAAAATAAGCACCCTTGCCCCTCATTTGCCGAAAGTCAGGGTGGCCTGGACACCCTTGCTGTGAACCAAGAGTGATCAAATAGGCCTGCCCTATATCTGATCTGCTTCTCCAATTTGAGGCCTAATGACTGTCTGGTATAGATTCTTTATGTGAATTGGTATCATAGAAAACCCAAGCCCCTATCGGCTAGGCTCTGTAGGGATTTGAAGAAATGATTTGACCCAAATGATCCCTATTCTCACTTGATTTAGCTCAGGAAGCTTACAGAGGAAAGTGAGAGACTTCATCCACAATGACTGCTCTTTTGGCCATTTTGGTTTTGGATGCACACTTGGAAACTTTCTTTAGATCCATCAGGTGCTGAGAATCTAAGCCACTGCCACCCCACCGGGCCAAGTGGCTGTTTCAGACACATCCTTTTCGAAAGCAATTAAGCAAAGAGCCACAGGTGATGCCCATTCATTTCCATTTGAAAACTGTTTTCTTCAGGCTTCACAAAAGGGTGGCCTGAGGCAAAGACCTTCCTGACATTAAGGGTAATAGAATCATAAGTAAGAAAATGGCCCAAAGCAGGGTTTCTCCACTGAGACATTACTGGTCACACTGATATCTGAGTTTTCTGAGATGCTCGCATTCCCTTCAGCTATCCAGTACATGGTCATGTAACAGAGCTTGGACGTGGTACATATCTTGGAAACAAAACCATGAGGATACTCTGGAGAGTGGCCAGTATTCAGGAAGAAAAGAGGAACTTAGGAAGATAGTAGCTGTTCACCATTCATTAGGCAAGCCGCCCTCCATTTTTAAATTGGGTGGGAAGAATGCTGGGAAGCTTTATACTAGACAGGACACAACCATTGATGCATTCGCATTTCAAATGTCTACAACCACGGATACAGTGGGATACACAGACATAGAAACACTCGTGTTGTCAAACGACTTTCTAGAAACTTTCCAGTCCAAACCTACAAACCGCCATTCCTACCTATTCTCAGAACATGAGACAAAACCACAAACTCACACCGACACCCACAACGGCACCTCCTTCCCCCAAGTATGGCTGTGACTATCCTGAGTGTCCTCTGACTGGTGAGCCATAATATGTTCTCACGAAATGGCCTGTCCAATCTCAGATCTGGTCTTCGTTGCAAACTTTTAGAAGTTGTCAGGAGCCATGGTTGAGCCACTACCTGCTTTCTCAGAAAAAGCCACTCTTCAGAGCTCTCCTGAAATTTGGCCATCATCACATAAGCAGGTACCAAGAAACACTGACTCTGTCTTTGGTAAATTCAAACAATTGAGACCACTGGGACTGAAACTAAGACTTGCTCTGGGTGCATGGCTTCCTGGATCCCAAGTTCAGAAAGTTCCATCACCAAGGAATTGTGGTAGGTCACTTCCTTCAGGAACTGAATGAGGTCACTGTGATGGAAAACCACTTTGTTCTAACAGTTGCTTCCAAAGGTCCCATGAGATGGAGGCTGCCCCTACTTCCTGTGACACTTTCACAAGTTATAATGGTATATCAACCATAGGCATCCGGGAACAGCTCTGTACACAGGCCTGGTTTGGTCCATTTAATCTACATTAAGAAGAGAGAGGCTGATTCAGACACATTCCTTCATTCTGACCAGGATGTTTGACATGGAAGTTGACATGGATTTGACTTTTGCTCTCTCAGGTCCTTCATAGGTAAAAAGGTCGGTCAAAAGTCGGAGGAAAAGACCACCAAGAGACTGTCTCATGCCACAGCAAAAGGTTTATTGGGCGTCCAGCATGCTGCGGCTCAGAGCTAACTTCAGAGGAGCAAAGAACAAAGAGCCCCAAAAAAAACTTGAGCAGAGTTTATTTACATTCTTTAGAGAGGGCAGGGACTTTGCATACATCATAGCCTCCTTTAGAAAATCAACATACCACGGGAAAATCAAATAACAACCCAAAAACATGATTAGCACATTCATTGGCAGGAAGAGGTCGGACAGGGGGTGATTGGTTAGCCCTGAGAAGGGGTATACGTTTAAACTGATTGGTTGAAGCCCTGAGATGTATACGTGATGAGCTGCACGGTTTCTGGGAAGGGGTTGTTTAGCAACTAGGTGGTCAGGGAAGATTTCAACACACATCTAATTGGCAGTTCCGGGAATTGTCTTAACTGCCACAGGAATTTCAGGTTCTGAGTGCAGCTTGGAAACTTTACAAAACCTGGTTCTTTATGTTTCAATTTTAATTTCTTTTATTCTTTCATTTCCCACTCCTTTTTCTTACTACATTTAATCTTAAAAGTAATGAATCATAATTATTGCGGGGTCTCACACTCTATTTCTGCCAGTGGAGCATATTTCTGTCTGATTACCATGAGTTTTTCCTGCCCAATTTGAGCCTGGAGAAAGGAAACTATGCGGTTAAGCAAACAAGGTCCCAAAGTTAGCAACACCATAAGGATGATCAGGGGTCAAGCTAAGCCTGATAGGAGTGTAGTTAACCAGGGGGACTGGGTAAACCATGACTCAAACCACCCTTGTTGAATCTCCCTTTCTCTCTGGCGCTCTTCAAGGCATTTTCTCAATTTACTCATGGATTCTTTTACAACTCCAGTATGGTCAGCATAAAAACAACATTCTTCTCTCAGTGCAGCACAGAGGCCCCACTCCCTCATGAAGAGGAGGTCTAATCCTCGCCTGTCCTGTAAAACAACTTCAGAGAGAGAGTTTAAGGATTCCTACAGCACTGTGATGGAGGTCTCTAATGTCTTCCAGTCTTGATCTATTGCTTTTTCTAATCAGGCCATTTGTTGTGACCCATGGATCATAGCAGCTGTTCCTGTACCCACTCCTGCAGCAGCTCCTATCCTCAATAGGATGGTTATAGTAAGGGACACTGGATGCCAGCAAAATCAGGTTGTTTGTCCCCCTAGTAGACCTTAAAATGATTCTGCATCATAATAAACCACCCTGGGGAGTATCTGCACCATTAAACAATAATTTACAAAGCTGTCAAATACATGGGTTGAAATGCAAGGAGTTGTGACTGTGTGGAGTTCAGTACAATTAAGGTTCCTTTAATTAGTTCCCAGGGGCAGGAGTCAGCTGTACTCTGGACTGGGGAAGTAGGCAAAGATGGAAACTGGGAAGTATGAGATGGTTGAGGGGTTCTGGTATATCTAGGCATGGGAGGTTTTGGAGGCTTAATTCCTGGCTTGAGGGGATTGGGCCCTATTGCTCTGGGATTTTCTTCCTTTTTAAGCAGGATGGTGAACCAGTGACCAAAGTCATAACGAGGGCCATAAATGTAGAATCGCATTTCCCATGTATTTCCCATAGACCATGTTGTTCTGAGGTAGCCCCTTCCTTTGGAAGTGAAAGTTATATTGAGGGGGTAACATAGACTATTCTTTCCACAGCGAGTTTTTGACACAACTTGGCTAGTGGCACATTTCTTGGGATCAATCCAGGTGTCATTTTTTCCTACCTGAATGATACTGTCTGCGGAGTTTGGGTTCAACCATGTAGCTCCCGTTTGTTCACAACCCCAAGATCTTAAATAAAAGTCACTGGGTCCTCCACAGGTTTGGGCCTGTTTGCGATTTCAGAAATCAGCTGGGCACACATAAAAATCAAGACTGGCTAGTTTACACCTGAGCTGGGGAAGATGATATCCATAATTCATGGGGTAAGGTGGTCTATGTTGCCCTGGTTTGGGTTTGAGTGGGATCTGTGTGAAGTCCTCTTTGTCAGGGAGATCCCAGTCAGAGAGGCCTATGGCAAGCTGACAAATGTCCAGGTAGAGAGATGGCCACCAAGTCCATAAGAGGGCTGTATGTGAAATAGACCACACTACTTGCCCAGTAGGATTTATAGCTGCCATTGTTGCTGAACAGGCTGATGGGGATTAGGACTGCTGGTGGTCAGGGGAAGAATCCATAGCCTTACCCACACGACGGACACGCAACTTGAGAGGGTTACCAGTCTGTTCCAGTTTCCAGCCGGAGGCTGGACAGGGCGCAGGCTTGAGATGGGTGGCATGGATCCAGGAAGTGATTCCATCCACTTTCACCACTGTAAGTGTTATAAGCAGCACCTGGTATTGTCCAGGGATGATACCTGATGCCGTCTCACGTAGACGAAGACTCCCACTTGATATCGATGTGGGGTTCCCTCGTCTCCAGGCTGATAAGCACTGGCCAACTGTTTCCACAGGTATCGCTGGGTGCTGTGTTTGTTCAAGGGCTTTAAGTCTGTCAAGCAAGGGGGTGTGAAAGGAATCATTAAGTCTCAGAGTTGGGGTTAGGTCCCTTACTAAAGGAGGGGCACCATAGAGAATTTCATAAGTGGTGAGTTTACACAAAGAGGCAGAGGGTGTACTTTTTGCACGAAACAGTGCTTAAGGTAGGAGCATAGTCCAATTTTTTTATGCAGGTCTCCAAGCTTAATTTCTTTAAATTCTCTTTGATGGTTCTAATCATTTTTTCTACCTGTCCTGAGCTCTGGCATCTATAAGCACAATGTAACTTCTAATTAATCTTCAGGGTCCTGGTGAATCACTGACTTACCTGGGCAACAAATGCCGGTCCATTATTGGACCCTATTACCTTAGGCAGGCCGAACCTTGGAAAAATGTCTTCTAGTATCTTTTTGAGCACCGTCTGAGCCGTTTCTTTCTTCATGGGGAAGTCTTCAACCAATCCTGAAAGAGTATCTACAAAGACTAGGGGATATTTAAGTCCATACCTTCCTGGCTTAATTTCAGGAAAAGTCCACTTCCCAAAATTGTCCTGGTCTGGTTCCTCGTAAGCGCTTCCCTGCAGGAAGCTTGGATGGGTAAGCATTAACTAATTGGCAGACTTGACAAGCTCTAGTCACCTTCTAAGTTATTTCTTTCCTCTGTAAGTCAGTCAATAATAAATCCTTTCTTCGGTCCTTTAAGTGTGCCTATAACTTCTTTGAGCTTAAGTGGGTGAGCTAGTGTACGTCTTTAACATAAAGGTGGGCTTTTTGAAATTGTAAACTTGGCTCTGTAGGGTCCCAGAGTTCTGTATCTGTCTCCTCAGATGATAAGTTGCCTGAATGTTCCAGTGTGGCCAAGTCTCCTGAATGTTGATCCCCCTGGTGTGGAAAAAGTTAACAGAGTCACTCCGTTTAGGGCTGCCAATTAAGCTTCCTCATCTGCCCTTCTGTTTTTAACTGCAACGAGGTCGTTTCCCTTCTGGTGCCCTGGACAGTGCACTATAGCTAGTTCCTTAGTGCCCTTCACTGCTGAGAGAAGGTGGAGAATCTCAACTTTGTTCTTTATTTTTTTCCCAGTGGAGGTTAATAGCCCCCTTTGCTGGTAAATAGCCCTGTGCACATTAGCATTGCCAAATGCATAGTGGCTATCAGTGTATATGGTGGCCCTTTTGCCTGTTGCTAGTTCCAATGCTTTCGTAAGGGCAATCAGTTCTGCCATTTGGACTGATGTCTCTTCTGGGAGACCAGAGGATCAGATGACATTAGTTTTGCTAACTACTGCTGCTCCAGCCCACCACATACCATCTTGGAGGAAGCTGCTCTCTTTCGTAAACCATACGACTTCAGGGTGAGGCAGTGGCTGGATCCTTCAAGTCTCGTCCTATACTGGTTTCCTCTGCCAGTATGTGTTGACACTCATGAGCGACAGGTCCTGATGATTCTTCTGGCAGCCAGGTTGAGTGGAGCAGAAGGTCCAAGAGTTATTCTGTCTTTGCTAATCCAGAGGCTCTGGTAGTAGTTTATTCTGGAGTTTGATAGCCACCTATCTGGAGGTTGACAGATGATGCTCTCCAGGGCATGGGGGGCTATAATGGATAGCTTCTGTCCCAACGTTCATTAATGAGCATCTTTTATTAGAAGCACTGCCGCTGCTATAGCTCTTAAGCAACGGGGCCACCCAGTAGCCACTGGGTCCAGTTTTTTTGATAAGAATGCTACCGGCCTTTTCCAAAGTCCCAAAGTCTAAGTGAACACTCCCCATGCTATTCCTTTCTTTTTCTCGATGTAGAGAGTGAAGGGTTTATCTATATCTGGGAGTGCTAAGGCCGGAGCAGATAGCAGCACCTTTTTTTGACATTATCAAAAGCTTGTTGGTGCTCAGGGGTCCATTGGAATTGGGCATTCCACTTTATCAGCGGGTATAAAGGGGCAGCCAGAGAGGCGAACCCAGGAATCCATCACCTGCAAAAGCCAGCAGTTCCAAAAAACTCTCTGAGTTGTCTCTTATTAGATGGGGGTGGTATCTGCACAATGGTTTGTTTTCTGTTCTCAGTTAGCCATCATTTGCCACCCCTAAGAGAATAACCCAGGAAGATTACTTCTTGCTGACAAATTTGGGCCTTTTGGAAGAAGCCCTATATCCAAGCCGAGCAAGCTCGGATAATAGTGCTTGGGTCCCAGACTCATAGTTTTCCTTGGTGTCCGCTGCCAGTAGCAGATCATCCACATATTGGAGTAGTGTGACTTCGGGGTGTGCAGTTCTGAAGTCGTTTATGTCCCTGTGGAGGGCTTCATCAAAGAGAGTGGGGGGGGTTTTGAACCCCTGTGGGAGTCTAGTCCAGGTTACTTGGCCAGATGTTACAGTTTCTGGGTCTATCCACTCGAAAGCAAACAGCAACTGACTGTCCTTATGTAGGGGCAAGCAGAAGTAAGCATCTTTTAAGTCCAGCACAGTGTAGCATTCCCGGTCCAGATTCAGAGTGCTAAGCAAATTATATGGATTGGGTACTGTGGGGTGAATGTCCTGCACTCTGTTGTTGATCTCTCTTAGGTCTTGAACAGGACTGTAGTCCCTAGTTACTGGCTTTCTTACTGGTAGCAGGAGGGTATTCCAGGCTGATTGACAGGGCCTTAAGACCCCAAGGGCCAATTATTTCTGAATATGGTGACTTATCCCATCCTTATCTTCTTTGCTTAGAGGATATTGTTTAACACTGATTGGAGAGGCAGAGGCTTTTAATTCTACTACTATTGGAGGTTGTTTTATGGCTAGACCTAACCCAGCAGTTTCTGCCCAGGCATTAGGATAATCTTTTATCCATTTCTGTTGTAGTTTGCCTCTTTGATCAGTCCTAGGGGGCACGAAGTGTTGATGTTCATCTTCTACGGACATAGTCAATTCTGTGACTATGGAAGTTTTTACTGAAGGTTTTAGAACATCCACTTGGGGACCATCAGGGTTAAAGGTTACTCTAGCCCCGAGTTTGGTAAACAGATCCCTGTGCATCAATGGGGCTGGGCATTCTTGGATTACTAGGAAAGAGTGGTGGACTTTTCATTTTCCTACTTCCATAATCCTTTTAGTTGTCCAAGCCCGATAAGTAGTGCCATTAGCCCCTTGAACTAGGGACCATTTATTTGATATGGGGCCCAGTGAAGCCTTAAAGGCTGAGTATACTGCTCCTGTATCCACTTCAAAGTTCACTGGAGTCCCCTCCACTTCAAATGTTACCCTGAGCTCGGGGAGGGGATCCGAGTCCTGACATTCCTAGTCCTCTTCTAGAGTCAGCATGGCGGGCTGCCGTGGCTTCTTCTTTTTGGGGCACTCTTTGACTCAGTGTCCTTTTTCTCTACAGTAGGCACATTGATCTGAGGCCAGGGACAGCCTTTGGCGTGGGCCCAAGTATCCCTTTCTGACTCCCTGCTTTTTAATTTCTGGCATATTTGCTGCTGTGAAGAAAATCTTAGCCAATGCTTTTGTCTGGCTTTTGCTCCTTTCATCCTTTTTTTGTTCCCTTTCCTTCTCTCTCCTCTGTTCCATGTCCTCCTCAGTTTCTCTCTTATAATATACTTATATACTTATAATATATACTTATAATATATATCTTATAATATACTTTCTCAGCTTCTCTGTCTAAATCTTTTAAGGTCGTATTTTGTAACCCATCTAGACATTGTAACTTTCTCTTAATATCTTGGGCAGCCTGCTCAATAAAGGCCATTGAAACAAAGGCCTTTTGGTCATCTGCCTGAGGATCAAAAGGAGTATATTTTCTATATGCTTCCATAATTCTCTCCAGAAACATAGAGGGAGACTCATTAGGCCCTTGGATAATCTCTCTTACCTTGGCTAAATTGGTCGGCTCTCTGGCGGCCACTCTGAGACCCGCTATTAGAGCCCGGCGATAAGTGGACAGATGCTTCCTACCTTCAAAGGTGTTGGTGTCCCAGTTGGGTCGGTTCATGGGCCCATAGGGATGGAGAGAGAGCATCACAGGGGCTTCTGAGTTTTCTATTATCCATCGCCGGTGGGTTCTTTTAGGTTGCCCATCTTCCTCCAGGGGAGGAGGGGTTGCTGCTGCTGTGGGGAAGTCCCCTGGAGGGCTTGGGTCTGGCCCAATTGCCTCTAGCAGTGGAGAGGCTGAGTCAGCGGTGGGAGGATCATCAGGAACTGTGTTGGGGGTTGGGGAGGGAGAGTAGACAAAAAGGAGGGGGTGGAGTGTTCAGTCTTGTGACTCAGGGAGAATGGAAGGAAGAGGGAGAGGAGCGGAAAGTTTGAATGATAGGAATGTGGGGGAAGGAGTATATGGCTGTTGATCTGGGTGGCCACGTGGCCCCGGCTGAATGACAATATCTCTGAATCTTCGGATTAGAGGAAAGTGGAAGGATTCTTCTGGGGCCATCTGAATTCGAGGATGGGCCATTCTGAAGCACAGAGAGTCTGCCAGGTACGGTGTTTTACTGAAAAAGAAAGATTCTGGGCCCTTGAGCGGACATCAGTCCAATGATCAAGGGTCAGAGACAGAGAAGAGGAAGTGCTTTGTCCCATAATGGGAGTTACTCAAACAGGGACAGTGAAGACACAAACACAACACAAAGACAAACAGTAAACGTTTAACATGAGTCCAAGAAAAAGATTTGAACTGAGTAACTGGAAAATATTGATGGGTTAGACAATAAAAACAGACAGTAAACTCAACATGAGTTCAGAACAATGACCAAAACTGAGTTACCGGCAAAACCTGATGGGCTGGCAAATCAAATCCTGAAGCAAAACATAACCGAGTTGAGGAAACTACTATTCCTTGAATTCCCTAGTCCTCCGGAGTGTCCCTCAGGGACGTGATCTTGGCTCTGTGACACGTCTGTCACACCATAGGAGAGAGCTAATGCTCTTCACCAACAGCCACTATGCCACGCCCTAGCCTGAAACCCGAAACCAGAAAGAGACACCTTACTTACCCCGAGAGGACTCCCTTGAGGTCTTCCATTCACCGCTCCCGGATATCTCACCTGGGGCCTCCAGATGAAAAGGTGCTGCGAACATCAAAGGAAAAGACAACAAAGAGGATTTCTCATGCATCAGCAAAGGGTTTATTGGGGGTCCAGAATGCTAGGCCTCAGAGCTCCCTTCAGAGGAGCAAAGAACAAAGGGCCCCGAGAACAACTTGAGCAGAGTTTATATACATTCTTTAGAGAGCTCAGGGACTTTACATAAATCATAGTCTCCTTTAGGAAATCATCATGTACCACGGGAAAATGAAATAACAATTCTAAAACATGATTAGCACATTCATTGGCGGGAAAAGTTGGGGCAGGGGTGATTGGTCAGCCCTCAGAAGGGGTATACATTTAAACTGATTGGTTGAAGCCCTGAGATGTATAGGTGGTGAGATGCACGGCTTCTGGGAAGGGGTTGTTAAGTAACTAGGTGGTCAGGGAAGATTTCAACACACATCTAATGGGCAGTTCCAGGAATTGTCTTAACTGCCACAGGAATTTCAGGTACTGAGTGCAGCTTGGAAACTTTACAAAACCTGGTTCATCACATTTCGATTTCAATTTCTTTTATTCTTTCAGAACCTTACAGTGGAAGGTGAGAGACTTCATTCACAGTGACTGCTCTTTTGGCTATATTGGTTTTGGATGCACACATGGGATCATTTGTTTGATCCGTCTGTTGCTGATAATCTAAGCCACAGCCTCACACAGGGCCAAGAGCCTGATTAAGACACATCTCTTTCCAAAGCAATTACTTCTCTGAGGTCAGTTTCAGAACTCAGTCTCTGAGGAGAATCACACCAGTGTTCAAAACCAGGTGGACCCAGTAATCTCTTCCAACTGCCACACAAATGACCACAATTAAAACCAAATCACTCTCACATGGCACTCAACTTCTTACATATATACACTCATTATACCCTTTGGCTAGAGGTTTTCATGAATGGCGCAGCCCAAGAGAGTGTCCAAAATAAGCTCCCTTGCCTCTCATTTGCCTAACCTCAGGGTGGCCTGAACACCCTTCCTGTGAACTAGGATTGATCACATAGTTCTTCCTTTAATACTCCTCTGCTTCTCCAATTTGAGGCCTACTGACTGTCAGGTTTAGATTCCTTATGTGATTTGGAGTAATTAGGAAACCAAAGCAACTTTGCAGTGCTTGAAAGAACTTATTTGACCCAAATGATCCCTATTCTCACTTGGTGGAAGTCAGGAAACTTACAGAGGAAGGCGAGAGACTTCATCCACAATGACTGATCTTTTTGCCATTTTGGTTTTGGATGCACACATTGCATCTTTCTTTAGATCCATCAGGAGCTGATAATCTAAGCCACAGCCTCACACAGAGCCACAAGGCTGATTCAGACACATACTTTTCCAAAGCAGTTAAGCAAAGAGCCACAGGTGATGCCCATTCACTTCCATTTGAAAACTTTTTTCTTCAAAATTCACAAGGGGGTGGCCTGAGGCAAAGACCTTCCTGACTTCAGGGTAACAGAACAATAAGTCAGCAAATCCCAATGCAGGGTTTCTCCACTGAGACTTTACTAGTCACAATGATTTCTGAGTTTTGTGAGATGCTTGCAATTCCCTTCAGCTATCCAGTACATGGCCATGTCACAGAGCTTGGATGTGGTACATATCTTGGACAAAAAAACATGAGCCTATTCTGGAGAGTGGCCAGAATTCAGGAAGAAAACAGGAACTTAGGAAGATAGTAGGTGTTGCCCATCGAAAAGCAACCAACAGTCCTTTCCTAAAATGGGCAGGATGAATTCTGGGAAGCTTTCTACTAGACAGGATACATCCATTGATCTATTCTGCTTTCTAATATGTACAACCAAGGACACAGTGGGATACACAGACACAGACACAGTCGCCTTGTCAAAGGACTTTCTAGAAACAGTCCACTCTAAACCAAACAAACCGCCTTTCCTACCTATTCTCAGAACATGAGACAAAACCCCAAACTCACACCCACAATCAAAAAGTCACCTCCTTCCCCCATGTAAGTCTGTGACTATCCAGAGTGTCCTCTGACTGGTGGTCCATACTATGTTCCCCCAAAATGGCCTGTCCTGTCTCAGGTCTGGTCTTCTTGTCCATCTCTGTGAAGTTGTATGGAGCCTGTGCTGACCACTACCTGCTTTCTCATTAAAGGCCCATCTTCAGAGCTCTACTTGCATTTTGTCATCCTCAAACCATTAGGTACCAAGAGAGACAGACTCTCTCCTTGGTAAATCCAAACAAGTAAGTCCACTGGGAATGGGACTGGGACTGGCTCTGTGTGCCTGGCTTCCTGGATCCCAAGTTCAGAGAGTTACATCACCAAAGAAGTGAGGTAGGTCAATTCCAACAGGAAGGGAATGAGGTCACTGCCTTGGCAACCACTTTGTCCTAACACTTGATTCCAAGGGTCCCTTGAGATGGAGGCTGCCCCTACTTTCTGTGACACTTTCAGAAGTTAGAATGGTATATCAACCGTAGACACCAAGGAGAAGCTCTCCACACAGGGTTGGTTTGGTCCATCTTCTTTATATCAGTAGGAGAGAGGCTGATTCAGACTCATCACTTCATCCTGAACAGGTGGTTTGCCATGGAAGATGACTTTTGCTCTCTCAGGTCCTTCATAGCTGCTACATCTTCTCTAGGGATCATTTCTCATCAAACTTTGAGGTTCTCAGCAGGTGAAAGATCTCCTACATTGCTGTATTGTAAAACCAACTCTGTCCCTGCTCTTTTGTGAAGTTAGATTGAGGGAACAGTGTATGGTTAGGGTTAATAACATATTCTATTTGGGTTAGGAAACATTCTGCGGGATGAATAATGGTATTGGGAACCTGCGATATTCACAAGAATATATAGGTGAAATATAAGTATGAAACCTGAAATCTAGGTACGATTTGAAGCCCTGAAGGGCAATGGGCCCTTTAGTGAGATACTTTGCTTTGAATTATGTTCTGAACAGATATCTCAGATAAATCGATGTGCAATGGCAAAGGACCTTGTACCTTGGATGATTAAATGTCCTAGAGAACATCCAGTCAAAAAGGAATAGTCGGCAGGATTAGGAAGGTAGTCAGTAGGTTTAGAAAAAAGAGTGAATATAGGATTTGAACGAAAGTTTCATTAGCAATAGGGTTTTGGGTTGAGAGTGAATGTAAATATGAGCACATATGAAGAGTCAGTCACAATGATGAACTGGGGAAAATATGTAGGAAAGCAGATATCAATAGAGACATTAGGAAATCAGGCAAAGTATAATGTAATAGGGTTAGACATTTTCAACATGGTTGAGGTTGAATATATAATCTTAGGAAGAAAGAAATATGTTGCCTCCAATAGGATTGACATTTGAGAGCATTAGGCAACCTGGACATGGTTGCTTTTAGTAATCAATGCTCACTTTCCATTTTGCTTTGGTGAAAGGTTAATAGGCACTTGTCACTTCCTGTTTTTCTGTATGCTTAACAAACCACTGTTGAAATCTTGAGAACTGTTTGCTAATTTTGTTCCCAGGATGTGCTGTCCTCAACTGCCAAACTGCAGAATATACTCCTTCACCCGGGTGCACGCAAACCGCACACTCGCCCTGACCCATCAATAAATTTCCCTTTCTGCCCTCTCCAAGAAAAGTATATAAGCTCTGTTAAAGCTGTTCTCAGGGCTCTCTGCTCTATTCAAGTGAGCTCTGAGCCCCAGCATGCTGGACCCCCAATAACCTCTTTGCTGTGTCCTAGTGAAAATGCTATACTGTTCTGTACTTAAAAGATGCTTTCTTTTGCTTGCCTCTGCATAAAGATAGTCAGTTGCTGTTTGCTTTCGAGTAGGTAGACCCAGAAACCGGAACGTCTTGTCAACTAACTTGGACTAGACTTCCACAGGGGTTCAAAAACTCCCCCACTCTCTTTGATGAAGCCCTTCACAGACATCTCTACAACTTCAGAACTACGCACCCCGAAGTCATTCTGCTTCAATATGTGGATGTCCAGCTACTGGCAGCCAACACCAAAGAAAACTGTGAGTCTGAGACCCAAGCACTATTATCTGAGCTTGCTCAACTTGGGTAGAGAGCTTTGGACAAAAAGGCCCAAATTTGCAAGCAAGAAGTAATCTTCCTGGGGTATTTCCTTAGGCGCGGTAAATGATGGCTCACTGAGCCCAGAAAACAAACCGTTGTGCAGATACCACCCCCATTTAACAGGAGACAACATAGAGAGTTTCTTGGGACTGCTGGCTTTAGCAGGTTATGGACCTGGGTTTGTGTTCTTAGCTGCTCCTTTATACCCGCTGTTAAATGAGAATGCCCAATTCCAATGGACCCTTGAGCACCAGCAAGCTTTTGATAACTTCTAAGAACACTGACACTGAACTCCTCAACTTCACTGAGCCCAGCCTGCAATTTCAGAAAGCCCTACACTACATTAAAAATGTACATCAACTCAATCAACTTGGTTCAAAAAAACTGCTGGCATTACTGTAGGATCAAGAACAGAGTTTTAGACTAATTCACTCACAGTGAAAGGAAATAATTGAATGGGTAACAAAAGCCTGTCAGTTCTGTCAATTGGTTAATGCTTACCCTACCAAGCTTCCTGCAGGAAAGCACCTATGAGGAACCAGACCAAGACAATTCTGGGAAGTGGACGTTACTGAAATTAAGCCAGCAAGGTATGGACTTAAATATCTCCTAGTCTTTGTAGATACATTTTCAGGATGGATTAAAGCCTTTCCCACCAAAAAAAGAAAAAAGAAAAGAAAAGAAAACCGGCACAAATTGTGGTCAAGAATATCCTGAAAGATATTTATCAAAGACACGTCCTGCCTAATTTAATATGGTCTGATAATTGAACAGCCTTCATGGGCCAGGTAAATCAGGGGTTAGCCAGGACCCTGGGGATTAATTGGAAGTTACATTGTGCTTATAGACCCCAGAGCTCAGGACACTTAAAAAAAATAAATAGAACCATTAAAGAGACCTTAACAAAATTAAGCTTAGAGACCGGCATAAAAGATTAGACTATGCTCCTGCCTTATGCACTGTTTCATGCAAGAAATACTCCCTTTCTTTCTTTGTGTAACCTCACCCCCTATGAAATTCTCTATGGGGCCCTTCCTACACTAAGAGACCTAACCCCGACTCTAAGACCTAAGGATCCCTTCCACACACCCTTGCTTGACATACTTAAATCTCTTGTAAGAACTCAGCTATACCTGTGGAAACAGCTGGCCACTGCCTTCCAACCTGGGGACGAGGGGAATCCACATTGATATCAAGAAAGAGACTTCCTCTACATAAGATGACATCAGGTGTAATCCCTGGAATCCCGCTGGAAAGGACCATTCCAGGTGCTACTTATAACACCTACAGCAGTAAAAGTAGAGGGAATCACTTCCTGCATCCATGCCTCTCATCTCAAGCCTGTGCCATGTCCAGACTCTGGCTGAAAACTGGAAAAGACTGTTAACCCTTTCAAATTGCATATTTGCCACGTGGGTAAGGCTATAGACTCTCTCCTTGGCCACCCATAGTCCTAACGCTCATCAGTCCCTTCAGCAGCGATGGCTGATCACAAATACTACTAGACAAGAAGTATGGTCTATCTTGCATACAGCCCCCTTAGGGACCTGGTGGCCATCTCTCCACCCAGACATTTGTCAGCTGGCTATAGGTCTTTCCTATTAGGATATCCCTGATGAAGAGGATCTCACTAAAATTCCATTAAATCCTTTCCGTAACATAGATAATGGAAACAAACATTATGGTTGTAGGGACAGGCAAGCCAGATGCAGGTTGGCTAGCCTATATTAGTATGTTTGCCAGGCAGACTATCAAAGCCACAAACCGCCACGGCTGTGTGGGGGAAAAGCCGACTTCTTCTGTAAGTCATGGGGATTTGAGCATACAGGGGCTGCCTGGTGGAACCCAAAATCCTCATCAAATTCAGTACACAGCATTGGCCATATTACCACTTAGAAAACCCAAACTGATGGCCAACAGAGGAGTCTCTAGATCCTCAAATTCTGTGTGACCTTTTTAACTTCTGCAAGTGCTCAAAAGGGTGAAAGGAAATTCCCCTATGTGAAGGCCTTTTTCCTCTTTCGCTCACATCCTAAACTATGCTTCTCCAATAGTTCCTCAAACTCAGCCTTCTGCTCCAGACTCTCTGCTGTCAGTCCCACATCAGCACACCTGATTTCTCTTCTCCAATTACTAGATCAAAAACCGAAACCTCCGCCGGTTCTCAGAGCATTGCCCTCTTGCTGAGGTAGCAGGTACTGTGGTACCCATCCAGCCACTCACTTCTCTCTTTTCCTGTCAGTGCCCACACCGGGTCCCACCAGGTCCTCTTACCACTTAACCCAAAGCTCAAACCAGCTTAGGAGAGCCCTCAGACCCCTATCGAAGATGTAATGAAAATGGCCTTTAAAGTTGCTTTGTCATCACTGAAAACAGGTTACAAAGAATTTAAAGTCCCTCACAGGCTTTTTGGGATACTCACTCCCGTCTTCCTTTCTGCTCTACCGATTCTACTGCTCAATTTATGTTGCTAGGAAAATCCCAAACCCCTTTCCCATTATTCCTTTACATCTCTCCTTCCTTATTCTCAGATCCACGGAGCTGCTCTCACCCCCCGCCTTCCCCATCTTCCCCCTCTGTACCAGGCCCACAGAAAAATCTTCACTGAACTTCTCCAGAAGTCTTCACCATGGCTGACTTTAGGACTTTCAGCAAAAGAGTCTCTATAAATGAGTTCAGTGTAGATTAACTTCCTCTTTTTCTGTTGCCCTGTTCTACTTGGCTACTGGCTGGAAAAATCAGCACTCCTAAGCTAGACACCCCCTTAATAGTTTTTTACAGAATATGTTAACAAGGCCTCTGGCCTTGAGCTGGGGCTTCACAGAGATGGCTACATTTCTAAGATAAAAATTTACAAACTGGGCTCCATGGTAACAGTTGGCAGGGGGATAAAAGAAAAGGAAAAAAAAGCTCTCTGCCTCCCAGGTGTCCTTGAAAAGTTAACTTGCCCACAATAAAGGAAAAAACAGAAAAAAAAGCTTCTTTTTGTGAATTTCTGCAGACTGTGAACTTCTGAGTCCCTTCTCTTTCATGTTGGGTACAAAATTCTGAAACTACCTAAACTTGGGGTTCAGGATGTTAATTGATTACAACAGAAGCAATGCCCTCTGAATCCGGTTGCAACCAAATAGGACTGTTTCCCTGTCTTTTGTGCTATCTTAAGTGCCGTGCCTTGTCCGTCCCTACAACAGTATAATTCTATATACTTAAACATTGTTCATGTTTTCATGAAATGGTCAACAGATGTGATTAATTGTGTAATGGTGAAGATGTCTCCCAGATTGCTCTATAATGACCCAGGTTCATTTGAAGTTCAAACACGGGGGCATACAACCCGGTTCCACTGGGAACATATATCCCTCACTTTAGCCATCATATTAGGAATTGGAGTTGCGGCAGTGGTAGTCACAGGAACCACTGCCCTGCTCCATGGTACACAACAAGTGACCCAAATAGAAGCAGCAAGAGACCAAAACTTAAAGATAATAGAAACCTCCATCACAGCTTTGCAGGAATCTTTAACATGTCTCTCTGAAGTTGTTTTACACACCAGTTGAGAGTTGGAACTCCTCTTCATGAGAGAAGGGGGCCTTTGTGCTGCATTGATGTAAGAATGTTGCTTTGATGCCGACCATACTGAGGTTGTAAAAAAAACCTTTGAGTAAAATAAAAGGATGCCTTGAAAAGCGTCAACGAGAGAGAGAGGCCCAAAAAGGGTGGTTTGAGTCTTGGTTCACACAGTCCCCCTGCTTATCTACGCTTTTATCAACCCTGGCCTGTCCAATAATAATCCTCATATTATTGCTAACTATAAAACCCTGTTTGCTCAACCATGTAATTTCTTTTCTCCAAGCGCAAATTGGATAAGTTAAACTTATGGTAATATCCCACTAGCAGACATAGAATGTGACACGTCCCAATAATCACTTTTATGATTAAAAGTAGCAAGAAGAAGAAGTGGGGAATGAAAGGTTAATAAAAAAGGTACTTGTAACTTCCTGTTTTTCTGTATGCTTAACAAAACACTGTTGAAATATTGAGAACTGTTTGTAATCTTGTTCCCAGATTGTGCTGTCCCCAACTGCCAAATTGCAGAATGTATTCCCTCACCCAGTTTCACACTAACCACCCACTCGCTCTGACCCATCAATAAATTTCCATCCCTGCCCTCTCCAAGGAAAGTATATAAGCTCTGCTTAAGCTGTTCTCAGGGCTCTCTGCTCTATTCATATGAGCTCTGAGCCCCAGCTTGCTGGACCCAAAATTAACCCCTTGCTGTTGCATGAGACACTATCTTGGTGATCTCTTCCACCGACGCTTGCAGGAACATTACTTGGATGTTTGAATGTAGAAGAGAAAATCCAGTCATAAACGGATAGTCGGTAAGATTAAGAAGATAGTCGGTAGGTTTAGGAAGAAGAGTGAGTATAGAATTTGGAAAACAATATCTTTAGCAATAGGGGTTCGGTTAGAGAGTGAATGTAAATGTCAGCACATGTGAACAGTCACAATAATGAAGTGGGAAAAATATGTAGGAAAGCAGATATCAATAAAGACATTACGAAATCAGGCAAAGTATAAAGTGCGTGATACGATTAGACATTTTCAACAGAATTGAGTTAGAATATATAATCTTAAGAAGAAACAAATATGTAGTCACCAATAGGATTGACATTTGAGAGCATTAGGCAAATTTGACATGGATGTTTTTTGTAATCCATGCTCACTTTCCATTTAGGCTTTGGTACAATCAAAAGTGTGACCTTTACATTTGTCTCCAGAATACTACTGTGATAAAATGTATATGTAGATGTGGTGACATGAGTGTTTCTTCCACCATTTCTGGGAGCAATATTTTGAAGACATATAAATGGGTATTGGGGGTACAAAGAGGTGTACACTGTGTCATTGAATATAGAGATAATGCATGAATAGACCATAAGTGAATAAATAATATAACTGGTTCCACATTAAATAACGGATTGAATAGATATCTGAAAATATATAAGAAATCTTATATTGATATACAATCATTCATTCCAACCAATGATACATCTAATATTAATATTAGGGTTACGGTTTATCATGAAGATATGTTAGTTTTGCTACAAAAGTGATTATGGAAATCAAAAATAATGTGTTTGGAAAGAGTCAGTCATAATGCTGGCAATATGTAAACAAGGCCTCTGGCCTTGAGCTGGGGCTTCACAGAGATGGCTACATTTCTAAGATAAAGAAGTTACCAACTGGGCTCCATGGTAACATCTGGCTGAGAGAAAAAAAAAGAGAAGAAAATAGCTCTGCCCCATTCCCGGTATCCTTAAAATGTTAACTTGCCCAGAACAGAGAAAAAAAAAAAAAACAGAAACAAAAACTGCTTTTTATAAACTTCTGCAGATTGTGAACTTCTGAGACCCTCCCATCCATGTTGGGTACAAAATTCTGAAACAATTTAAACTTGGGGTGCAGGGGATTAAATGATTACAACAGAAGCAATGCCCTCTAAATCCGGTTGCAACCAAATAGGACTGTTTCCGTGTCTTCGGTGCTATCTTAGTTGCCTTACCTTGCCTTGTCCATCCCTTTTCTCATGAAAAGACCAGTCGAGAAACATGGAGGAATGCATGTGCTCTGAAGCAGGAAATGATTGATAGTGAAACAAATGCCTATTAATTTTCTAACTTGTGGATGAAATATATATCCTATGATGTGCATAAATTGAAGAAATAGTAATCTACCAGTGTTGAATAAAAATGAACGTCAAAATACACATTATGTCCGATTGAAATCTACTTGCATTGATTTTAAACTGGGTCAGGTACTGTAGAAATATTAGGATTTGTGTGCACCATTCACTCAAGTTACTTTTCAGTATAGGAAAGAAATATGTTTTTATGGTTAATGAATATTTCTAAGAATAATCTTTGGAAAGTTGATTATAAATTTACGTATATGAATATGAATGAATTTCGTGAGTGTAAAATAAGACACATATTTCATATTTTGAAAAATCTGGAGAGTGTGTATATATATATATATATATATATATATATATATATATATATATATATGTGTGTGTGTGTGTGTGTGTGTGTGTGTGTGTGTGTGTGTGTGACTAAAGTCACGGTGGCCTGGACACCCTTCTTGTGAACCAGGAGTGATCAAATAAGTCTGCCATTAATACTTTTCCACTTCTCCAATTTGAGGCCTTCTGACTTTGGCGTTTAGATTCTTTATGTGAAATGGAGTCAAGAAAAAACCGAAGCACTTATGGATTTGCCTCTGCATGGTTTTGAAGAATTCATTTGACCCAAAGGATCCCTATTCCCCTTGATGGAGGTCAGGAACTTTACAGAGAAAGGCGAGAGACTTCATCTACAATGACTGCGAATTTTTGCCATTTTGATTTTGTATGCACACATGGGATCTTTCTTTACATCCATCAGGTGTTGGTAATCTAAGCCACAGCCTCACACAGGGCCAAGAGACTGATTCAGACACATCCCTTTCCAAAGCAGTTAAGCAAAGAGCCACAGGTGATGCCCACTCATTTCCATTTGAAAACTGGTTTCTTCAGGCTTCAGAAAGGGGTGGCGTGAGGCAAAGCCCTTCCTGACATTCAGGGCAAAAGAACAATAGGTAAGCAAAAGGCCCATAGCAGGGTTCCTCCACTGAGACTTTACTGGTCACACTGATATCTGAGTTTTCTGAGATGCTCGCCATTCCCTTCAGCTATCCAGTACATGGCCATATCACAGATCTTGGAGGTGGTAAATATCTTGGACACAAAACCATGAGCCTATTCTTGAGTGTAGCCAGAATTCAGGAAGAAAATGGGAACTTAGGAAGTTTGTAGGTGTTGCCCTTCGATAATGCAAGCCACAATCCATTCATAAATTGGGCAGGATTGATGCTGGGAAGCTTTCTACTAGACAGGACACATCCATTGATGCATTCTCTTTTCTAATGTCTACAAAAACAGACACATTGCGATACACAGACATAGAAACACTTGCCTTGTCAAACGACTTACTAGAAACAGTTCACTCCAAACCAAACAAACCGCCTTTCTTACCTTTTCTCAGAACATGAGATAAAACCACAAACACACAACGAAAACCACAAAGGCAACGCCTTCCCCCAAGTAGGTCTGTGACTATTCGGAGTGTACTCTCACTGGTGAGCCTTACTATGTACCTCCAAAATGGCCTGTCCTGTCTCAGATCTGGTCTCTTTGGCCAAATCTGTGAAATTTCAGAAGCCCGTGGTGAGCCACTACTTGCTTTCTCTGGAAAGGCCAGTCTTCAAAGCTTTCCTGGCATTTGGCGATCTTCACATCAATAGATACCAAGAAAGACTGACTCTGTCCTTACAAAATCCAAAAAAATGAGCCCACTGGGACTGGGACTAGGACTGGCTCTGGGTGCCTGGAATCCTGGATCGCAAGTTCAGAGAGTTCCATCACCAAGGAATAGAGATGAGGTCACTTCCTTCAGGAACTGAATGAGGTCACTGCCTTTGCAACCACTTTTTCCTAACAGTTGCTTCCAAGGGTCCCATGAGATAGATGCTGCCCCTATTTCCCGTGACCCTCTCACCAGTTAGAATACTATATCACCCATAGGCACCCGTGAACAGCTCTGCACACAGGCCTGGATTGGTCCATCTTCTGTACATTAGGAACAGAGACACTCAGTCAGACACAACCCCTCTCCAGACAGGGTTGTTTTCCATGGAAGATGACTTTTGCTCTCTCAGGTCCTTAATAGCTGCCTACATCTTCTCCAGGGATTATTTCTGCATGGACCTTTGAGGTTTTCAGCAGGTGGTATATCCCCTACATTCCTATATTGTAAGACCAACACTTTCCCTGCTCTTTTATAAAGTTAGAATGAGGGAATAGTATATGGTTTGGGTTAATTACATGTTCGATTTGGGTTAGGAATCATTTTGCTGGTTGAATAATGGTATTGGAAATCTGTGATATTTATGAAAATATAGAGGTGAAATATATGTATGAAAACAGAAATCTAAGTAATATTTGAAGCCCAGAAACGGATTGGGCCCTTGATTGGGAGACTTAGCTTTGAATTATGTCCTGCACAGATGTCTCAGATAAATCAATACACAATGGCATCGGACCTTGTACCTTGAATGATTGAATGTCGAAGAGAACATCCATTCAAAAAAGGATAGTCAGTAGGATTTGGGAGATAGTTTGTAGATTCAGAAAGAAGAGTGAGTATAGGATTTGGACCAAAAGTTATTTAGCAATTGGGTTTCAGGTAGAGAGTGAATGTAAATGTCAGCACAAATGAACAGTCAAAATGATGAACTGGGAATTTATGAAGGAAAGCCGATATCAATAGAGACATTAGGATATCAGGCAAAGTAAAGTGAGTGATAGGATTAGACATTTTCAACAGGGTTGAGTTTGAATATATAATCTTAGAAAGAAACAAATATGTAGACAACAATTGGATTGACATTTGAGAGAATTAGGCAACCTGGACATGGATGTTTTTAGAAATCCATGCTCACTTTAAATTTAGGCTTTGGTACAATCATAAGTGTGACCTTTGCTTTATTTTCCAGAATATTACTGTGATAAAATGTATATGTAGATCAGGTGACATGAGTATTTCTTCCACCATTTCTGGGAACAATATTTTGAAGACGTATAAATGAGTATTGGGGGTAGAAAGTGGTGTAGTATCTGTCTAAGAATATAGAGATAATGCAAGAATAGACCATACTGTGAATAAATAATATAATTGGTCCGCTTTAAATAATGGATTGAGTTGATATCTGAAAATATACAGAAAATCTAATGTTGATACAAAATCATTCATTCCAACCAGTTATACTTCTAATGGTAATATTAAGGTGATATTTCATCATGAAGAGTGTGTGAGTTATGCTTCAAAAGTGATTATGGAAATCGAAAATAATGTGTTTAGAAAGAAGTCTTGTTAAAAAACATGGAGGAATACATGTGTTCTGAAGAATGAAGTTATTGAAAGTGAAACAAATGCCAATAAATTTGCTAACTTGTGTATGAAATATATATCTTATGATGTGCATAAACTGAAGAAATAGTAATGTACAAGTGTTGACTAAAAATGAACATCAAAATACACATCACGTTCCATAATTATCTACTTGCATTGGTGTTAAACTGGGTCAGTTACTGTAGAAATATTAGGATTCGTATGCACCATTCACAGAAGTTAGTTTTTATTTCTAGGAAACAAATATGTATTTCAGGTGGATGAATATTTCTGAGAATAATCTTTTGAATATTTGATTATAAATCCACATACATGAATATGAATAAATTTAGGGAGTGTACATTGAGACCCATATATTTCATATTTTGAAAAACTTGGAGAGTGTACACACACACACACACACACACACACACACACAGACATTAAAAAGTAGCAATATATATGGAAATCGAAATTCATCATGAAATGTATATCATCCACTGATCCAAAAATATTCATTATACTGAACATGATTTTATTTATCATGTTGTTCATCTACGAAGCTCACCCATAGGTTGAATTTTCAGTTCCAACTGTGTTTAGGTGGAGTGATCTCTTCTCCCAATTTGTATCTGCAAAGTCAGCCACCTCACAAGAATGTACATGTGATAACAGGTATGATTCAATATGTGCATATGAAATAACATGTGCTGAATTGGCTACAGAGAAAGGCAGAGAGGAATTCATCTATTTGTTAACTTTAAAAACACATGGAGAACTATTTCAACAAAATATTGACTAGATTTATAAGTCCTACCCTGTATAATGCAAAAGGCAAGTCCAGCAATACACTATGTCTCGTCTAAACTGCTTGTATTTCTATTCGGTTTGGGTTATTTTTCTCCATCATATTAGAATTAGTAGTCAGAGTCTAGTAGGGTATGCGTTAGTGTCAGGCATTCAGCATTTTGAATTGAAAATAGGAAAATGAATCCAATGTGTATGTAAATATGTGCTTCACAAAAATCTTCCCACTCTAATCCAGAACAATGCCTTGACTTTACCTTCACTCCAAGTAAAATACAATTAGAGTGGACGAGTTAGAAAATCTGTGAATACATATCTGGAATGTAATATGCTCAAGAGTTCACAACCTTGATGGTGGTAGAGGAATTTCCAAAAGTAAGGGACAGGTAAATACTCCACAAAAATGGAGCTCTTCTGGACTAAAGACTTCTGGTGAAACTGCCTCTGAGTTTGGGCACTTGAAATATTTGTTGTTGTCAGGAGTTTTAGCTTTTTTTGTAGAGAGACCATCAAAGCTAGGTATGTATCTAAGTGACCTGGAGGACATGGTTTCTTATTTTCTAATGAACATGAGGCAGCAGTGCTGAATTCTCTCTCTTTGTAGGTAAACTGTGGCCACTGCGGGCAAACTCTTTCCGTGTGGACTGTAAAGCCATCTGGCCATCCTCCACTTGTCGACGTGTTTCTGGCTGCTGCAATGTGAGTTTGGTATTTGCTTCACAAAATACAAGGAGTTAAACTGGGACACAGGGCTAAAGGGAGTTCTGTCACGTGTGGTGTGTCAGGTTCTGCAGGATAATGAACCAACCAGGCTTCAATCCCACATAGCTTGCATCCTTAACCATAGCAATCTGATTCTGAACATTGCCCTGAAAACTCTCCACATAACAAGATGCCTTTACATAGAAGGGTCTGCTGGGTGCACCATGTCAGTCACAAGCCATTTGGAAGCCAATGGCAGATCCACATTGCCCCACCACAGATATTTTATCACACAACTGCACATGACTTTCTAGGCCCATTTCACATCAGGCTCCAACTTACTGGCATCTCTGTTCTACACCATTTTCATGGTCATGGGAATTTCAAAAATTTCATGGTATTTATCTAGCCATTTTACAAGAATGATGTTGGAGGCACTTTGTGTTTAACTTCATTCAGGAACAATTAAATGGTGAGGAAGCTCATTTCAATGAAAGCTCTGGAGAAATCTCACAGGCAAGGCTTCCAAAGAGTGGCCAAAATTTCACAGGAAGCCAGACCTATTGCTGTCTACAATGTGAGGTACATGTGTGTTTTGACTCTCAACTATGGCTGCCATGTCTTTCAGAATAAAACCATGTGATATCCTGGATTAGATTCCCAGTGCTCTGTGGAAAGCAAACCTGGGCCTAGATCTCGGTTTCCAAGGGCGACTCTCATGCGTGACCAACTAAAATCCCAACATATTTCATGATAACACTTCTCTAAGTCAGCTCTAGAACTCAGTCTCTAAGGGGAATCACACCAGAGTTCAGCCCAGGTATACCCAGTCATATCTTCCAACTACCACACAAATGACCACAATTAAAACCAAAACACTCCCACATGGTCCTCATTTTCTTCCATATATACACTCTCATACTACGCTCTGTCTGGAGGTTTCCATGAGTGGCGAAGTCCAAGACAGTGTCCAAAATAAGCTTTCTTGCCCTTCATTGCCTAAAGTCATGGTGGCCTGGACACCCTTCCTGTGAACCAGGTGTGATCAAATAGGCCTGCCCTTAATACACCTCTGCTTCTCCAATTTGAGGCCTACTGACTGTCAGGTATAGATATTTTTATGTGAATTGGAGTCATGAGAAAACCCAAGAACCTATGTGCTAGACTCTCCAGGGCTTTGAAGAACTCATTTGACACAAAGGATGCGTATTCTCACTTGATGGAGTTCAGTAGACTTACAAAGGAAGGCAAGAGACTTCATCCACAGGGACTGCTCTTTTGGCCATTTTGGGTATGGATTCACACACGGAATGATCCATCAGGCGATGAGAATCTAAGCCACAACCTCACACAGGTCCAAGAGGCTGATTCAGACACATTATCAGGATCAATCACTTGATTTTTTCCTCTGTCTAACTAGCAAGAGAGACCTTCTCTTTTAATTGAATTTTTATCTCTGTCTGACTAGCTCGAGAGACCTTCTCTTTTACTTGAATATTTCTACTATAACTATAATACAACCCAAGAAGATAAAATTATTACTCCATATACTATGAATCAAATTGATGATTTAGATAATTAGTTAAATACTTGGGCAATAATCATGTGCAAATCTAATGTTTCATTTGATAACCACTTACCATCTAATCCTTTATTGTCTTTTTGGTCATCACATCATGTAATTTTTCCAAAAATGACAAGAAAAACACCTATTATAAATGCTACAAATATATTCACTGATGGGTCAAATAATGGTACAGCAGTAATATTCACACCTGATCAAACTTTTACATTTTTAGTACCCAAACAATTAGCTCAAAATGTAGAGCTTAATGCAGTATTACAAGCTTTTGTGATGCTTAAAGCATCTGTAATTAATTTATTTTCCAATAATCAGTATATAGTTAGTGCTATAGTATCACTTGAAGATGGTAGAAGGATTTCCCCTTCCTCTACTATTTTCTCTTTGCTTTCGACTATACAAAGTCTAATCTGGGACAGGAAAGATCCGTTTTTTATAGGATATTTCAGGACACATACAGGATTGCCTGGAGCCCTTAGTTTGGGCAATTATTTAGCAGATAAAACAACACATGACATTCATACATATTTTCTATACACTAGAAGAAGCTACAAATTTTCATAAAAAGTTCCATGTCAATGCTAATACTTTACAAAAGCGTTTCAAAGTAACTAAGGAACAAGCTAGACAAATAATAAAACAATGTCAAAATTGTGTGACCTTTTTACCACAAGTTAATCTTGGAGTCAATCCTAGAGGATTGATACCTAACCATATTTGGCAGATGAACGTCACAAACTTGCCAGAATTTGGAAAATTAAAATATTTGCATGTTACAGTTGATACTTCTTCTGGATTTTTGATGGGCTCCCTTCTTGCTGGAGAAAAAAACTAAAGATGTTATAGCTCATTGCTTACAAAATTTTGCCACTGTGGGCGTTCCAAAAGAGTTAAAAACAGATAATGCCCCTGCTTATACTTCTACTTCTTTTAAACAATTTTGCTCATCATTTGGCATTACTCATATAACAGGAATCCCATACAATCCACAGGGAGAAGGCATAGTTGAAAGAGCACATGAAACTATTAAAACGTACATATTAAAGCAAAAAGAACAAATTGGGAAGGGGTATATATTCCCCAAAGGTAAACTTAAAATAACCCTTTTACTCTAAACTTTTTAAATTTGGGTTCATCAGGGCTTAGTGCTGTAGAAAGGCATATATGTCCAAAAAATGTACATAAGCCCAAGGTACTTTGGAAGGATATTCTAACAGGACAATGGAAAGGTCCTGACCAAGTAATTGTCTGGAGTCCGGCGTCTGTTTTTGTGTTTCCACAGGGAGAACAGTAGCCAATTTGGATTCCAGAGAGATTAACTAAAGAGATTTCTACAGACCAAAAATAAGATGATTTGGCTCAAATCAATAAGAGCTGATATGCAGAACTCCAGTTTGGTTGTTCTTACATCTGTGACAGAACCAGAATATTTTTTTCAAATCTATTTCATTATTCCCCTTTCTCATATCATGAAGTTTTATTTTGTTTTTTTTAGCTCATACAGAACTAGGTTAATGTTTTGCTGATCAGTTCTATTTTTGGACAATAGAGTTTTTAGACATTGCAATGGAGATTTCACCTGTAAAAAGTCATAAGGCCTTTAATATTATGTCATGTGTTGTATGTATTATATTATGTGTGCACTTGTGTTTTGTGTTATATGTTTGATTTCACATCTTTTCTGTGTTGACTATATTCTTTTCAAGTTGATATACTTTGTCTTCATTATCTGATGTTCTGACTTCTACTTGATCTAGTCTGTTTGTAATATTCTCATTAGCGCTTTTAATCTGATTTACGGTTTCTTGCATTTCTATGATTACAACTTGATTATTTTTTAACACCTCTATCTCCTGATAAAGCTCATTCTTTGCGGATTTAATTTGTGTGGTTAGTTCCTCTTCAAAATATACTTTCAATGCTTGGATTTGCTGTCTCATGTCTTCTCTAATATTCCGTTCCAACTGAATTAGGAATGCCTTGATTTCTTTCCCTGTCCATATTTCTGATTCTTCTAGGTCCTCCTGTATATTTAGATTGTCCTGCATTGTTTGTAACCCCTTTTTCCCTTGTTTTTTTCATATTGTTCACGTTGCTTTCCAGCTCTGTTTGACTGCTTTGTAACTGCTTTCTCCTATACATTTGTTTTGGCTTTGTATATCTCTGTTGTCTCTCTTTTGTGGTGGAAGATTATGCCTAAAAATTTTGGGCTTTGTTGTACTTTAAAGCTGATTCATTCAATTCATATAAGGCTTCTAGGTTCTGTATGCATATAATGATTTGCTGTTTGTTCTTAGGACTATATGTTTAGGTTGGGTGCTCTGGTGGTACAATGGTTAGTATGTCTCGGCTACTTTAGAAGATTGCTCCACTGAAGGTGGATACTACCAGGCAATTGGATCAGGGTGTTGGTAGTAGCTAGGTATTTAGGAGTCTTATAGACAGCCTCGAGACATTCACCTATTTGCATTTAGACAATTACACACAATGGAAGATGTAATGCTTGGAATGAGAGTTGGGGGGTAGGAGAATGAAGGTGCTCTTAAAAAGAAAAAAAGGATAGAGGGAGAGATAGATTAGAGGGGAATGAAAAGAACAATAAAACTTGAAATGGGATAGAAAGAGAGAAGGAAAAGGGGGGAAAGGAACAGGGAGAGAAGAAGGAGAGAAAAAAATATCAACAACAGCAACAACAACAACAAAAAAATTAAAGTCTTAGAGATCCACCTTCTTCTCTTCCAGTAGGCGGAGCTGTGCCTTCCAAGCGGAGTGTCTGCTCTCTACCTGCCGAGAGCTATCCCTGTAGGGCGTCTTCTGGGGGTCTCTCAGACTTGTCAGTCCAGAGCCATTTCACTTCTCCAGCTCTTAACCCCCTTCCTCCTGTCAGCCAGCCAGCCAGGTCCTGTTCCCCAGAAGTGATTCTCCAGAGATCTAGTTACACTTGCAGCCCCACCGAGTGCCCCTTTTAAGCCTCAGTGCTGTGGTAAACTGGCGGATAAGACCTTAGGGGTCACCACTGGTGATATGGGGGCCTTGGGTTCTGGGCTCCCCTCTGCTTTCCTACGGACACGACCCCTGAGAAGTCAATGAAGTTTCCTGGCTGCTTGTATCAGTATGGGGAGTCACACACCTGCTAAAGTGGATTTTGAAGGGAAGGAATTTCGCCGGCCGAACTCCGATGATGTCACCTCTCTGCTATGGTGGGCCCCAGGCTTCTTGCCGGATTGACCGAGGGGAGGGGTGGGACTGGTCCGGCCCGGTTCACCTCAGCTCCTGGCGCGTGGAGGCTTGGCTAAAGACTTCTTTCTGCCAAGCTGTGTCTCGGCGTCTAGCAGGACCCAGTCACTTTGGCTGCGGGCCGGTGGACGGATCTGCAGCTTTGCCCGCGGAGCGCAGACTGTGGCTGGTGAATCTCGAACTCCGCGTCTAGTGGCAGGGTCCCACTCGTCCGGGTCACACAGACGCTTCAAAAAAATTCTTGTAGCTCCCGGGCAGTCTCCCTTCAGTGGAATTTTGCTAGGAGAATCTCCGTTGGTAGAATCCAAGAGTTATCCTTGCGACTTTATGACCCCATCACTGGGAGTGCATTAAAAGCGCAGCCTCTCTGCCCGCCGCCATGTTGGATCCACCTTTTCTTTTCATTATATTTAATAATTCTCTTCTAGACAATGTAAATTGTTAAGAAAATTGTTTTCTTTTAGTGCCTTTTGGAATGTTACATAATTCTTTCTTTAGGCATTGTTGCCAGAATTTCTATCTTCATCCCAGTGCATGTGAAGTCAAAGATAAAACCAATCTACAGCTTCTGCAATAGCCATCACTGAACTGCTTGCAGAACTTGCCTGGACTATGTATCACTTGTATGCATTGTGAACTCACCTGCCTGCATTGTAAACTATCTGTTGGTGCAGTGACTTGTGGTAGTGTTGGGGTATTTCTCTGATGATGTCATCGGTGGTACAATTTTTTCAAAGAGAGCCATCAATTGCCTTGGTGTATCTTCCTCCCTTCTGCTTGTCATGGTTGTTCAGCTAAAATTAGGGGGCCAACAGAGATGAGGCAAAGAGCCTCACCCGCCCGCTGGTACAAAGACCTCTCCACAGGTGTGGATGTATATCGGACCTGTAGTCAGTGACGGGTAAGATCCAATTACAATGGTACCAATCTAAGACAGGAGGCTGACACCTTGAGGTCAGGTCATTCGATAATGGGTAAGGACCATATGTACTATTCGACAACCTAAGGCAGGCATGGTCCCTAAGCCACATGCTTGTTGTTTAAACAGAGAGGGTTAGATGTTGAGAGCCACAGCCCAAGGGGCCAAAGCAAACTTTCAGACTGCCAGCTGATGGTTGGCTCACAGCGGCCCCAGCAACATCTAGCTGATTGGCTCCTCTGCGGTGATGCCTATTGGGCTGTTTCCCCACCCTTTCAAATTATGGAGCTGCTTTTTGGGGGACTTTTTTGGCTCTGCTCAAACAACCCAGCAAATCGACCTCAAGAGCAGGAGGAGAGGGGAGGTTGAGAGCTTGTGGGAAGCCGGTGGTGGCAGTTGTGCTCTGAGTGTTTTTTCCGAGGAGCTATTTTTTGGCGTGTGTGGTTCTAAAAATAAAGTTAGCTTTTGACAAGTGGCTCCTGAATTGTGCCCAGCCAGACTGTGTCAATCCTAAATTGATGGAGCAAAATAACCAAAACAGAATAGAAATACAAGCAGTTCAGAGGAGGCATGGTGTATAGCTGGACTTACCTTTTGTATGATAAAGGGTAGGTGTTATAAATCAAGTCAATATTACATTGAAGTAGTTCTCCATGTGTTTTAAAGATAACAAATCCGCGAATTCCTGTCGCCCTTTATCTGTATCCTATTCAGCACATGTATTTTTGTATGCACATATAGAATCCTACCTGGTATCACATGTACACTTTTGTGAGGTGGCTGACTTGGCAGATACAAATTGTCAAAAGAGATCACTCCTCCTGAACGTTGTTGGAACTGAAAATTAAAACTACGGGTGAGCTTCCTAGTTGAACAAGATAATACATAAATCCATGTTAAGTAAAATGAATATTTTTGGATCTGTGAAAGATATATATTTCATAATAAATTTCGATTGGCATATATATCGCTACCTTTTAATGTCTGTGCATGTGTGTGTGTGTGTGTGTGTGTGTGTATATATATATATATATATATATATATATATATATATATATATATATATATACACACTCTCCAGATTTTTCAGAATATAAAATATATGTGTCTTATTATACAATCCCTAAATGCCATAACCTTAATATTACCATTAGATCTATAAATGGTTGTAATGAATGTATGTATATCAATATAAGATTTCCTGTATATTTTCAGATATCAATTCAATCCATAATTTAAAGTTGGAACCAGTTATATTATTTATTCACAGTATGGTCAATTCATTCATTTTATCTATATTTGTAGACACAGGGTAGACCTATTTGTACACCCAATACTAATTTATACATCTTCAAAATATTGACCACAGAATTGGTGGAAGAAATACTCATGTCACCTGATCTACATATACACTTTATCACAGTAATATTCTGGACACAAAATGCAAAGTTCACACTTATGATTGTACCAAAACCTAAATGGAAAGTGAGCATGGATTACTAAAAACATCCAAGTCCAGATTGCCTAATGCTCTCAAATGTTAATCCTATTGGTGCTAAATATTTGTTTTTTTCTAAGATTGTATATTCAACATCTACCATGTTGAAAATGTCTAATCCTATCAATCAATTTATACTTTGCCTGATTTATTCATGTCTCTATTGATATCTGCTTCCCTATATATTTTCCCCAGTTAATCATTGTGACTGACTCATCACATGTTCTGACATTTTCATTCATTCTCTACGAGAAACCCTATTGCTAAAGAACTTTTGGACCAAATCCTATACTCACTCTTCTTCCTAAACTTACTGACTATCTTTCCAATTCTACCGACTACCCTTTTTAAGTGGATGTTTTCTTCTACATTCAATCATCCAATTTACAAGGTCCTATGCCATTGTTTATCGATTTATCTGAGACATCTGTGCAGAAGGTATTTCAAAGCTAAGTATCCCAATCAAGGACCCAATGCTCTTCTGGGCTTCAAATCTTACCTAGACTTCTGTATTCATACTTATATTTCACCTGTATATTCTTGTAAATATCACAGGTTCCCAATGCCATTATTCATCATGCAGAATGATTCCTAACCCAAATTGAACCTGTTATTACCCTAACCATACACTGTTCCCTCAATCTAACTTTACAGAAAATCAGGGACAGAGTTGGTCTTACAATCAGGAGTGTAGGGGATCTTCCACCTGCTGAGAACCTCAAAGGTCAATACAGAAATGATCCATGGAGATGATGTAGGCAGCAATGAAGGACCTGAGGGAGGAAAAGTCAACTTCCATCGCAAACAACCTGGTCAGGGTGAAGGGATGTGTCTGAATCAGACTCTTTCATCTTAATGTAGAGAAGATGGAGCAAACCAAGCCTGTGTGGAGAGCTGTGCCCAGGTGCCTATGGTTGATATACCATTCTAACTTGTGAAAATGTCACAGCAAGTAGGTGCACCCTCCATCTCATGGGACCCTTGGAAGCAACTGTTAGGACAAAGTGGTTGCCAAGGCAGTGACTTCATTCACTTCCTGAAGGAAGTTACCTCACATAACTTCCTTGGTGATGGAACTCTCTAAACTTGGGATTCAGGAAGCCAGGCAACCACAGCCAGTTCCAGTCCCAGTTCCAGTTGTCTCACTTGTTTGGGTAAACCAAGGACAGAGTCAGTCTTTCTTGGTACCTAGTTATGTGAGGATGGCCAAATGCTAGGAAAGCTAAGAAGAGGGGCCTTTCCTGAGAAAGAAGGTAGTGGCTCACCAGTGACTTTTGACAACTTCACAGAGTTGGCCAAGGAGACCAGAACTGAGACAGCACAGTGCATTTCGTGGAAATATAGTATGTCCCACCCATCATAGGACACTCCGGATAGTCACAGACCTACTTTGGGAAAGGTGGTGTCTTTTTGAGTGTGGGTGTGAGTTTGTGGTTTTGTCTCATGTTCTGAGAATATGTAGGAAAGCTGATTTGTTTGGTTTGGAGAGGACTGTATCTAGTATGTCCTCTGACAAGGTGAGTGTTTCTATTACTGTGTATCCCACTCTCTCCGTGGTCTTAGTATTAGAAAAAGAATGCATCATGGATGTGTTCTGTCTAGTAGAAAGCTTCCCAGCATTCATACTGCCAATTTATGAATGGACTGTGACTAGCCTTATCAATGGGCAAAACCTACTATCTTTCTAAGTTCCTGTTTTCTTCCTGAATTCCAGACACTCTCCAGAATAGGCTCAAAGTTTTGTGTCCAAGCTATGTAGCACCTCCAAGCTCTGTCACATGGCCATGTACTGGATAGCTGAAGGGAAGTGGAGCATGTCAGAAAACTCAGATATCAGGAAACTCAGATACCAGGAAAGTCTCAGTGCAGAAACCCTGCTTTGGGCCATTTGCTTACCTATTTTTCTGTTGCCCTGAATGTAAGGAAAGACTTTGGCTCAGGCCACCCCTTTGTGAAGCCTGAAGAAAACAGTATTCAAATGGAAATGAGTGGGCATCACCTGTGGCTCTTCGCTTAATTGCTTTGGAAATGGATGTGTCTGAATCAGCCTCTTGGTGCTCGGTGAAGCTGGGGCTTAGATTGTCAGCACCTGATGGATCTAAAGAAATATCCCTTGTGTGCATCCATAACCAAAATTCGAAAAGATCAGTCATTGTGGATGAAGTCTCTCACCTTCCTCTGTTAGGTTCCTGACCTCCATCAAGTGTGATTATTGACCCTTGAGTAAAATGAGTTTTTCAAAGCCCTGCAGATGTGCTAGTGTTGTCCCATGACTACAAACCACATAAGAATCTATACCTGACAGTCAGTAGGCCTCAAATAGTAGAAGCAGAGCAGTATTAATGGCAGGCCTATTTGATCACTCCTGGTTGACAGGAAGAGTGTGCAGGCCACACTTACTTTAGGCAAATGAGGGGCAAGGAAGCTTATATTGGACACTGTCTTGAGCTGCGCCACTTATGGAAACCTCTAGCCAGAAGTTATGATGAATATCTATATGGAAGAAAATGAGGGCCATGTGGGAGTGTTTTGGTTATAATTGTGGTCATTTTTGTGGCAGTTGGAAGAGATGACTGGGTCCACCAGGGCTTCACTCTTGGGTGATTCCCCTTATAGACTGAGTTCTGGAACTGACCTCAGAGTAGTATTGCCATGAATTGAGTTGGGATTTTAGGAGGCCACGCATGAGATTCACCCTTGGAATCTGAAATCTAGTCCCAGGTTGGTTTTCCACAGAGCACTGTGAATCTCAGCCAGGATATCACATGATTTTATTATGAAAAACATGGAAGCCATAGTTGAGAGTCAAAACACACATGGACCTCACATTGTACAGTTCAATGGGCCTGGCTTCATGTGACCTTTTGGCCACTCTTTGGGAAGGCTTTCCTGTGAGTGTTGTCCAGAGATTTCATTAAAATGAACTTCCTCACCATTTAGTGGTTCCTGAATGAATTGAAACCCACAGTGCCTCCAACTTCATCCTTGAAAAATGGCTAGATGAATACCATCAAATTTTTGAAATTCCCATGACCAGGTGGCACTGGAGAAACTTTGGATGTCCTGTTGCTGATCATGAGTATACAATACAGTGCCTTGATTGACTGGGTTTTATTAAAATGTTGAAGAACAGTGATGCCAGTAAGTTGGAGCCTCCTGAGTAGTGGGCCTAGAGTAGTGCTGTGCAGGTGTGTGATAAAACATCTGTGGTGGAGTCATGTGGACCTTCCATTGGCTTCCAAATAGCTTGTGACTGATATAGTGTAGCCAGCAGACCCTTATATGTAAATGCATCCTGTTATATGGAGAGTTTTCAGGGCAATGTTCAGAATCAGGTTGCTATGGTCAAGGGGCCAAGCTATGTGGGATAAAGGCCTGGTTGGTGCATTCTCTTGCAGACCCTGACACACCACACGTGACAGAACTCCCTCTAGCACTTTGTCCCAGTTGAAATCTTTGTATTTCACGAAGCAAATACCAAACTCCCAGTACAGCAGCAAGAAACACCACGAAAATTGGAGGATGATCAAATGGTTTCACAGTCCTCACAGGGAGACACATAGCCCCCAGTGGCCACAGTTTACCTACAAAGAGAGAATTCAGCACTGCTGTCTCATGTTCATTGGAAAATAAGAAACAAGATCTTTCAGGTCACATAGATGCAGATCCATCTTTAATTGTCTCACCACAAATGAAGATTAAGCTCCTGACAACAACATATATTTCAAGTGCCCAACCTCAGAGGCAGTTTCTCAAGAAGTCTTTACGCCAGCAAAGCTTCATTTTTGTGGAGGGTTTACCCTGTCCATTACTTTTGTAAACTCCTCTACCACCTCCAAGTTTGTGAACAACTGAGCATATTGCATTCCATATATATATGCACAGATTTTCGAACTCTTCTCCTGTAATTGTGTCTTACTTGGGGCAAAGGTAATGTCAAGGCATTGTTCTGGATAAGAGTGGGAAGATTTTTCAAAGCACATAATTACATACACATTGGATACCTTTTCCAATTTTCCATTGGAAATACTGAATCCCTGACACTAACCCTTAGCCTACTAGACTCTGACTACTTATCCTAATATGATGGAGAATAATAATCCAAACAGAATAGAAATACAAGCAGTTCAGAGGAGGCATGGTGTATAGTTGAATTTGCCTTTTGCATTATGTAGTGTAGGAGTTATAAATCTAGTCAACTTTTGTAGAAATTGTTCTCCATGTGTTTTTAAAGTTAACAAATATGTGAATTCCTGTCTCCCTTTCTCTGTAGCCTATTTGCACATGTATTTTTATATGCACATATAGAATCCTACAAGGTACAACACGTACATTCTTGTGAGGTGGTTGACTTGGCAGATACACATTGTGAGAAGAGATCACTTCTCCTAAATGCTGTTGGAAGTTAAAATTCGAACTCTGTGTGAGCTTCCTAGTTTAACAACATTATACATAAATCCATGTTCAGTAAAATGAATATTTTTGAATCTGTGGATGATATATATTTCATGGTGAATTTCAATTGGCATATATATTGCTACTTTTTAATGTCTGTGTGCATGTGTGTGTGTATGTGTGTGTGTGTGTGTGTGTATATATATATATATATATATATATATATATATATATATATATATACAAACTTTCCAGATTTTTCAAAATATGAAATACATGTGTCTTTTTATACATTTCCTAAATTCATTCATATTCATATATGTGAATTTATAATCAACTTTTCACAAGATTATCGTCAGAAATATTCATCCACCTGAAATATGTATTTGTTTCCTAGTACTGAAAACTATCTTCAGTGAATGGTGCCTACAAATCCAAAAATTAATACAGTAACTGACCCAGGTTAACATCAATGCAAATTGATTCCTATGGGACATGATGTGTATTTTGACGTTCATTTTTATTCAAAACTGGTACATTACTATTTCTTCAGTTTATGCACATAATAGGATATATATTTCATCCACAAGTTCGCTAATTTAGAGGCATTTGTTTCACTTTCAATCACTTCCTGCTTCAGAACACATGTATTTTTTCATGGTTCTTGACTGGTCTTTTCATGAGACTTCCTTCAAAACATTATTTTTGATTTCCATAATCACTTTTGAAGAAAAACTCACACACCTTTCATGATAAACCATAACCTTAATTTTACTATTAGATGTATAACTAGTTGGAATGAATGTATGTATATCAATATAAGATTTCTTATATATTTTAAGATATGAATCCAATGCATTATTTAAAGTGGACCAGTTATATTATTTATTAACAGTATGGTCTATTCATGCATTAGCTCTATATTCATAGACACAAGGTACACCTCTTTGTACCCCCAATACTAACTTATTAATCTTCAAAATATTGCTCCCAGAAATGATGGAAAAATTACTCATGTCACCTGATCTACATATACATTTTATCACAGTAATATTCTGCTGACAAAATGCAAGGTTCACACTTATTATTGTACCAAAGCCTAAATTGAAAATGAACATGGATTGCTAAACACAGCCATGTCCAGGTTGCGTAATGCTCTCAAATATCAATCCAATTAGTGACTACATATTGGTTTCTTCCTAAGATCATATATTCAAATTCAACCCTGTTGAAAATGTCTAATCCTATCACCCACTTTATATTTTGACTTATTTCGTAATATCTCTATTGATATCTGTTTTCCTACATATTTTCTCCGGTTCACTATTGTGACTGACTCTTCATGTGGGCTAACATTTACATTCACACTCTAAACAAAACCCTATTGATAAAGAATATTTTTTTTCCAAAACCTATACTCATTCTTCTTCCTAAACCTAACAACTATCTTCCTAATCCTACCGACTATCCCTTTTTGACTGAATGTTCTTTTCTACACCCAATCATCAAAGTAAACACTGGGCGAGCTTCGGAGGAAGAGACCACCAAAACACTATCTCATGCAACAGCAAATGGTTTATAGGGGGTCAGCATGCAGGGGATCGGAGCTCACTTGAATAGAGCAGAGAGCCCTGAGAAGAGCTTAAGCAGAGCTTATATACTTTCTTTGGGGAGGGCAGGGAGTGAAGTTTATTGATGGGTGAGGGAGAGTGGGCGGTTTGCATTCAACCGGGTGAGGGAGTACATTCTGCAGTTTGGCATTTGGGGACAGGACATTCTGGGAACAAGATTAGCAAACAGTTCTCAAGATTTCAACAGTGTTTTGTTAAGCATACAGAAAAAAAAGTGACAAGTACCTATTTTATTAATCTTTCATTCCCCACTTCTTCTTCTAGCTACTTTTAATCATAAAAGTGATCATTGTGGGGTGTCACATTCTATGTCTGCTAGTGGGGTACTACCATGAGTTTAACTTGTCCAATTTGAGCTTAGAGAAAAGAAATTACACGGTTGAGCAAACAGGGTTTTATAGTTAGCAATAATATGGAGATTATTATCGGACAGGCCAGGGTTGATAAAAAAGTAGTCAAACAGGGGGACTATGTGAACCAAGACTCAAACCACTTTTTTTGGTCCTCTCACTCTCTCATTGACACTCTTCAAGGTGTCTTTTTAATTTAATCATATTTTTTTTTCACAACTCCATTATGCTCGGAATAAACACAACATTCTTCCCAGGAAGTGACAAATACCTATTTTATTAACCTTTCACTTCCGACTATCCCTTTTTGACTGGATGTTCTCTTCGACATTCAATCATCCAAGGTACAAGGTCCTATGCCATTGTATATTGATTAATCTGACCAATCTGTGCAGAACCTAATTCAAATCTAAGTATTCCAATCAAGGGCAAAATGGTCTTTTGGGTTTCAAATCTTACCTAGATTTCTGTTTTCATACATATATTTCACCTATATATTCTCATACATATCGCAGGTTCCCAATACCATTATTCATCCAGCAGAATTATTCCTAACCCAAATCACACATGTTATTAACCCTTACCATACACTGTTCCCTCAATCTAACATTACAGAACAGCAGGGACAGAGTTGGTCTTACAATACAGGAATGTAGTGGATCTTCCACCTGCTGAAAACCTCAAAGGTCCATGCAGAAATGATCCCTGGAGAACATGTAGGCAACTATGAAGAACGTGAGAGAGCAAAAGTCATCTTCCATGGAAAACAACCTGGTAAGGATGAAGGGTTGTGTCTCATTCACCCTCTCTCCTTAATGTAGAAAAGATGGACCAACAAAGGCCTTTGTGGAGAGCTGTTTCCGGGTTCCTATGGTTGAGATACCAATCTAACTTGTGAAAGTGTCAGAGGAAGTATGGAAGCAACTGTTCGGAAAAAGTGGTTGCTAAGGCAGTGACCTCATTCAGTTTCTGAAGGAAGTGACCTCACCTCACTTCCTTGGTGATGGAACTCTCTGAACTTGGGATCCAGGAAGCCAGGCATCCAGAACCAGTCCCAGTCCCAGTAGAGTGGGATCACTTGTTTGGATTTACCAAGGACAGAGTAAGTCTTTTTTGGTACCTACTGATATGAGGATGGCCAAATGCCAGGAAATTTTGAAGACTGGCCTTTCCAGAGAAAGCAAGAAGTGGCTCACCGCGGGCCCCTGATATTTCACAGAGTTGGCCATGGAGACCAGATCTGAGACAGGACAGGCCATTTCTGGGGAACATAGTATGGCCCACCAGTCAGAGGACACTCTGGATAGTCACAGACTTACTTTGGGGAAGGAGGTGCCTTTTTCAGTGTGGGTGTGAGTTTGTGGTTTTGTCTTATGTTCTGAGAATAGGTAGGAAAGGCGGCTTGCTTGGTTTGGAGTGGAATGTTTCTAGAAAGTCTTTTGACAAGGCAAGTGTTTCTATGTCTGTGTATCCCACTGTGTCCGTGGTTGTAGACATTAGAAAAGAGAATGCATCAATGGATGTGTCCTGTCTATTAGAAAGCTTCCCAGCATTCATCCTACCCATTTTAGGAATGGACTGCAGGTTGCCTTATCGATGGACAACATGTACTGTCTTCCTAAGTTCCTGTTTTCTTCCTGAATTCTGGCCACTCTCCACAATAGGCTCATGGTTTTGTGTCCAAAATATGTACCACCTCCAAACTCTGTGACGTGGCCATGTAATCCATAGCTGAAGGGAATGGCAAGCATCTCAGAAAACTCAGATATCAGTGTGACCAGGAAAGTCTCAGTAGAGAAACCCTGCTTTGGGCCTTTTGCTTACCTATTGTTCTGTTGCCCTGAATGTCAGGAAGGTCTTTGCCTCAGGCCACCCTTTGTGAAGCCTAAAGAAAACAGTTTTAAAATGGAAAGGAATGGGCATCACCAGTGGCTCTTTGCTTAATTACTTTGGAAAGGGATGTGTCTGAATCAGCCTCTTGGCCCTGTGTGAGGCTGTGGCTTAGATTATCAGCATCGGATGGATCTAAAGAAAGATCCAATGTGTGCATCCAAAACCAAAATGGCAAAAAATCAGTCATTGTGGGTGAAGTCTCTTGCCTTCCTGTGTTTGGTTCTTGACCTCCATCAAGGGAGTATTGGAATTTTTGTATCAAATGAGTTCTTCCAATCCCTGCAAAGGTGCTTGGGTTTAATAATGACTCCAAATCACATACTATACCTGATAGTCAGTAGGCCTCAAATTGGAGAAGTAGAGCAGTATTAATGGCAGAACTATGTGATCAATCCTGGTTCACAGGAAGGGTGTCCAGGCCACCCTGAATTTAGGTAAATGAGGAGACGGGAGCTTATTATGGACACTCTATTGGGCTGTGCCATTTAAGGAAACCTCCAGCCAGAGATTATGATGAGTGACTATATGGAAGTAGATGAGGGCCATGTGGGATTGTTTTGATTTTAATTGTGGTAACTTGTGTGGCTTTTGGAAGAGATGACTGTGTTCACCTGGGCTTTAACACTGGCGTGATTCTCCTAGAAGACTGAGTTATGTAACTGACTTCAGAGTAGTAATTGCTTTGGAAATGGATATGTTTTAATCAGCCTCTTGGCCCTGTTTGAGGCTGTGGCTTAGATTATCAGCACCAGATGGATCTAAAGAAAGATCCCATGTGTGCATCCAAAACCAAAATGGCCAAAAGAGCAGTAATTGTCGATGAACTCTCTCGCCTTCCTCTGTAAAGTTCTGAAAGAATAAAAGAAATTGAAATTGAAATGTAAAGAACCAGGTTTTGTAAAGTTTCCAAGCTGCACTCAGCACCTGAAATTTCTGTGGCAGTTAAGACAATTCCCGGATTTGCACATTAGATGTGTGTTGAAATCTTCCCTGAGGACCTAGTTACTTAACAGTCCCTTCCCAGAAACCATGCAGCTCACCACGTATACATCACAGTGCATCCACCAATCAATTTAAATGTATACCCCTTCTTACGGCTGACCAATCACCCCCTGCCCAACCTGTTCCCGCCAATGAATGTGCTAATCATGTTTTAGAGTTGTTATTTGATTTTCCCACGGTATATGATGATTTGCTAAAGGAGACTATGATGTATGTAAAGTCCCTGCCCTCTCTAAAGAATGTATATAAACTCCACTGAAGTGGTTCTCGGGGCTCTTTGTTCTTTGTTCCTCTGAAGTGAGCCCTGAGCTCCAGCACGCTATACCCCCAATAAACCCTTTGGTGTTGCATGAGAAAGCCTGTTGGTGGTCTTTTCCTCCGATATTCGCCCCACCTTTTCATCTGGAGGCCCCAGGTGAGATATCCGGAGCAGCGGACGAAAGACCCCAAGGGACTCCTCTCGGGGTAAGAAAGGCGCCTCTTTCTGGTTTCGGGTTTCAGGTTAGGGCTTGGCAAAGTGGCTGTCGGTGAAGAGCATTAGCTCTCTCTGACAGTGGGTGGCAGACGTGTCACAGAGCTACTGGCCACGTCCCTGGGGGACACTCCAGAGGACGAGGGAAATCAAGGAATATTAGTTTCCTCAACTCGGTTATATTTTGCTTCAGGATTCGGTTTGCCAGCCCATCAGTTTTTGCTGGCTACACAGTTTTGTTCATTGTCCCGAACTCATGTTGAGTTTACTGTCTGTCTTTATTGTCTAACCCATCAGGTTTTGCCAGTTACTGAGTTCTAATATTTGTCTTGGACCCATGTTAAACGTTTACTGTTTGTCTTTGTTTGTGTTGCATTTGTGTGTTCACTGTCTCTTTTTGAGTAACTCCCATTATGGGACAAAGCACTTTCACGCTTTTGTCCCTGACCCTTGATCTTTGGACTGATGTCCGCTCAAGGGCCCAGAATCATTATTTTTCAGTTAAATGTCAGACCTGGCAGACTCTCTGTGCTTCAGAATTGCCCATCCTCAAAGTCGGGTGGCCCCCAGAAGGATCCTTCTACTTCAATCTAATCCGAAAAGTCAGAGATATTGTCTTTCAGCCGGGACCACGTGGCCACCCAGATCAACAGCCATATACCCCTTCCCCAGGATCCTATCATTCAAACCTTCCGTTCCCTCCCCATCTTCCCCCCATTCTTCCTGAGTCACAAGACTGGACAATCCTCCCCCTCCTTATCCTCTGCCCTCGCTCCCCAACCCCCAACACATTCCAGATGATTCTCCCGCCACTGACTCAGTCTCTCTGCCACTAGAGGCAATTGGGCCAGACCCAAGCCCTCCAAGGGACTTCTCCGCAGCAGCAGCAGCACCTCCTTTTCTGGTGGAAGCTGGGCCACCTAAAGAAACCCGCCAGCTACGGAAAATAGAAAACTCAGAAGCCACTGTGATGCTCCCTCTTCATCCTTATGGGCCCATGAACCGACCAAACTGGGATCCCAACACCTTTGAAGGTTGGTAGCATCTTTCCACTTATCACAGGGCTCTAATAGCGGGGCTCCGAGTGGCCACCAGAGGGCCGACTAATTTGGCCATGGTAAGAGAGATAATCCAACGTCCTAATGAGTCTCCCTCAATGATTCTGGAGAGAATTATGGAAGCATATAGGAAATATACTTCTTTTGATCCTCAGGCAGAGGACGAAAAAACATCTGTTGGAATGGCCTTTATCCAGTTTTGATTCTGACTCCTTAATGTGTTCGACTACATGATTTGTTGCCTTAGGTGGCGTAATCAGGGTGCGGCCAACAGTCATCCACCCTGTGGGTCTTGCTGAGGTTGTCCGAGCATAGACAGCAAACTCAACATAGCCCCAACGTTTGGCCTTGGGGTCAGGTATATCTGAAGTATACGATCCATTGTTATCGGATGAAGAGCCTTTATGCCACTTTAGGTAACTAGAAGTCAACCCTTCAGAGTAGCCAAGTGAGTGGTAAGAACAGCTACCACGTTCATCATGGAACCTGCATGACCAATAGGGACACCCATTATATATCTCAGGCCACCAATGACAATAGTCTTTGGTTTGATTAAAAAGGAAGCAAATGAAAGGCCAGTTCCTGCTACCAGGGACGAAGGTCCTTGAAGGTGACAATTTTAGTGAAATAGAGGTGCAGTTGTGGATGAAGCAAGTAGTTGCATCCACTGCGCGGACCTTCTGCATGCCATGTTCTGAGTATCATTCCCGAAGCGTGAATAAATACATGGTAGGTTAAGAGGGTAAAGACAAGTCCCAACAGAGCACAGAAAAAAAGCAGAGCACAAAAAACAAGCAGTTAGAGAAGACTAGGGTGTTGGGAGAGCTCATTGTGCCTTCTTTAAGAGGAATTGGGCTGCAGGGAACACCGTGTGAGCCGCAACTTAAATGGGTGAGATGGGTGTGGAAAGCAGGATTAAAGGGGAGCTTCAGGAGGTGATTCTTGGAGTTCCTCTGGCATGGTCCTGTGGTCAGCAGGTGGGGCCTCCTGGTGATATGGCTTCAACCTAGAAATGGGAATCCAGGGAGTGAGACGGTTGTCTGGTAAGAAGAGTTTGGCGGCGGTGGGGGTACAGAGAATGAAAGGATAGGGGCTTTCTCATTTTGGTGCAAGAGTCCCTTTCTCCTCTGGGGTATTATAATAGACTAGACTCCCAGGTGTTAAGGGAGGAGTGTTTGGAGAGGAGACTGGGTCCGGAAGAAGCCAGTTCTGACATTTCCAGTGTTCAGAGCGGAGATGAAACAAGAGAGGCAAAGACAAATCTCGGGTGAGAGGTCCTTGTGAAGTGACCAACCCAGAGGGTATAAGAGGTCTTCCATACATTATCTCAAAGGGAGACAGTAAAGATGGTTTCTTAGGGAGAGCTCTGATTCGAAGCAAAGCAAAGGGAAGGATTTTGACCCAGTCTAAGTTTAATTCCATTGTCAATTTGGTAAGGACTTCCTTCAGAGTATGATTTACCCTTTCCACTTTCCCTGAAGCCTGGGGGTAATATGGACAGTGGAAATGCCACTTGAAGGAGAGGGCTTGAGAGACCTTTTGTGTGATCCTAGAAATAATCTCAGGGCCATTGTCATATTGTAGGGAAGTGGGCATACAAAACCTAGGGATGATGTCTGTCAGTTAGATTGAAGCTACAGTGGAAGCCTTTTTATTGGAAGTGGGAAATGCCTCAACCCAAACAGAGAAAGTGTCCACAAAGACAAGGAGGTATTTAGTGTGCCATACTGTGGGCATGTTGGTGAAGTCTACTTGCCAGTCAGCAACGGGAATGTGTCCCCGGACTTGGTGGAAAGGGAAAGGTTTGGGCCTTAAAGGAGTATGAGGTTTGGTCCGCTGACAGATCTGACAATTAGAGGCTATATTCTCTATCATGGCTATGTCAGAAGGGTTGAGGGAGAAGAAGCTCTGTAAAAAAAGGGTCAAAGACTGAGAATTGGAATGGTGTAGAGTATGAAGGAACTTGAAAAGATCTTGTTCTTACTGGAAGAAGTAGGGGCTTCAGATGAGCTGTCTAAAGTGGCCATAATATGTACCCCATAGGCGCCATAATTGGAAGTGGTAGCAGGCATTCGTGGCGCCTGGTCAGCTTTGGCATTGCCCTCAGTGATAAGAGAGCCGTCCTTCTGATGGGACCTACAATGGACAACTCCCAACTGGGTGGGTAAGTGGGAGGCCTCCAACAGATTGGTTATAAGAGCCGAATTAGTGATCGCATTACCTTTGGTGGTAAGTAGGCGTCGCTCCCTTCATATTGAAGCATGGGATAATAAGATCTGGAAGACATATTTTGAATCAGTATAGAGGGTGAGGGATTTGCCTTGTGCTAGAAGGCAGGCACGAGTGGCTGCTATAAGTTCAATCTGCTGGTTGGTAGTTCCTGAAGGCAAAGCTTTGGCGTCTATAATCTCAGTGGCTGAAACTACAGCATATCCAGAGTAATGAGTGCCATTCTGCCTAAAGGAACTGCTGTCAGTAAACCAGATAAGGTCAGGCTTGGTGAGTGGTTCCTCAGAAATGGAAGAATGACAGGGGAGGAAAACTTCTAAGGTTTCCAAGCAATTATGAGTTGGTGTGTTAGACGTGGGAGTCATTGGGAGCAGTGAGGCAAGGTTCAGTGCAGAGCAGGGGAGGAAAGTAATATTAGGGTTTTCCAGAAAGGAAGTGAGGAGCGACAGAACTCTGGATGGAGGAAGGGTTTGAAGGCCCTTATAAGCTGAAAGATCTTTCAAGTGATGTGGGGAGTGGATAGTTCAAGGTGCCCCAAAACTCAGCTTAGAGGCTTCTTTGTGTAAAATTTGTCCAGCAACCAGAGCTCTTAAGCAAGGAGCTCACCCATGGATGGTAGAGTCTAGTTTCTTGGAAAATATGCCACAGGTGCAAATGTAGGCCCATAGTTTCGACCTAAGACCCTAAGTGCTTGCCCCCCTTTTTCATGGACATATAGATGAAATGGTCTTGAAAGATCAGGAAGGTGAAGGGCAGGTGCCTTTAAGAGGAGTTGCTGAAACCTGCGGAAGTGGTAGATGGGGGAGGAGACAAGAGATTCACTAGGGGGTCCATTTGCTTGGTCATACAGGGGTTTGGATAGAAGAGAATAATTTGGGATCCAGGCCCTAAAATGACCTGCTAATCCTAGGAATGATAGTATTTTGGCTTTCATATTGGGCACTGGAAGATCAGAGAGGAGTTGCCTCCTATCCAGTGTTATTTCCTTTTTCCCGGGTCTAAGGCAAAAACCAAGAGAGGTGACAGAAGAATGGGAAACCTGGGCCTTGTGGGGAGACTCCCTATATCCCTTGTCTGCTAGGAAATTAAGAAGCTGAGCGGTGTGGGATTGAGAGTGTTCCCAGAGGGACTACATAGAAGAAGGTCATTGACATATGGAAGGAGAATAGTGTCAGGACAGGTCGGGTGAAAGGATGTGAGGTCCTGGGCAAGAACTTGGCCAAAGAGATGGGGGCTATCCCTGAATCCCTGTGGGAGGACAGTCCAGGAAAGCTGATGAGAATGGTGGATGTGAGAGTCAGTCCATGTAAAAGCAAAGATATTCTGAGATTCTGAGAACAAGGGAATAGAAAAGAATGCATCTTTTAAACCTAGGACCGAGAAGTGGGTAGTAGTGGCAGGGATCTGAGAGAGGAGGGTGTAAGGGTTGGGCACTAGCGGATGGATGGGGACCACAGAGGAGTTGACAAGGAGAAGGTCTTGAACCAGCCTGTAGGACACTTTAGGTTTCTTAAGTGCCAGAATGGGGGTGTTGAAAGGAGAGTGTGTAGGCCTAAGATACCCCTTTCGTAATAAATCCTGGATGATGGGTTCTAATTCGAGGAGGGCTGTGGTTGTGAGTGGATATTGTGATTGACTAATATATCTTGAAGGGTCCCGTAAGACAATATGAATAGGACTGCATTTAGCCATAAGGGGTGTAGTTGTGTCCCAAACCTCAGGCTTAACTGGTTTAGAGAGTCATGGGAGAGTGCATTAAGGAGGTGTATCTGCCCCTAGGAACATCATGAGGAAATGAGAGGTAGGAGAGGTGTGGGGTGATATGTGAATGGTGACTTTTAATAGTGAGAGTATGTCCCTTCCCAGAAGGGGAATGGGGCAATGGCTCATAACGAGAAAGAAGTGAGTGAAGGACAAAAGGGATCCCTGCATATAACATGATGGGGCGGTTTGAGGGAAAATCTGTTTACCTCCTACCCTGACAATAGGAGTTTTTGAGGGTGTGGTAGAACCCCAATACTCCCTTAAGACCGAAAAAGTGGCACCAGTATCCAAGAGGAAGGTAATGAAGCATCCATCCACCAGGAAGGTAAACCTAGGCTCTTGATTCTTGATGGTAATAGTCTGGAGGGAAAGCCCAGGGATCCGTCAATCCTCCTCTGCTAAGCCCAAGAAAGGCTGTGGTTGCCTGGCGGCTGACCAACCTCCCTTTCGGGTTGTTGGGCAGTCTGCCCCCCAGTGTCCCCTTTGATGGCATTTTGGGCAGGGGTTGTAGGGTGTCCTCAGTGAAGGACAATCCCTGGCCCAATGTCCCTCCTTACCACATTTGAAGCAAGCTCCCGGGGGTGTCATATTGGGATGGCGTGGTGATGGCCTTCTCTGAATGACCTGGGCCAACATTTGGAACTTGGCATTTTCAGCCCTCTGCCTACGGCATTCACTTTCATCCTCTCTATCATAAAAAACCTTGAAAGCAACAGCGAGGATTTTAGTCTAAGGAGTAGCAGGGTCCTGTTCAAGCTTTTTAAGCTTGGCTTTAATGTCAGGGTAGCTTTGGGCCAGAACATATTTCATTAAGACATGACGGCCATCAGGGGTTTCTGGGTTGAGGTTTGTGTACTGTTAAAGGGCCTTGGTTAGTCTATCCAGGAATTCTGAAGGTGTTTCCTCCTTCCTTTGAATGACCTCCTGCACCTTTTTAAAGTTAACAGCCTTGCAGATGGCCTTTTTCAGGCCCGCCAAGAGGCAGGATGTAAAAAGGTCACTAGACTGTAAGCCTTCAGGGGTGTTGTAATCCCATAGGGGATCCTGCTCTGGGACAGCATGAGGGCCTGTGGGGTGGTTAGGATTGGTCCTATGATTTTCATCAGCATGGGCTTGGGCTAGCTCCCAGACCATTGCCTTTCCTCAGGGAGAAGTGTATTGGCCAAGAGCATGTAGATGTCATTATGAGTGAGACTATATGCTTGCAGGACCCATTGAAACTCCCGAATGCAAGTGGTGGGGTCAGTGGTGAATGAGCCTAACTTCCTCTCTAGCTGAGTAATGTCCGACATGGAGAAGGGCACTTGGACTCTGATGACACCCTCGGGACCAGCTCCCTCACAAAGGGGTGCGATTGACTTGGGGGTGGGAAGGAGTCCCTTAGACCTGGTAACAGGAGGACTGAAAGAGGCAGGAGGCGGACAGGAAGGAGAGGGAGGGGCAGGGAGTGTCTCTTTGGAAGAGGAGGAGGTGGAGCAGGCAGAAGAGGGCGGAGGGGAGGAGGATGAAATGGAAGGCTGAGGATCCCTGGAATCAGGCAGAGGAAGAGGAGGGTATAGTGGGAGAGAAGGGGCAGATAGGACTGGGGGATAAGGTGGGGGTTCATCTGCTGGGTTGAATGAGGAAGAATCTGTGAAGTCAGGAGTAGACGTAGGGGAAGAGAAGGGTTTGCAAACAAGGAGGACCTGAGAGGGAGGGCAGGAGGAGCAGCGACAGGGTGCTGTCTGAGAAGGCTAAAACCTTAAATGCAGGGAATCTCACTCCACTTTTTCAGATGCTGGCAGTAGTTAAAAAGGTCACAGATGAAGTTTGGATGTAAGGAGCCTTCTGGAGGCCAATGATTGCCATTATCCAGTGGATATGTAGGCCAATCTTGGGTACAGAATTTGATTAGAAGTTTGGGCTTGATGTCTGGTGTGAGGGAGAGTGTGGCCAGATTTTTTATTAGACATTTGAGAGGTGAGGCTTCAGGTACAGATGAAGAGGTGCCCATAGTCACAGGGAGAGAAGAAAGACAGAGAGAGAGAGAGAGAGAGAGAGAGAGAGAGAGAGAGAGAGAGAGAGAATAAGAGTAAGCGAGAGAGACAAAGAGAAAACCCGCGCTGGAACGGCTTTCAGGAAGCTCAGGGTGAACGGGGGTCAGGTGGGCGTCCCCAAAATGACCAGCCGTCATGAGGAAATACAGAGGGCACTACCTGGGCGTCACCAGTGAAGTGCGATCTGTGAGACCCAATGGGTTCGGAGCCACGGGCAACCTGACGTCAGGAAAGTTTTTGAACGCAGCGGAAAAAGTCAGTAATGAAAACAGAACTCCGGTTCCGGCAGAATGTAGTTCCAGGACGGGAGTTCAGTTTTCCCCGAGCAGAGAGGCAGCTTCAGCCAGACACAGCAGCCCTGCAGCAAACAGCAACTCTAGCCAGCAGCAGCAGCGGCAGCAGAGGAGAAAAAACCACAAAGCCTCTTGTGTAAACTCAGAAGCCTCACGCCCCAAAGGAAAACGGATCACCAGAGGGTCCACTGCGACCAGTAAAGGTCTTAGTGGCAGGAATTTCCTGCCCCGTACAGGGCGTCAGTGTGCCTGTGCCTGAAGATCAAGGTCACAAAACCAGTGGTAGCCCGAAGGGAGTTGCAGAGCCAGGGTTAGGGGAGGCTTACATATATCAGATCTGTGGTGGGTGCAGGAAGCCAGCGTCTGAAAAGAGCGGACCATGGCGGAGTGTCTCCGGGGGAGCAGGGGACGGGGCTCTTGTTAGAAAGAGCTCACCCGTATCCTCACATGGGGCACCAGAATGAAAGAACTTCCCACGCAAAGGCACTTCGCTGGGAGAATTCCAATTTTATTGCAAAAAGCTGTGTGCTTATATAGAACTAAGGGGAAGATGGAAGGGCTTAGATAAATGGCAGGCAAACCGTTTATTGGTTAGTTCTTTCAGATATCAGCTCTGGAGCCCAGGAATTAGTTCTTATTGGGGCTAAGGTTCCCCACCAGCGAGATTTCAAATTGGCGCCAGCGGGAGAGTTCACACGGGTGGGAACATTTGGCACCACTGCAGAAAAAAGAAGGTAGGAAGAAGAAGTCCTTAGGCACCATGTTGGGGTTTTTCTCTGGGGTATGGCTGCCGTTTATACTTTTCCCAACAATGAGTATACCAGACAGTGCCTTGATTGACTGGTTTTCATGAAAATGGTGTTTAACAGAGATGCCAGAAAGTTGGATCCTGCTGAGTAGTGGGCCTAGAGCAATGGTGGGCAGGTGTGTGATAAAACATCTGTGGTGGGGCCATGTAGATCTTTCATTGGATTCCAAATGGCTTGTGACTGACATGGTGAAGCCAGCAGACCCTTATATGTAAAGGCACCTTGTTACATAGAGAGGTTTCAGGACATTGTTCAGAATCAGGTTGCTATGGTCAAGGGGGCAAGCTATGTGGGATAGAGGCCTGGTTCTTGTATTCTCCTGCAGACCCTGACCCACCACACGTGATAGAAATCCCTCCTGCACTGTGTCCCCGTTGAACTCCTTGTATTTCATGAAGCAAATACCAAACTCCCAGTGCAGCAGCAAGAAAACCATGAAAATAGAGGATGACTATATGGATTCTACGTCCACACAGGGAGACATTCAGCCCCCAGGGGCCACAGTTTACCTACAATGGAAAATTCAGCACTGCTTTCTCATGTTCATTGGAAAATAAGAAACCATGTCCTCCAGGTCACATTGATGCAGACCCAGCTTTTATGGTCTCACTAGAAAGGAAGCTAAAGCTCCTGACAACAACATATATTTTAAGTGCCCAACCTCACAGGCAGTTTCTCAAGAAGTCTCTAGGCCAGCAGACCTTCAAGTTTTTGGAGGGTTTACCCTGTCCCTTACTTTTGGAAACTCCTCTACCACTTCCAAGGTTGTAAACTTCTGATCATATTCCATTCTAGATATGTATTCACGGATTTTCTAACTTTTCTCCTCTGATTGTGTCATACTTGGGCCGTAGGTGTTGTCAAGGCATTGTTCTGGATGAGAGTGGGAAGATTTTGGTGTAGCACATATTTACATACACATTGGATTCATTTTTCAATTTTCCATTCAAAATACTGAATCCCTGACACTAACACATACCCTACTAGACTCTGACTATTAATCCTAATATGATGGAGAAAAATAACCAAAACAGAATAGAAATACAAGCGGTTGAGAGGAGGCATGGCGTATAGTTGGTCTTGCCTTTTGCATGATATAGGGTAAGAGTTATAAATCTTGTTAATTTTTTGTTGAAATAGTTCTCCATGTGTTTTTAAAGTTAACACATATGTGAATTTCTGTCTCCCTTTTTCTGTAGCCAATTCAGCACATGTATTTTTATATGCACATATAAAATCCTACCTGGTATCACACGTACATTTTTGTGAGGTGGCTAACTTGGGAGATACAAAGTATGAGAAGAGATGACTCCTCCTAAATGTTTTTGGAACTGAAAATTCAAACTATGAGTGAGCTTCTTAGTTGAAAAACATTATACATAAATCCATGTTCAGTAAAATTAATATTTTTGGATCTGTGAATGATATATATTTCATGATGAATTTTGATTGGCATATATATTGCTACTTTCTAATGTATCTGTGTGATATATATATTTTCAAAATATGAAATATATGTGTCTTATTATACACTCCCTAAATAATTCACTGATGTTCATGTATGTGCTTTTATAATCAACTTTTCATAAGATTGTTTTTAGAAATATTCATCCACCTGAAATACATATTTGTTTCCTAGTACTGAAAACTCACTTCAGTGAATGGTGCAAACAAAGCCTTATATTTCTACAGTAACTGACCCAATTTAACATCAATGAAAGTAGATTTCTATGGGACATGATGTGTATTTTGATGTTCATTTTAATTCAACACTGGTACATTACTATTTCTTCAGTTTTTATACATCATTGAATATACATTTCATCCACAAGTTCACAAATTGAAAGACATTTGTAACACATTCAATCACTTCCTGCTTCAGAACACATGTATTCCTCCTTGTTTTTGACTGGTTATTTCATGAGACTTCTTTCCAAACACATTATTTTCGATTTCCATAATCAATTTTGAAGCAAAACTCACACACATTTTATGATAAACTACAACCCTAATATTACCATTAGATATATAACTGGTTGGAATGAATGTATGTATATCAATATAAGATTTCCTGTGTATTTTGGGATATCAATTTATTCCAATTTCTAAATTTGGAAACAGTTATATTATTTATTCACAGTATGGTCTATTCATGCATTCTCTCTATATTCATACACACATTGTACACCTATTTGTGCCCCCAATACTAATTTATATCTCTTCAAAATATTGCTCTCAGAAATGGTGCAACAAATACTCATATCACCTGATCTACATATACATTTTATCACAGTAATATTCTGGCCACAAAATGCAAAGTCACACTTACGACTGTACCAAAGCCTAAATGGAATATGAGTATGGATTATGAAAATCACCCATGTCCAGGTTGCCTAATGCTCTCAAATGTCAATCCTATTGGTGACTACATATTTGTTTCTTCCTAAGATTATTTATTCAAACTCAAGCCTGTCGAAAATGTCTAATCCTATCAATCACTTTATCATTTGCTGATTTTCTAATGTCTCTATTGATATCTGCTTTCCTACATATTTTCCCCAGTTCATCATTGTGACTGACTCTTCACATGTGCTGACATTTACATTTTCTCTCTACCCAAATCCCTATTGCTAAAGAACTTTTTGTCCAAATCATATACTCACTCTTTTTCCTAATCCTACCAACTATCTTCCTAATCCTACCAACTATCCTTTTTTGACTGGATGTTCTCTTTGACATTCAATCATCCAAGGTACAAGGTCCTATGCCATTGTGTATAGATTTATCTGAGACACATGTGCAGAACATAATTCAAACCTAAGTATCCCAATCAAGGATCCAAAGCCCTTCTGGGCTTCAAATCTTACCTAGATTTCTGTTTTCATAAATATATTTCCCCTCTATATATTCTAATAAATATTGCAGGTTCCCAATAACATTATTCATCCAGCAGAATGATTCCTAAGGCAAATCAAACATGTTATTAACCCTAACCATACTCTGTTCCCTCAATCTAACTTTACAGAAAAGCAGGGACAGAGTTGGTCTTACAATACAGGAATGTAAGAAATCTTCCACCTGCTGAGAAATGAAAAGGTCCATGCAGAAATGAACCCTGGGGAAGCTATAGGAAGCTATGAAGGACCTGAGAGAGCAAAAGTCATCTTCCACGACAAACAACCTGGTCAGGATGAAGGGGTGTGTCTGAAGCAGTCTCTCTTTTCTTAATGTAGAGAAGATGGACAATACCAGGCCTGTGTGGAGAGCTGTTCCCGGGTGCCTATGTTTGATATACCATTCAAACTTGTGAAAGTGTCACAGGAAGTAGGGGCAGCCTCCATCAATTGGGACACTTGGAAGCAACTATTAGGACAAAGTGGTTGCCAAGGCAGTGACCTCATTCAGTTCCTGAAGGAAGTGACCTACATCACTTTCTTGGTGATGGAACTCTCTGAACTAGGGATCCAGGAAGACAGGCACCCAGAGGAAGTCCCAGTCCCAGTCCCAGTGGCCTCACATGTTTGGATTTACCAAGGACAGAATCAGTCTTTCTTGGTAACTACTGATGTGAGGATGGCCAAATGCCAGGAAGGTCTGAAGAGGGGCCTTTCCTGAGTAAGCAGGTAGTGTCTCACCACTGGCACGTTACAGCTTCACAGTGTTGGCCAAGGAGTCCACATCTGACATAGGACAGTCCATTTTGGAGTAACATACTATGGCCCATCAGTCAGAGGACACTCCGGATAGTCATAGACCTACTTGGGGGAAGGAGGTGACTTTTTGGGTGTGGGTGTGAGTTTGTGGTTTTGTCTCATGATCTGAGAATAGGTAGGAAAGTCGGTTTGTTAGGATTGGAGTGGACTGTTTCTATTAAGTCTTTTGACAATCGAGTGTTTCTATGTCTGTTTATCCCACTGTGTCCGTGGTTGTAGACATTAGAAAAGAGAATGCATCAATGGATGTGTCCTGAATAGAAGAAAGCTTCACAACATTCTTCCTGCCCAATTTATGAATGGATTTTGTCTTGCCTAATGGATGGGCAACAACCACTGTCTTCCTAAATTCCTGTTTTCTTCTTGAATTCTGGCCACTCTCCAGAATAGGCTCATGGTTTTGTTTCCAAGACATGAACCACCTCCGAGCTCTGTGACATGGCTATGTACTGGATAGCTGAAGGGAATGGGATCATCTCAGAAAACTCAGATATCATTTTAGAAACCCTGCCTTGGGCCATTTGCTTACCTATTGTTCTGTTGCCCTGAATGTCAGAAAGGTCTTTGCCTCAGGCCACCCCTTTTTGAAGCCTGAAGAAAACGGTTTTGAATGGAAATTAATGGGCATCACCTGTAGATCTTTGCTTAATTGCTTTGGAAAGGGATGTGTCTGCATCAGACTCTTGGCCATGTTTGAGGTTGTTGAATAGATTTTCAGCACCTGATGCATCTAACGAACAATTACATGTGTGCTTCCAAAACCAAAATGGCCAAAAAAGCAGTCATTGTGGACGAAGTCTCTCGCCTTCCTCTGTAAGATTACTGATCTCCATCAAGTGAAAATAGGGATCCTTTTTGTCAAATGAGTTCTTCAAACCCTGCAGAGGATAGCCCATAGGTGCTTGGGTTTTCTCATGATTCCAATTCACATAAAGAATCTATACCCGAGAGTCAGTAGGCCTCAAATTGGAGAATCAGAGCAGTATTTACGGCAGGCTCATTTGATAACTCCTGGTTCTCAGAAAGGGTGTCCAGGCAACCCTGACTTTAGGCAAATGACGGGCAAGGGAGGTTATTTTGTACACTGTCTTGGGCTGAGCCCCTCATGGAAACCTCCAGCCACAGGTTATGATGAGTGTCTATATGGAAGAAGATGAGGGCCTTGTGGGAGTGCTTTGGTTTTAATTGTGGTCATTTGTTTGGTGGTTGGAAGTGATGACTGGGTCTATCTGGGCTTGAACTCTGGTGTGATTCCACTTATAGTCTGAGTTCTCGAACTGATCTCAGAGAAATATTGCCATAAACTGTGTTCAGATTTTAGGAGGCCACCCATGGGATTCTCCCTTGGAAACTGAGATCAAATACAAGGGTGGCTTTCCACAGAGCCTCGGAATATCAGCTAGAATATCACATGATTTTATTCTGAAAGATTTGGCAGCCATTGTTGACAGTCAGAACACCCATGGACGTCACATTAAAGACCTCAATGGGCCTGGCTTCATGTGACCTTTTGACCACTCTATGGGAAGACTTGCCTGTGAGATTTCTCCAGAGAATTCATTGAAAATAGCTTCCTCACCATTTAATATTTCCTGAATGAACTGAAACCCACAGTGCCTCCAACTTCATCCTTGAAAAATGGCTAGATAAATACAAGGAAATCTTTGAAATTCCCTTAACCAGGTGGCACTGGAGAACCTTTAGATGTCTTGTTGCTGATCATGAGTGTACCAGAGAATGCCATTATTGACCGGGTTTCATGAAAATGGTGTAGAACAAAGATGCCAGTAAGTTGGAGCCTGCTGAGAAGTGGGCCTATTGTAGTGGTGGGTGGGTGTGTGATAATACATCTGTGGTGTGGCCATGAGGATTTACCATTGCCTTCCAAATGGTTTGTGACTGACATGGTGCAGCCAGCAGACCCTTCTATGTAAAGGCATCATTTTATATGGAGAGGTTTCTGGGCTAAGTTCAGAGTCAGATTTCTATGGACAAGGGGGCAAGCTCTGTGAGATAAAAGCCTGGTTGGTGCATTCTCCTTCAGACCCTGACCTACCACAAGTGACAGAAATTTCTTCAACACTGGGTTTCAGTTGAACTCGTTGTATTTCATAAAGCATATACCAAACTCCCAGTACAGCAGCAAGAAACACCACAAAAAGTGGAGGATGACCAAATGGCTTCACAGTCCAAACGGGGAGACACTTAGTATCCAGTGGCCACAGTTTACCTACAAAGAGAAAATTCAGCACTGCTGCCTCATGTTCATTAGAATACAAGAAACCATGTCCTCCAGGTCACATAGATGCAGACTCAGCTTTGATGGTATCACTAGAAAGGAAGCTAAAGCTCCTTACAACAACATATATTTCAAGTGCCCAAACTCAGAGGAAGTTTCTCAAGAAGTGTTTAGGCTGGCAGAGCTCCATGTTTTTGGAGTGTTTACCTGTTAGACCAGGACACAAGAAAAGACCACTGACTCTAATTAAAATCAAATTAAATTAAGCTTATTATTTCCACTGGCTGTGCTACCTCTCCCTCACAAAACGGCGGAAAAAAGACAGCAACCCCAGCTTTCCTACAGGCAGCTTAATAGCCCAGAAAATTACACAAAAGGGGGTTTACAGATAACAGAACTCTGACAAACATCACACTAATGGCAGTCTACATTTTTTTTGCTGTCCCTACATCAGAGTTCATGAAGACCATTAGAGCCTCAGAGAGGGTTGTTGTCTGGCCAGAGAAGGCAAATATTTATGATGTGTCACTAAAGTTTCAGAGAGGGCTGTTATCTGGTCAGAGAGCCGGGCATGGGTGAGTTCAAGGCATGGGCAGGCATTCCAAGCAGGTTTAGAATTTGAAGTAATTTATGGTAAAGCGAAAATTATCTTTTCATCGCTTTTTGGCAAGATGGCTCCCAATTTAAATTAAAGATCAGGTTGGGTCTATCATTCCCGCCTTTTCTTTGTGTCCCTTTCAAATCTTTGATAGATTACGGGAAGAGCACTGAGGAAATTTTAATCCCTCAGGTAAGAGTCTCCAAATTTTTAGAACTCACCCAAAACCGATCTCCCTGATTTTACCTGACTTAATTAATTACTTATATTGATAGTCTATTTATCTTTCTCTCCATTGTTATAAGAAGAGTGGTGTCACTCATTTTTTCTTCTTCTGAACTGAGACAGGGTGATGTGAGTGGGCATGGGATGAGGGACATGAGTTGCCTTTTAGAAGTCAGTTGAGGGACATGAGTTGCCTTTTAGAAGTCAGTTCTGTTTGAAGTCTGATTGAGGAAGAACAGGTTGTAAAGTCATCTGGGGATGGGTTCTTCTATGAGAGAAACAAAAACCATGAGTACTGAATAAATGTTGCAGCACCTGGAACATGTCACTGTATAGAAGTTCCCTCACCAGTCTTTAATATCCCCAGTTATGAGGACTGTCAATTTAATATTTAACTTTTACTGTTACACTTGTCCCTCCCCATAAGATACAGTTTAATAATTTAATGTCATCTGATCTTGTAAAATCCTGTTACTATTATGACTCTGTGTCTCTTTGAGAAACCTTTAATTCTGTTACTCAGGGCTGGATAATTGTACTAGCAAACACCAAGCCAACCTGTGTAGGTTAGGAATATCTGTAGGCCTAAAACTGAAAACTTCTCCCTGTGGCAGGTCTTCTTGATAGTCTCTTTTTATAAGTATCAGGCATTCCTGTCTGAGAATTCTTCTTTGTAGCCACCAGTCTTACTTATTTTGGGAGGCAAACATAAAGTGCATACCTTAACATTATATTATTATTATTATTATTATTATTATTATTATTATTATTATTATTATTATTATTATAATTTAAAATGCCCAGGAATGGATGTATTTTGTTCTTAACTGTCTTTGCTAAGTGTTTAAGATGAAGCAGTCAAACTGACTTTTGTTTCCATCTATTGTTAACAGTCAGCTGACCTTTTATGGGAGTCAATTCTGGGGAAACTTGAGAGCAGATTCTCAGTTCTGCTAGTGCCATTTGCGCTAGGTGGGTCCAGATCTTGCTTGACCATTTGGCTTCCCTCGGAAGCAAAAGGGATGTCTCCTTTCTTTGATGACTCTCCTCTTCCTAACAAATACACTGATTGGCTTTCTGTTCTCCAGTGGTCTCATTAATCTCCCTGATCAGGAGGAGGTTATGTGGCTCAGAGTTTCAAAGCTCTTTAGAGAAGTCCCCTGTTCCCTGGATTCAGACTGACTCATAGGGCAAAAGCCAAATATTGGTTTTCTTGGCTCTTTTCATTTAACTTTAATTTTAAATCCTAATCTTAAACATCCAGCAAATAAATTTTAACAGCCTTATATTAAGAGTACTGGGCTTTAATGTCTATAACTATATAATTATCTTTTTATTAATTGTTATCTGTATTATTCTGTCTGTATTGTAAGTAATGACTTATTATGTTGAATAAACCCATGTTGTGTTCTTAAAGCAACACGTTTGTAAAACAGTAACAGAGAATCTTTAGATCACTTATAAGAAAATTTCAAAATAAAATTAACAAAAGTAAAAATACTTAGCTTGTGTAACAGCTACCCTGAATTTTTTGGCTGAGTTATACATTATATCCCCTGTTTGAGATCCTAGGAATATTGACCTTAAAAAAAACCAACTTTTTAACATAACTTTAAAGAAATATTATCTAACCTACTGGTTTCGTAGTCATTCTCACATGTAGTAAGATGGGACACAGAGCCTTATCTCAGCTAAGGCAGGGCTCTTTATAAATCTTAAGTATTTTAGTTCTAAAGCTAATCCTTATTTTTAAATATCATTTGACAAAGTTTACATAAATTGTTTGAGGTCACATGAACATTAGCTAACACCATGATATCACATTTAAAACATGAATTAAAGAAAGGCTGAAAGTTTTTAACCTTTACATCGATTAGGCTCTCATTAACTAAAAAATACACTTAAATTGTTCCCCAATGTAAAAAGTAACATAAAAGTTTACATATCTTATTGATAACAGGTAAATAAATCCCCAATATATTTTTTACCATACAACTTCAGAGCACCAGCTTGATATAATGCTCTTTTAAAGTTTCTACCTTACAGACTTGCATACCTATAAGATATGAAAACATTGATAGCATCACAATTACATTGATGTTTCTACATTAACCAAGTTTAGCTTTTAAAGCAATGGCAGTACAGTGCTCTAAAATAACAGTTCTTATTTAATCAGTTGTTTAATTTTTATGGTTGCTTGCTCTGGAGAAAATAAAACTTAATAAATACAACGTTATGGGTAAACTTATGTTTTAAGAAATTTTTGTCTCATTAACACATGACTTATTTTTATATTCTTATACAGACTTTAATAAGAACTTATTCAGACCTTAGTAAATCAATCAGATATCTAAGAAAAGTACTCATGAATGAGCAATCCTATATCAAATTTACTTTACTTATTTATCAAAATACTAGAGAAATGTATTGACAGTGTAAACCATTTTTATGTTGAAGGAAAGGTTCTAGAACCAAGGCATATTAGACATTTTGTAGATATTAATATTTTATTAGATTTTTGAACACCTAAAAAAATTGTAAGCTTAAATTTAAAGACATTGATTTTTATCTGTTTATCCAATTTAAATTGAAACATTTAAATCACGTGAATTAAAGATCTTTGGATCTCCTATTTAAATTTGTTTTAATGAGCGCTTTTTTATGAGCGCTCCTTGTATATGTTAATTTGTGTATCATATATATGATATACGGACATATGTATATGTAGACATACAACACATAACAAAAGTGTGCACACATAATAATAGTAAAGGCCTTGTAGCTTTTCTCAGGTGAAATCTCCATTGCAATGTTTCAAAAAGTCTACAGTTGGTCAAAGATAGAACTGATCTGAAAAACATTAACCTAGGTCTGTATGCTCAAAATCATGAGCTCAAAAAAAAAAAGTATCTAAGGAAAAAAAAAGAGTCCTAGAAAAAGTGACTGGCTAGTAATTAGTAAATACCATACAATTTACCTTTTTTTTCCCTTAGGCCTCAAATCAGTCTCCTACTAAGCTTTCAGGCTTCTTTCATTTACATTTCAATATAAATCATGGCTGAGGTCTGGAAAAAGCAGGAAAAACTGCTATTCTGAGCAGACACCTCAGGCCTAAGGCATTTTAACCATAATTTTGAGGTTCGGATGTTGAAAATTATGATACAAATTTAAGATAAAATTCACAAAATTTTATATCTTTACATCTTGTTTTGTCAACAGATACCATTCTATGATTTACTATCCTTGTCCAAATTAATGCAGTGGTACACACAGTGACATTTTCCGAGGCTATCCAATTCAAAATTGGTGAAAAAAAGACTGTATGATTGGGAATTTACTTGCCAACTTGGAAGTAGAGTTCTTCAGTTTTCCATACTAAGTATTTAAGTTCTCTGGCATCAATTATCTGAAATCATAAACTAAACAATTACCTAAACCCGACTTTTAACTGCAAGATTCTGCAATGCTTCAAAAACCCATTCAGATACCAGATTGTTAAAATAAAACATCATCATTTAGACACACATTCAGCTAAGATCATTCCCAAGAAACAATTTATAATATCAACACATTATTGCACATGTCTTAAAGGGCCAGATACAAAGACACAAGACAGACAGAAAGGAGGTTCAGACTATGAGTGTCAGAGAGAACCGTTTAAACCAGAGCAGATAAGAGAAAAATCTCCTACACCAGTGTGCACCATAGATATCCACAGGGGGGGGACCACATGTTTTAACAGAGGGGAAACCTGAAATGTAAAATAAAGTGTCTCCATGGTGACTTCACTGCATTTAGTGTCCCCTTTTTCTTTTTCTCTTTTTTAACAAGACAGAGGTGGCATAATTCTTACAGTGCGGGGAGGAAGGAGGTAATTCCCTGAATCAACAGGGCTTTGGCAGCTGCTGGGAGTCCCTCAGTCCCTCCTTTTACTTACAGGATTAGCTCCTCTTGTTCAGTTCCACACCAAGCATGCTTCATCTCCTAATATTTCAGTAGACAGCTCTCACAAAGTTCCGGGGTGGAGGGCGGGTACCAAATTTGTAAATTAAAGTTCGATTCCTCAACTTGACGCCAATTAATACCAATTTAATAATGAGGACTGAGTTTTGAGAAAAAGAAAAAGGGAGGTTTATTGCTTTGCGAACAAAGGAGAAACACAGGGGACTCTGCCAAAGGTTGTGACTCTCTTGATCTGGAGTGACAAGGGGTTTTAAAGGAGTTTCACTTGTTAACCTGGGAGATGCTCAGTTCTTAGGTCCCCAGCAAGCATTGCCCTCTGCAATGGGTGTGCTCCAGGCAGCCAGCTAGGAGCTTCTATCATCCTGCTTAACAAAGGCGAGTAAAGTTCATCGCAGTTCCCTAAAACACAGTCCAAAGGGGTGTCAGGCTTACTCTCTTTATTACCTATTTTTACGTCCAAAATCCTTAAGGTTTTACCACTGAAATCACACAACAAAATGAAAAAAAACAAACAAACAATCAAAAAAATAGAACACAAAACAAAACACAAAAAACAGAAACCATGCACCTAAACAGAAAAACAGTGGAACAGTGCAACATCTTGCTATAGCTCCAGGGTAGGAGTGCATGCGTGCCCGTCGGCCCCTCTCTACAGTTCCAGAGGAATTCCCTACAGAACAGAGGACAGAACGATTGTGGTTACTCTCCTGGAAAGGAGTATATGTGAGCCTCCCCAGGCCACATCTCTGTCATCAGAAGAGATCTCCCTTAACCGGATATCAGATGTTATAAAAGCCCCACTTACCTATGGAGGACTCCTCCACCAGGTGCTTGCTAATAGTTTTAGTGCAAAGGTTCACTGCAGTGCTCCCCGGACTAAAGGCTCTCTTCCTAATATAGAGAAGATGGACCAAATAAGGCCTGTGTGGAGAGCTGTTTCTTGGTGCCTATGGTTGATATACCATTCTAATTTGTGAAAGTGCCACAGAAAGTAGGGTAAGCCTCCTTCTCATGGTACGCTTGAAAGCAACTGTTTGGAAAAAGTGGTTGCCAAGGCAGTGACCTCATTCAGTTCCTGAAGGATGCAACCTCACCTCACTTCCTTGGTAATGGAACTCTCTGAACTTGGGATGCAGGAAGCCAGGCACACAGAGTCAGTCCCAGTCCCAGTCCTAGTGGTCTCACTTGCTTCAATTTAACAAGGACAGAGTCAGTCTTTCTTGGTACCTACTGATGTGAGGATGGCCAAATGCCAGGAGTACTCTGAAGAGGGGCCTTTCCTAAAAAAGCAGGTAGTGGCTCACAGCTGGCTCCTGACCACTTCACATAGTTGGATATGGAGACCAGATCTGAGACAGGATAGGCCATATCTGGGGAACATAGTATGGCCCAGCAGTCAGAGGACACTCCGGATAGTGAGAGACCTATTTGGGGGAAGGAGGTGCCTTTTTGGGTGTGGATGTGTGTTTGTGGTTTTGCCCCATGTTCTGAGAAGAGGTAGTAAAGTCGGTTTGTTTGGTTTGGAGTGAACTGTTTCTAGTAAGTTGTTTGACAAAGCGAGTGTTTCTATGTCTGTGTATCCCACTGTGTCCGTGGTTGTAGACATTAGAAAAAGAGAATGCATCAATGGATGTTTCCTGTCTAGTAGAAAGTTTCCCAGCATTCATCCTGCCCAATTTATGAATGCACTAGGGCTTGCCATATCGATGGGCAACACCTGCTATCTTCCTAAGTTCCTGTTTTCTTCCTGAAATCTAGCCACTCTCCAAAATAGGCTCATGCTTTTGAGTCCACGATATGTACCACCTCCAAGCACTGTGACATGGACATGTACTGGATAGCTGAAGGGATTGGCAAGCATCTCAGAAAACTCAGATATCGATGTGACCAGGAAAGTCTCAGTGGAGAACCCCTGCAATGGGCCTTTTGATTGCCTATTTTTCTGTTGCCCTGAATGGCAGTAAGTTCTTTGCCTGAGGCCACGCCTTTGTGAATCCTGAAGAAAACAGTTTTCAAACGGAAATGAATGGGCACCACCTGTGGCTCTTTGCTTAATTGGTTTGTAAAGGGATGTGTCTGAATCAGCCTCTTGGTCCTGTGTGAGCCTGTGGCTTAGATTCTCAGCACCTGATGGATCTAAAGAACGATCCCATGTGTGGATCCAAAATCAAAATGGTCAAAACTCAGTCACTGTGGATGAAGTGCCTCACATTCTTCTGTAAGGTTCCTTACCTACATCAAGTGAGAATAGGGATCCTTTGAGTCAAATGAGTTCTTCAAAGCCCTGCAGATGCTAGCCCATAGGTTCTTGGGTTTTCTTATGAATCCAATTCAAATAAAGAATCTAAACCCCACAGTCAGTAGGCCTCAAATTGGAGAACAGAGCTGTATTAATGGCAGACATATTTGATAACTCCTGGTTCACAGGGAGGGTGTCCAGGCCACCCTGACTATTGGCAAATGAGGGGAAAGGGAGCTTATTTGGGACACTGTCTTGTGCTGCACCTCTCATGGAATCCTCTTGCCAGAAGTTATGGTGAGTGTCTATATGGAAGAAGATGAGTGCCATGTGGGAGTGTTTTGGTTTTAATTGTGGTCATTTGTGTGGCGGTTGGAAGAGATAATTGGGTCCACCTTGGCTTGAACTTCGGTGTGATTCCCCTTAGAGTCTGTGTTTTGGAATTGACCTCCGAGAAGGTATAAGGTCCTATGCCATTGTATATCCATATTTCTGGGACATCACTACAGAATGTAATTCAACGCTAAGTATACCAATCAAGGGCCCAATGAACTTCTGGGCTTCAAATCTTACCTAGATTTCTGTTTTCATACTTATATTGAAAGGTTAATAAAATAGGTACTTGTCACTTCTTGATTTTCTGTATGCTTAACAAAACACTGTTGAAATCTTGAGAACTGTTTGCTATTCTTGTTCCCAGAATGTGCTGTCCCCAACTGCCAAACTGCAGAATGTACTCGGTCAACCAGTTGCACGCAAACCGCCCACTCGCACTTACCCATCAATAAACTTTCCTTCCTGCCCTCTCCAAGGAAAATATATAAGCACTTCTTAAGCTGTTCTCAGGGCTCTCTGCTCTATTCAAGTGAGCTCTGAGCCCTTGCATGCCGGACTCCCAATAAAGCCTTTGCTGTTGCATGAGACAGTCTCTTGGTTGTCTCTTCCACCCACCCTCGCCCGATCTTTACATCTGGTGGCCCCAGTGAGATCCGGCAGCCGCAGATGAAAGACCCCCAACGGGCTCCTCTGGGGATAAATAAGGCCCCTCTTTCTGGTTTCAGGATTCAGGTTAGGGTTTCACAAAATGGCTATTGGTAAAGAGCGTGAGCTCTCTCCCATGGTGGCTGACACCACATGTAACAGAGCCACAGGCCATGTCCCTGGGGGATGAACTCATGAAATCGAGGAACAATAGTCTCCTTTATTCAGTGATATTTTGTTTCGGATTCGGTATTGCCAGCCCATCATGTTTTGCCGGCTACTCAGTCATGGTCTCAGTATTGGACGTCCATTGCCTGTCTTTATTGTCTTGTCTTGTCTGTGTCTTGTGTCATTGCTTTTATTGTCTGTGTATATTTCATTATGGGACAGAGCACTTCAATGCCTCTGTTCATTACCCTTGATCACTAGACCAAAGTCTGCTTAAGGGCTCAGAATCTTTCTTTTTCAGTAAAACGCCGGATCTTGCAGATTCTGTGTCTCAGAATGACCCAACTTTGTAGTCAGATGGCCCCTAGAAGGATCTTTCTACTTCGCACTAATTTGAAAAGTTCGAGATATTGTCTTTTAGCCGGGGCCACGTAGACGTCCAGATCAACAGCCATATATCTTAACTTGTCAGGACCTCTGCAAATCTCCTCCTCCAAGGGTGAAGCCTTTCCTTGTCCCTGCATGGACTCCTACTCCTTCCCCCATGATTCTATCTCTTTAACTCTCTGCTCCTCCTCCTGCACCCTCTGTTCTCCCTGAGTCTCAAGACTCTACTGGACTCTCCTCCCCCTCCTTATCCTCTGCCTTCATCCCCCAACTGCCAACACCATCTAAGTGATTCCCCTGCTGCTGACTCAGCCTCTCCACCATTCAAAGAAGCTCGGATGGCCCAGCACCATCCAGATGACAGTCCCGTGGCACACAGAGCCCCTCCTTCCCTGGAGGAAGCTGGCCCGGCTAAAAGAACTCAGAGAACTCGCCAACGTTTTTACACCTGCCTACTTGGGATAACTGCCAACAACTCCTAGGGACTTTCTTTATGACAGAGGAATAAGAGAAAAACCTCCAAGAAGCTAAAAAAAAAAATATCCTCGGATCTGATTGGCGACCAACACAACTTCCCAACATAATCAAAGCCAGCTTACCCTTAAACCAACCCAACTGGAACCCCAACACCTTTGAAGATAAAGAGCATCTGTCCAATTATTGCCTGGCTCTAATAGCAGGTCTCCAAGGGGCTGCTATGTGACCAACTAATTTGGCCATGGTAAGAGAAAATATTCAAAGGCCTGATGAATCTCCCTCTTTGTTTCTAGAAAGAATTATGGAGGCATATAAAAGATATACTCCTTTCGATATTCAGGCAGCGGATCAAAATTCATCTGTAACAATGGCCTTAATTGGGCAAGCTGCCATGGATATTTTAAAAATTTAAAAGAGAGATTTAGTCAGAGAAGCTGAGAAAGTATACTATAAGAGAGAAACAGGGAGAAAGAAAGGGAGCAAAGGAAGGATGAGAGAAGCAAAAGACAGACTAAGGGATTGACCAAGATCCTTGTCACAACAAGAAAGAGGCCAGAAATTAAGACGTAAGGTGACAGTAAGGGTTACCTGGGGCCATGCCAGAGGCCACCCCTGGCCTCAGATCAATGTGCATACTGTAAAAAAAAAAGGACACTGGGCCAAAAAGTGCCCTATAAAGAGACAGCCACGCCAGCCAGCCATTGTGACTCTGGTGCATGACTAAGAAAGTTGGGGCTCAGATCACTTCCCCTAGCTCAGGGTAACTTTTGAAGTGTAGCGGACCCCAGTAAACTTTGAAATGAATACAGGAGCAGTATACGAAGCCCTTAAGGCCCCATTGGGCCCTCTATCAAATAAAAGGTCTGTAGTTCAAAGGGCTAATGGCAGTAAATATCGGGCTTAGACTACTAAGAGAACCATGGACCTAGGTAAAGGAAAAATCCATCACTCCTTCCTAGTAATCCAGGAATGCCTGGACCCATTGATGGGCAGAGATCTGATCACCAAGCTCTTGGCCTAAATAACTTTTAAACCTGAAGGCTACCAAATGAAATTTCTAAATCCTTTAGTATAAACTCCTATAGTCACGGCTTTAACTAAATTAGTAGAAGATGAACATCCACTCTTCACACCCCCCAAGACTGATCAAACAGGCAAGCTACGCCAGAAATGGATAACAGATTACGCAGATGCCTGGGCAAAAACTGCTGGGTTAGGCCTGGCCGTGAAACAACCTCCAATAACAGTGGAGTTAAAAACCTCAGCCTCCCCAATTAATGTCAAATAATATCCTCTAAGCAAAAAAAGCTAAAGATGAGATAAGGCCCCATATTCAGAAATATCTGACCTTAGGCGTCCTAAGGCCCTGTCAATTGGCCATGAACACTCCCCTGCTACTAGAAAAAAAAGCCAGGAACCGGGACAATCGCCCTGTTAAATACCTAAGAGAGATCAACAACAGAGTGCAGGACATTCACCCCACGGTACCTAATCCGTACAATCTGCTTAGCACTCTGAACCCTGAGCGGAAATGGTATACTGTTCTGGACTTAAAAGATGCTTTCTTTTGCTTGCCTCTGCATAAAGATAGTCAGTTGCTGTTTGCTTTCGGGTGGGTAGACCCAGAAACCTGAACGTCTGGTCAACTAACTTGGACTAGACTCCCACTGGGGTTCAAAAACTCCCCCACTCTCTTTGATGAAGCCCTCCACAGAGATCTCAGCAATTTCAGAACTACGCACCCCAAAGTCACCCAGCTTCAATACGTGAATGACCTGCTACTGGCAGCCAACACCAAGGAAAACTGTGAGTCTGGGACCCAAGCACTATTATATGAGCTTGCTCAACTCGGGTATAGAGTTTCGGCCAAAATGGCCCAAATTTGCTGGCATGAAGTAATCTTCCTGGGCTGTTTCCTTAGGGGCAGTAAACGATGGCTCACTGAGCCCAGAAAACAAACCATTGCCTAGATACCACCCCCATCTAACAGGAGACAACTCAGAGAGTTTCTTGGGACTGCTGGCTTTTGCAGGTTATGGATACCTGGGTTTGCGTTTTTAGCTGCTCCTTTATACCCGGTGTTAGAGGGAGATGCCCAATTCCAATGGACCCCTTATCACCAGGAAGTTTTTTATAATATCTATGGACACTGACACTGAACACCTCAACTTCACTGAGCTCAGGCTGCAATTACAGAAAGCCCTACACTACGTTAAAAATGTACACCAACTCACTCACCTTGGTTCAATGAAACTGCAGGCATTCCTGTAGGATTAAGATCAGAGTTTTCCACTAACCGACTCACAGCGAAAGAAAATAACTGAACGGGTAACAAAAGCCTTTCGAGTCCGTCAATTGGTTAATGCTTACCCTTCCAGTTTCCTAGAGGAAAGCACCTATGAGGAACCAGAAAACGACAATTTTGGGAAGTGGACAATAGTGAAATTAAGCCAGCAAGGTATGGACTTAAATACCTCCTAGTCTTTGTAGATACATTTTCAGGATGGACTGAAGCCTTCCACACATACACACACACACACACAAAAAAAAAAAAAAAAACTGCACAAATGATTTTCAAGAAGATTCTGAAAGATATTTTTCCAAGATACGGTCTGCCTAAGGTAATAGGGTCTGATAATGGACTGGTGTTCATGGCCCAGGTAAGTCAGGTGTTAACTGGGACCCTGTGGATTAATTTTAAGTTACATTATGCTTATATACACCAGAGCTCAGGACAGGTAGAAAAAATAAATAGAACCATTAAAGAGACCTTCACAAAATTAAGCTTAGAGCCCGGCATAAAAGATTGGATTATGCTCCTGCCTTATGCACTGTTTCATGCGAGAAATATTCCCTCTCTTTCTTTGTGTAACCTCACCCCCTATGAAATTCTCTATGATTCCCATCATCCAGTAAGGGACCTAACCCCAACTCTAAGGCCTAACGATCACTTCCACACCCCCTTGCTTGACAGACTTAAAGTCATTGAAAGAACTCAGCGATAACTGTGGAAACAGCTGGCCACTGCCTACCAACCAGGGGAGGAGGGGACTCTAAATCAATATCAAGTAAGAGACTTCGTCTACATAAGACAACATCAGGTGTCATCCCTGGAACCCCACTGGAAAGGAACATACCAGGTGCTACTTATAAAACCTAAAGCGTTAAAGTAGACGGAATCACTTTTTGGATCCATGCCTCTCATCTCAAGCCTTTGCTGTGTCCAGACTCTTGTTGGAAACTGGAAAAGCGTGGTAACCATTTCAAATTGCGTATTCGCTATGTGGATAAGAATATAGACTCTCCCCTTGGCCACCAGTAGTTCTAACCCTCATCACCCCGTTCAGCAGCAATGGCTGATCACAAATCCTACTAGACAAAAAGTATAGTCTATCTCGCATACAGGCCCCTTAGAGACCTGGTGGCCATCTCTCCACCCAGACATTTGTCAGGTCGGTATAGGTCTTTCCTATTGAGATATCCCTGATGAAGAGGATCCCACTAAAATCCCATTAAATCTCTTCTGTACCATAGATAATGGAAACAAACATTATGGATGCAGGGACACGCGAGACAGATTCAGGTTGGCTAGCCTAGATTACTATGTTTGCCTGGCGGACTATCAAAGCCACAAAGAGCCACGGCTGTGTTGGGGAGAAGCCGACTTCTTGTGTAAGTCAAGGGAATGTGAGCATAGAGGGGCTGCCTGGTGGAACCCAAACTCCTCATCAAATTCAGTACACAGCATTGGCCATATTACCAATTAGACAACTAAATACTATGGCCCCCAGAGGGTTCTCTAGATCCTCAAATTCTGAGTGACATTTTTAACTTCGGCAAGTTCTCAAAAGGGGGAAATTTCCCTATGTGGAATCATTTTTCCTCTTTTTCTCACATCCTGTACTATGCTTCTCCAATAGTTCCTCACCCTCAGCCTTCTGCTCTAGACTCTCTTGTATCACTCCCATCTTAGCAACCTGATTTCTCCTCTCCAATTACTAAATCAAAAACCCAAACCTCCGCTGGTTCTCAGAACATTGCCCCGTTGCTGAGGTAGCAGGTACCGAGGTACCCCTTCACCCACTCACTCCTCTCTTTTCCTGTCAGGGCCTGCACTAGGTCCCACCAAGTCCTCTAGCAAGCTAACCCAAAGCTCAAACCAGCTGAGAAGAGCCCTCAGACCCCTATCCACGATGTAATGAAAATGGCATTTAAAGTTGCTTTGTCATCACTGAAAAGAGGTTTCTAAGAATTTAAAGTCCCTCAAAGGCTTTTTGGAATATTTACTCCCATCTTCCCCTCTGCTATACCTGTTCTAATGCTCAAGTTTTGTTCTAGGAAAATCTCAAACCCCTTTACCATTTTTCTTTTACATCTCTCTTTTCTCATTCTTAGATCCACGGAGCTGCTCTCAGCCTCGACTACCACGTCTTCCCCCTCTGTACCAGGTCCACAGAAATGTCTTAAATGACCTTCTCCAGAAGTCTTCACCAAGGCTTACTTTAGGTCTTTCAGCAAAAGAGTCCCTCTGAAAGAGTTCAATGTACATAAACTTCCACTTTTCGTGTTGCCCTGTTCTACTTGGCCACTGGCTGGAAAAATCACCACCCGTAAGCTAGACACTGCCTTTCCAGTTTTTCACAAAATATGTGAACAAGGCCTCTGGCCTTGAGCTGGGGCTTCACCGAGATGCCTACATTTCTAAGATAAAAAAGTTAGCAACTGGTCTCCATGGTGACAGCTGGCAGGGAGAAAAAAAAAGAGACAAAAAAGCTCTCCCCTTCCAAGGTGTCCTTGAAAAGTTAACTTGCCCAGAACAGAGGAAAAAAAAGAAACAGAAACAAAAACTAATTTTTGTGAATTTCTGCAGACTGTGAACTTCTGAGCCCCTTCCCTTACATGTTGGGTACAAATTCTAAAACTACCAAAACTTGGGGTTAAGGGGATTAATTGATTACAACAGAAGCAATGCCCTCTAAATCCGGATGCAACCAAATAAGAATGTTTTCCTCACTTTGGTGCTATCTTAGGTGCATTTTCTTGTCCATTCCTAAAACAGTATAATTCTATACACTTTAACATTATTTATGTTTACATAAAATGGCCAATAGATGTGATTAATTATGTAATGATGCAGATGTTTTTCAGAGTGCTCTATCATGACGTAGGTTCATTTAAAGTTCAAATAGGGGAGCATACAACTCGGTTCCACCGGGAACCTGTATCCCTCACTTTGGCCATCCTATGAGGAATAATAATTGCTGAAGGGGTGGGCATAGGAACAACTGCCCTAGTCCATGAGACACAACAAAGACACAATTAGAAGCAGAAATAGACCAAAGCTTAAAGACATTAAAAACCGACATCACAGCTTTACAGGAATTTTAACCTCTCTCTCTCTGAAGTTGTTTTACAGAGCAGGCGAGTGTTGGACCTCCTCTTCATGAGAGAAAGTTGCCTTTTTGCTTGCATTGAGGGAAGAATGTTGTTTTTATGCCGACAATACTGGAGTTGTAAAAGAATCTATGAGTAAATTAAGAAAACGACTTGAAGAGCGTCAAAGAGAGACAGAGGCCCCAGAAGGGAGGTTTGATTCTTTGTTCACATAGTCAACCTGGTTAACTATGCTTTTATCTGCCATGGCTGGTCCATTTATAATCCTCATATTATTGCTAACGGTAGGACCCTGTTTGCTCAACCGTGTAGTTTCCTTTCTAAACCAAATCGAACATGTTATTAAACCTAACCATACACTGTTCTCTCAATCTAATTTTACAGAAAAGTGGGGACAGAGTTGGTCTTAAAATACAGGAATATAGAGGATCTTCCACCTGCTGAGAAACTCAAAGGTCCTTGCAGAAATGATCCCTGGAGAAGATGTAGGCAACTATGAAGGACCTGAGACAGCAAAAGTCTTCCATGGCAAACAACCTGCTCAGGATGAAGGGATGTGTCTGAATCAGCCACTCTCTTCTTAATGTATAGAAGATGGACCAAAGCAGGCATTTGTTGAGCTGCTCCTGCATGCCTATGGTTGACATACCACTGTAACTTGTGAAAGTGTCACAGTAAGTAGGGGCAGCCTCCTTCTCATGGGAACCTTGGAAGCAACTGTTAGGACAAAGTTGTTGCCAAGGCAGTGACCTCATTACGTTCCTAAAGGAAGTGACCTCACCTAAATTCCTTGGTGATGGAACTCTCTGAACTTGGAATCCAGGAAGCCAGGCACAAAGAGCCAGTCCCAGTCCAAGTCCCAGTGGTCAAACTTATTTTGATTTACCAAGGACAGACTCAGTCTTTCTTGGAACCTACTGATGTGAGGATGGCCAAATGCAAGGAAAGCTATGAATAGGGGCATTTCCTGAGAAAGCAGGCAGTGGCTCACCGCTGGCCCCTGACAACTTCACAGAGTTGGCCAAGGAGACCAGATTTGAGACAGAACAGGCCATTTCCAGAGAACATAGTATGGCCCACCAGTCAGAGGACACTCCGGATAGTCACAGACCTACATGGGGGAAGGAGGTGCCTTTGTGGCGTGGGTGTGGGTTTGTGGTTTTGTCTCATGTTCTGAGAATAGGTATGAAAGGTGGTTTGTTTTGTTTGGAGTGAACTGTTTCTACTAAGTCGTTTGACAAGGTGAGTGTTTCTATGTCTGTGTATCCCACTATGTCCGTGGTTGTAGACATTAGAAAGGAGAATGCATCAATGAATATGTCCTATCTAGTAGAAAGCTTCCCAGCATTCATCCTGCCCTATTTATGAATGGACTGCAGCTTGCCTTATTGATGTGCAACACCTGCTATCTACCTAAGTTCCTGTTTTCTTCCTGAATTCTCGCCACTCTCCAGAATAGGCTCATGGTTTTGTGTTTAAGATATGTACAACCTTGAAGCTCTGTGACATGACCATGTACTGAATAGCTGAAGGGAATGGCGAGCATCTAAGAAAACTCAGATATCAGTGTGACCAGGAAAGTCTCAGTGAAGAAACCCTGCTTGGGGCCTTTTGTTTACCAATTCTTCTGTTGCCTTGAATGTCAGGAAGGTCTTTTCCTCAGTCCACCACTTTGTGAAGCCTGAAGAAAACAGTTTCCAAATGGAAATGAATGGGCATTACCTGTGGATCTTTTCTTAATTGCTTTGGAATGGATGTGTCTGAATCAGCCTATTTGCCTTGTGTGAGGGTGTGGCTTAGATTCTCAGCTCCTGATGGATCTAAAGAAAGATCCCATGTGTACATCCAAAAACCAAAATGGCCAAAAAAGCAGTCCTTGTGGATGAAGTCTCTCGCCTCTTCTGTAACTTTCCTGACCTCCATCAAGTCAGAATAGGGATCCTTTGGTTCAAATGAGTTCTTCAAAGCCCTGCAGAGGCAAGCCCATAGTTGCTTGGGATTTCTCAAGACTCCAATTCACATAAGGAATCCAAACCCCACAGTCAGTTGGCCTCAAATTGAAGAAGCGAAGCAGAATTAATGGGAGGCCTATTTGATCTCTCCTGGTTCACAAGAAGGGTGTCCAGGCCACCCTGACTTTAGGCAAATTAGGTGCAAGAGAGCTTATTTTGGACACGGTCTTGGGCTGTGCCCCTCATGGAAAACTTTTGCCAGAGGTCATTATGAGTGTCTATATGGAAGAAGATGAGCGCCACGTTGGAGTGTTTTGTTTTAAATTGTGGTCATTTGGGTGGCGGTTGGAAAAGATGTTCTTGAACTCTGGTGTGATTCCCTTAGAATCTGAGTTCTCAAACTGACCTCAGAGAAGTATTGCCATCAATAGTGTTGAGACTTAAGGAAGCCAGGCATGAGTGTCGCCCTTGGAAACTAAGTTCTAGGCCCAGGATGGCTTTCCAAAGAGCACTAGGCCTCTCAGCCAGGATACCACATGATTTTATTCTGAAAGATTTGGCACCCAGAGTTGAGAGTCAAAACTCATATGGACCTCACATTGTAGACCTCAATGGGAATAATATCATGTGATCTTTTGGCCAATCTTTGGGAAGCCTTACCTGTGAGTGTTCTCCAGAGCTTTCATTGAAATTAGCTTCCTAAAAATTTAATGGTTCCTGAAAGAATTGAAACTCACAGTGCCTCCAACTTCATCCTTGAAAAATGGCTAGAAAAATACCATAAAATTTTTGAAATTCCCATCACCAGGTGGCACTGGAGAACACTTGGATGTCCTTTTACTGATCATGAATATACCAGACAGTGCCTTGATTGACTGGGTTTCATGTAAATGGTGTAGAACAGAGATGCCAGTAAGTTGGACTCGGTTGAGTAGTTGGCCTAGAGCAGTGGTGGGCAGGTATGTGATAAAACATCTGTGGTGGGGCCATGTGGATCTTCCATTGGCATCCAAATGGCTTGTGACTGACATGGTGCAGCCAGCAGAACCTTCCATGTAAAGGCAACTTGTTATATGGAGAGTTTTCAGGACATTGTTCAGAATCAGGTTGCTATGGTCAAGGGGGCAAGCTATGTGGGATAGAATCCTGGTTCTTGTATCCTCAAGCAGAACCTGACCCACCACACATGACAGAACTCCCTCTTGCACTGTGACCCAATTGAACTCCTTTTATTTCGTGAAGCAAATACCAAACTCCCAGTGCAGCAGGAAGAAACACCATGAAAATGGAGGATGACCATATGGCTTCACAGTGCACATGGGGAGACCTCTAGCCCCCAGTGGCCACAGTTTACCTAAAAAGAGAATTTAGCACTGCTGCCTCATGTTCATTGGGAAATAAGAAAGCATGTCCTCCAGGTCTCATAGATGCAGACCAAGCTTTTATGGTCTCACTAGAAAGGAAGCTAAAGCTCCTGACAACAACATATTTTTCAAGTGCCCAACCTCACAGGCAGTTTCTCAAGAAGTCTCTATGCCAGCAGACCTCCATGTTTGTGGAGTGTTTACCCTTTCCCTTACCTTTGGAAACTCCTCTGCCACTTCCAAGGTTGTGGGCTCCTGAGCATATTCCATTCCAGATATTTGTTCACAGGTTTTCTAAATCTTCTCCTCTAATTGTGTCTTACTTGGGGCGAAGGTATTGTCAAGGCATTGTTCTGAATGAGAGTTGGAAGATTTTTGTGTAGCACATATTTACATACACATTGGATTCATTTTTCAATTTTCCATTCAAAATACTGAATCCTTGACACTAACCCATACCCTACTAGATTCTGACTACTAATTCTGATATAATGGAGAAAAATAACCCAAAAAGAATAGAAATACTAGCACTTCAGAGGAGGCATGGTGTATAGTTGGTCTTCCTATTTGCATGATATAGGGTTCGAGTTGTAAATCTTGTCAATTTTTTGTTGAAAGAGTTCTGCATGTGTTTTTAAAGTTAGCACATATGTGAATTCCTGTCTCCCTTTTTCTGTAGCCAATTCAGCACATGTATTTTTATATGAACATATAGAATCCTACCTGGTATCACACCTGTATTCTTGAGAGGTGGATAACTTGGCAGATAGAAAGTGTGAGAAGAAATCACTCCTCCTAAACGCTTTTGGAACTGATAATTCAAATTATGAGTGAGCTTCTTAGTTAAAAAACATTATACATAAATCCATGTTCAGTAAAATTAATATTTTTGGATCTGTGGATGATATATATTTCACGATGAATTTTAATTGGCATATATATTGCTACTTTTTAATGTCTCTGTGTGTGTTTTGTATATATATATATATATATATATATATATATATATATATATATATATAAACACTCTAGATTTGTCAAAATATGAAATATATGTATCTTATTATACACTCCCTAAATTCATTCATGTTCATGTATGTGGTTTTATATTCAACTTTTCATAAGATTATTTTCAGAAATATTCATCCATCTGAAATACATATTTGTTTTATAGTATTGAAAACTCACTTCAGTAAATGGTGCAAACAAATCCTTATATTTTTAGAGTAACTGACCCACTTTAACATCAATGCAAGTAGATTCCTATGGGACATGATGTGTATTTTGACGTTCATTTTTATACAACACTGGTACATTACTATTTCTTCAGTTTTTGTACATCATAGAATATACATTTCAGCCACAACTTCATAAATTTAAAGAAATTTGTAACACATTCTATCACTTCCTGCTTCAGAACATATGTATTCCTCTTTGTTTTTGACTGGTCATTTCATGAGACTTCTTTCCACACACATTACTGTCGATTTCCATAATCAATTTTGAAGCAAAATTCACACACTCTTTATGATGAACCACAACCGTAATATTACCATTGGATGTATAAATGGTTGGAATGAATGTATGTATATCAATATATGATTCCCTGTGTATTTTCAGATATCAATTTATTCCAATTTCTAAAGTTTGAACCAGTTGTATTATTTATTCGCAGTATGGTCTATTCATGCATTATGTCTATATTCATACACACATGGTACACCTCTATGTACCCCCAATACTAATTTACACCTCTTCAAAATATTGCTCCAAGAAATGGTGGTAGAAATACTCATGTCACCTGATCTACACATACATTTTATCACAGTAATATTCTGGCCACAAAATGCAAAGTCACACTTACAATTGTACCAAAGCCTAAATGGAATGTGAGTATGGATTATGAAAATCACCCATGTCCAGGTTGCCTAATGGTCTCAAATGTCAATCCTATTGGTGACTACATATTTGTTTCTTCCTAAGATTATATATTCAATCTCAAGCCTGTTGAAAATGTCTATTGGTATCACTCATTTTATACTTTGCCTGATTTCCTTATGTCTCTATTGATATCTGCTTTCCTACATATTTTCCCCAGTTCATCATTGTGACTGACTCTTCACATGTGCTGACATTTACATTTTCTCTCTACCCAAAACCCTATTGCTAAAGAACTTTTGGTCCAAATCCTATACTCACACTTTTTTTCTAATCTTACCAACTCTCTTCGTAATCTTACCAACTCTCCCTTTTTGAATGGATGTTCTCCTCAACATTCAATCATCTAAGGTACAAGATCCTATGCCATTGTGTATAGATTTATCTGAGACATCTGCACAGAACATAATTCAAAGCTAACTATCCCAATCAAGGACCCAATGACCTTCTGGGCTTTAAATCTTACTGAGATTTCTGTTTTCATACATATATTTCACCTCTATAATCTTATAAATATCGCAGGTTTCCAATACCATTATTCATCCAGCAGAATGATCCTAACCCAAATCAAACATGTTATTAACCCTAAACATACACGATTCCCTCAATCTACCTTTATAGAAGACCAGGGACAGAGTTGGTCTTACAATACAGGAATGTAGGAGATCTTCAACCTGCAGAGAACCTCAAAGGTCCATGCAGAAATTATCCCTGGAGAAGATATAGGCAGCTATGAAGGACCTGAGAGAGCAAAAGTCATCTTCCATGACAAACAACCAGGTAAGGATGAAGGGATGGGTCTGAAGCAGTCTCTCTCTTCTTAATGTAGAGAAGATAGACCAAACCAGGCCTGTGTGGAGAGCTGTTCCCGGGTGCCTATGGTTGATATTCCATTTTAACTTGTGAATGTGTCAAAGGAAGTAGGGGCAGCCTCCATCTCATGGACCCTTCGAAGCAACTGTTAGGACAAAGTGGTTGCCAAGGCAGTGACCTCATTCAGTTCTAGAGGAAGTGACCTACGTCACTTTCTTGTTGATGTAACACTCTGAACTTTGGATCCAGGAAGCCAGGCACCCTGAGGCAGGCCCAGTCCCAGTTGCAGTGGTCTCACATGTTTGGATTAACCAAGGACAGAGTCAGTCTTTCTTGGCAACTACTGAATTGAAGATGGACAAATGCCAGGAAAGCTCTGAAGAGGGGCTTTTTTTTGATAAAGCAGGCAGTGGCTCAGCGCTGGCTCCTGACAACTTCACAGTTTTGGCCAAGGAGACCAGATCTGACATACAACAGCCCATTTCAGGGGAACATAGTATGGTCCACCAGTCAGAGGATGCTCCGGATAGTCACAGACCTACTTGGGGAAAGAAGGTGCCTTTTTGGGTGTGTTTGTGTGTTAGTGATTTTGTCTCATCTTCTAAGAATATGTAGGAAAGTCGGTTTGTTTAATTTGGAGTGGCCTGTTTCTAGTAAGTGCTTTGAGAAGGTGAGTGATTCTGTGTATCCCACTGTGTCCGTGGTTGTAGACAATAGAAAAGAGAATGCATCAAAGGATGTGTCCTGTCTAGTAGAAATCTTCGCAGCATTCATCTTGTCCAATTTATGAATGGACTGCAGCTTACCATATAGATGGGCAACACCTACTACCTTTCTACATTCCTGATTTCTTCCTGAATTCTGGCCACTCTCCCATAGGCTCATGGTTTTGTGTTCAAGATATGTATCTCCTCCACAATCTGGGACATGGCCATGTACTGGATAGCTGAAGGGAATAGTGAGTATCACAGAAAACTCAGATATCAGTGTGACCAGGAAAGTCTCAGTGGAGAAACTCTGCATTGGGAATTTGCTTTTCTATTGTTCTGTTGCCCTGAATGTAAGGAAGGACTTTGCCTAAGGCCACACCTTTCCAAAGCCTGAAAATATCAGTTTTCAAATGGAAATAAATGGGCATCACCTGTGGATCTTTGCTTAATTGCTTTGCAAAGGGATATGTCTGAATCCACCTCTTAGTGCAGTGTGAGTCCATGGCTCAGATTCTCAGCCCTGATGGATCTAAAGAAAGATCCCATGTGTGCATCCAATTCCAAAATGGCCAAAAGAGCAATCATTGTGGATGAAGTCTGTTGCTTTCCTCTGTAAGGTTCCTGATCTCCATCAAGTGAGAAGAGGGATCCTTTGGGTCAACTGAGTCCTTCAAGCCCTGCAGAGGCTAGCCCATAGGTGCTTGGGTTTTCTCATGACTCCAAATCACATAAAGAAACTATACCTGACAGTCACTATGCCTCAAATTGGAGAAGCGGAACAGTATTAATGGCAGGCATCTTTGATCAGCCCTGGTTCACAGGAACAGTGTCCAGAAACACTGACTTTAGACAAATGAAGGGCAAGGGAGTTTATTTTGACATTGTCTTGTGCTGTGTGCCTCATGGAAACTTCCAGCCAAGGTTATGATTAGTGTCTATATGGAAGAAGATGAGGGGCATGTGTGAGTGTTTTGGTTTTAATTCTGGTCATTTGTGTGGCGGTTGGAAGAGATGACTGGGTCACCCGGGATTGAACTCTGGTGTGTTTCCCCTTAGAGACTGAGTTCTGAAACTGACCTCAGAGAAGTATTGCCATGAATTGTGTTGGGATTTTAGGAGGCCACGCATGAGAGTCGCCCTTGGAACCTGAGATCTAGCACCAGGGTGGCTTTCCACAAAGAACTGGGAATCTCAGCCTGGATATCACATGATTTTATTCTGAAAGACTTGGCAGCCATAGTTGAGAGTCAAAACACATAGGACATCACATTGTAGACCTCAATGGTCCTGGCTTCAAGTGACATTTTGTCCACTCTTTGGAAAGCCTTGCCTGTGAGAGTTCTCCAGAATTTTCTTTGAATTGAGCTTTCTCAACATTTAATGGTTCCTGAATAATTGAAATTCACAGTGCATCCAATGTCATCCTTGAAAAATAGCTAGATAAATACCATGAAATTTTTGAAATTCCCATGACCAGGTGGCACTCCAGAAACATTCGATGTCCTATTGCTTATTATGAGTGTACCAGACAGTTCCTTGATTGACAGGGTTTTCTGAAAATTGTTTAGAACAGAGATGCCAGTAATTTGTAGCCTGCTGAGTAGTGGGCGTAGAGCAGTGGTGGGCAGGTGTGTGATAAAATATCATGGTGGGTCCATGTGGATCTGCCATTGGCTTCCAAATGGCTTGTGACTGACATAGTGCAGACTTCAGACCCTTATATGTAAAGGCATCTTGTTCTATGGCGAGGTTTCAGGGCAATGTTCAGAATCAGGTTGCTATGGACAAGGGAGCAATCTTTGAGAGATAGAAGCCTGGTTTGTGCATTTTCTTGCAGACCATAACCCACCACACGTGACAGAACTCTCTCCAGCACTGTTTCCCAGTTGAACTCCTTGTATTTCGTAAAGCATGTACCAAACTCCAAGTGCAGCAGCAAGAAACACCACGAAAAGTGGTGGATGACCAAATTTTTTCACAGTCCACACGGGGAGAAAATAAACCCCCAGGGGCTACAGTTTATCTACAAAGAGAGAATTCAGCAGTGCTGCCTTGTGTTCATTGGAAAATAAGAAACTTTGTCCTCCAGGTCACATAGATGCAGACCCAGCTTTGAGGGTATCACTACAAAGGAAGCTTAACTCCTGAAAAAAACCTATATATCATTGCCCAACCTCAGTGGCAGTTTCTCTAAAAGTTTTAGGCATGCAGAGCTCCATGTTTGTGGAGTGTGTACCCTGTTCTTACTTTTGGAAACTACTATACCACCTCCAAGTTTGTGCACTCCTGAGCATTGTCCATTGCAGAAATGTAATCACAGATTTTGCAACTTTTCTTCTCTAATTGTGTCTTACTTGGGGCGAAGATAATTTCAAGGCATTGTTCTGGATGAGAGTCAGAAGATTTGTTTTAGCACATATTTGCATACACATTGGATTAATTTTCCTATTTTTCCATTCGAAATTCTGAATCCCTGACACTAACCCATATTCTAATAGACTCTGACTACTAATTCTAATATGATGGAGAAAAATAACCCAAACAGTACGTAAATACATGCAGTTCAGGGTTGGACTTGCCTTTTGCATGATAAAGGGTAGGTATTATGAATCTAGTCAATTTTTAAATGAAATAGTTCTCCATGTGTTTTGAAAGTTAACAAATATGTGAATTACTGTCTCCCATTTTCTGGAGCCTATTCAGCACATGTATTTTTATATGCACAAATAGAATCCTACACGGTATCACACGTACATTCTTTTGAGTTACATGACTTGGCAGATACAAATTGTGAGAAGTGATCACTCGTCCTAAACGCTGTTAGAACTGAAAATTCAACCTATGGGTGAGCTTCCCAGTGGAACAACATTATACATAAACCCATGTTCAGTAAAATGAATGTTTTTGCATCTTTATGATATATATTTCATGATGAATTTCGATTGGCATATATATTGCTATTTTTTAATTTCTGTGTTTGTGTGTGTGTGTGTGTGTGTATATACTCTCCAGATTTTTAAAAATATGAAAATTATGTGTCTTATATACACTCCCTAAATTCATTCATGTTCATGTATGTGGATTAATAATCAACTTTTCACAAGATTATTCTTAGAAATACTCAAACACCTGAAATACATATTTGTTTCCTAGTACTGAGAACTAACTTCAGTGAAAGGTGCATACAAATTCTAATATGTCTACATTAACTGACCCAGTTGAACATCAATGCATGTTGGTTCCTATGGGACATGATGTGTATTTTGACGTTAATTTTTATTCCACACTGGTACATTACTATTTCTTCAGTTTATGCACATCTTAGGATATATATTTTATTCACTAGTTAGCAAATTTATAGGCATTTGTTTCACTTTCAGTCACTTCCTGCTCCAGAACACATGTATTTCTCTATGTTTCTTGACTGGTCTATTCATGAAACTTTTTTTCCAAATATATTGTTTTCGATTTCCATAAACAATTTTGAAGAAAAACTCACACACCCTTCATGATTAACCATAACCATAAGATAATCATTAGATATATAACTGGTTGGAATTAATGATTGTATATCAATATAACATTTCTTATATATTTTCAGATATCCATTCAATCCATTATTTAAAGTGGATCCAGTTATATTATTTATTCACAGTATTGTCTATTCATGCATTATGTCTATATTAATAGAAACAGGGTACACCTATTTGTACCCCCATACTAATTTATAAATCTTCAAAATATTGCTCTCAGAAATGGTGGAAGACATACTCATGTCACCTGATCTACATACACATTTTATCACAGAAATATTCCGGACACAAAAAGCAAAGGTCACACTTACAATTGTACCAAAGCCTAAATGGAAAGATAGCATCCATTACTAAAATCATCCATGTCCAGGTTGCCTAATGCTCTCAAATATCAATCCTATTGGTGACTACATATTTGTTTCTTCCTAAGATTATATATTCAACTTCAAACCTGTTGAAAATGTCTAACCCTATCACACACTTTATACTTTGCTTGATTTCCTAATGTCTCTATTGATATCTGCTTTCCTACATGTTTTCCCCAGTTCATCATTGTGACTGACTCTTCACATGTGCTGACATTTACATACACTCTCTACCCGAAACCCTATTGCTGAAGAACTTTTGGTCCAAATCCTATGCTCACTCTTCTTTCTAAATCTACCAACTACCTTCCTAATCCTACCGACTATCGGTTTTTGACTGGATGCTCTCTTCAACATTCAATCATCCAAGGTACAAGGTCCGATGCCAGTGTATATTGATTTATCTGAGACATCTGTGCAGCACATAACTCAAAGTTAAGTATCCCACTCAAGTCCCCAATGCCCTTCTGGGCTTCAAATCTTACCTAGATTTCTGCGTTCGTACTTATATTTCACATGTATACTCTTGTAAATATCGCAGGTTGCCAATACCATTATTCATCCCGCAGAATGATTCGTTACCCAAATCGAACATGTTATTAACCCTAACCATACACTGTTCCCTCAATATAACTAACTTAAGAGCAGCGACAGAGTGGGTCTTACAGTATAGAAATGTAGAAGATCTTCCACCTGCTTAGAACCTCAAAGATCCATGAAGAAATGATCCTTGGAGAAGATGTAGGCAGCTATGTAGGACCTGAGAGAGCAATAGTCATCTTCCATGCAAACAACCTGGTCAGGATGAATTGATGTGTCTGAATCAGCCTCTCTCTTCTTAATGTAGAGAAGATGGACCAAACCAGGCCTCTGTGGAGAGCTGTTTCAGGGTGCCTATGGTTGATATACCATTCTAACTTCTGAATGTGTCACAGGATGTTGGGGCAGCCTCTATCTCATGGGAACCTTAAAAGCAACTGTTAGGACAAAGTGGTTACCAAGGCAGTGACCATATTCAGTTCCTGAAAGAAGTGACCTCACTTCACTTCCTTGGTGATGGAATTCTCTGAACTTGGGATCCAGGAATCCAGGCACCCAGAGCCAGTCCCACTCCAGACCCAGTGGGCTAACTTGTTTGCTTTTCCCAAAGACATAGTCAGTCTTTCTTGGTACCTGCTGATGTGAGGATGGCCAAATGCCAGCAGAGCTCTGAAGAGGGGCCTTTCCTGAGAAAGCAGGCAGTGGCTCACCGCTGGCTCCTTACAACTTCACGGAGTTGGACATTGAGACCAGATGTGAAACAGGACAAGCCATTTTGGGGGAACATAATAAGGCCCACCAGTCAGAAGACACTCCGGATAGTCACAGACCTATTTGGGGGAAGGAAGTGCCTTTGCCGTTGTAGGTGTGAGTTTGTGGTTTTTTCTTATGTTCTGAGAATAGGTAGGAAAGGTGGTTTGTTTGGTTTGGAGTGGACTGTTTCTAGTAAGTCGTTTTACATTGTGAGTGTTTCTATGTCTGTGTATCCCACTGTATCCATGGTTGTAGACATTAGAAAAGAGAATGCACCAATGGATATGTTGTCTCTAGTTGAAAGCTTCCGCAATTCATACTGCGCAATTGATGAATGCACTGCAGCTTGCCTTATGGATGGGCAACATCTACTATCTTCTAAAGTTCCTGTTTTCTACGTGAATTCTGGCCACTCTCCAGAAGAGACTCATGGTTTTGTTTCCCAGATATGTAACACCACAAGGCTCTGTGACATGGCCATGTTCTGGATAGCTGAAGGGAATGAGATCTTCTCAGAAAACTCAGATATCAGTGTGTGCAGTAAAGTCTCAGTGGAGAAACCCTTCTTTGGGCCATTTGCTTAATTCTATTTCTATTACCCTAAATGTCAGAAAGGTCTTTGCCTCAGGCCACCCCTTTGTGTAGCCTGAAAAACACTGTTTTCATATGGAAATGAATGGACCCCACCTGTGGCTCTTTGCTTGATTGCTTTGGAATGGGATGTGTCTGAATCAGCCTCTTGTCCTTGTATGAGGTTGTGGCTTAGATTCTCAGCACCTGATGGATCTAAGGAAAGATCCCATGTTCTTCCAAAACTAAAATGTCCAAAAGAGCAGTCATTGTGGATGAATATTTTTGCCTTCTTGTTTTAGGTTCCTGAACTCCATCAAGTGAGAATAGGGATCCTTTGGGTCAAATGAGTTCTTGAAATCCCTGCAGAGGCTAGGGATTGGATTTTCTCATGACTCCAAATCACATAAAGAATCTATACCCTACAGCCAGTAGGCCGAAATTGGAGAAGTGGAACACTTTAACAGCAGGAATATTTGATCACTCCTGGTTCACAGGAAGAGTGTCCAGGCCACCATGATTTTAGGCAAATAAGGGGCAAGTGAGCTTATTTTGGACACTACCTTGGGCTCATAGAAACCTCCAGCTAGAGGTTATGATGAGTGTCTACATGGAAGAAGATGATGGCCCTGTGGGAGTGTTTTGATTTTAATTGTGGTAATTTTTGTGGCGGTTGGAAGGGATGACTGGGTCCACATGGGCTTGAACTCTGGTGTGATTCCCCTTAGAGACTGCATTCTGGAATTGACCTCAGAGAAGTATTGCCATGAATTGTGTTGGGATTTTAGGAGGACACACATAAGACTCACTCTTGGAAACTGAGATCTATGCCCAGGGTGGCTTTCCACAGAGGCCTGGGAATCTCAGCCAGGATATCACATGATTTTATTCTGAAAGACTTGGCAGCCATAGATGAGAGTCAAAACATACATGGACCTCACATTGTAGACGTCAATTGGCCTGGCTTTATGTGACCATTTGGTAACTCTTTGAGAAGCCTTGACTTTGAGAGTTCTCCAGAGCTTTCATTGAAATGAACTTTCTCAACACTTAATGGTTCCTGAATGAATTGAGACCCACAGTGCCTCTAACTTCATTTTTGAAAAATTGCTAAATAAATACCATGAAATTTTTTAAATTTCCATGACCAGGTGGAACTGCAGAAAATTTGATGTCCTGTTGCTTATCATGTGTATACCAGACAGTGCCTTGTTTAACTGGGTTTCATGAAAATGATGTAGAACACGAGATGCCAGTAATTTGGAGCCTGCTGAGTAGTGGGCCTAGAGCAGTGGTGCGAAGGTGTGTGAAAAAACATCATGGAGGGGCTATGTGGATCTGCCATTGGCTTGCAAATGGCTTGTGACTGATATAGTGCAGACATGAGACCCTTATATGTAAAGGCATCCTGTTATATGGAGAGTTTTAAGGGCAATGTTCAGAATAAGTTTACTATGGTTATTGGGGCAAGCTCTGTGGGATAGAAGCCTGGTTGGTGCATTCTCCTGCAGACCCTGACCCACCACAAGTGACAGAACTCCCTCCAGCACTGTATCCCAAATGAACTTCTTATATTTTGTGAAGCAAATACCAAATTCCCAGTGCAGCAGCAAAAAACACCATGAAAAGTGGAGGATGACCAAATGTCTTCACAGTCCCCACTGGGAGACACTTAGAATCCAGTGGCCACAGTTTACCTACAAAGAGAGAATTGAGCACTGCTGCCTCATGTTCATTGGAATATAAGAAACCATCTCTTCCCGGTCACATAGATGCAGACCCAGCTTTGATGGTCTCACTACGAAGGAAGCTAAAGCTCATGACAGCAACATATATTTCAGGATCCCAACCTCAGAGGCCATTTCCCAAGAATTCTTAGGCCAGCAGAGCTCCTTGTTTGTGGAGTGTTTACCCTGTCCTTTACTTTTGGAAACTCCTCTACCACTTCCAAAGTTGTGAACTCCCGAGCATATTCCATTCCATATATGTATTCCTAGATTTTTACACTTTTCAACTCTAATTGTGTCTTACTTGGGGCGAAGGTAATGTCAAGGCATTGTTCTGGATGTGAGTGGGAAGATTTTTGTGTAGCACATATTTACATACACATTGGATTCATTTTCCAATTTTCCATTTGAAATACTTAATCCCTGACACTAACCTGTACCCTACTAGTCTCTGACTAATAATCCTAAAATGATGGTGAAAAATAACCCAAAAAGAATAGAAATACAAGCAGTTCAGAGGAGGCATGGTGTATAGTTGGAATTGCTTTTTGCATTATATAATGTAGGAGTTTTAAATCTAGTCAATTTTCTGTTGAAATAGTTCTAGATGTGTTTTTACAATTAACAAATATGTGAATCCCTGTCTCCCTTTCTCTGTAGCCTATTCAGCACATGTATTTTTATATGCACATATAGAATCCTACCTGATATCACTTGTACACACATGTGAGGTGGCTGAATTGGCAGATGCAAATTGTGAGAAGAGATCACTCCTCCTAAACGCTGTTGGAACTGAAAATTCAACCTACGGGTGAGCTTCCTAGTTGAATAACATTATACATAAATCCATGTTCAGTAAAATGAATATTTTTCGATCTTTGGATTATATATATTTGATGAAGATTTTCGATTGGCATATATATTGCTACTTTTTTTTCTTTTATTGGTTGCTCAAAACATTACAAAGCTCTTGACATATCATATTTCATACATTAGATTCAAGTGGGTTATGAACTTCCATTTTTACTCCAAATATAGAATGCAGAATCACATCAGTTACACATCCATATTTTTACATAATGTCTTATTAGTTACTGTTGTATTCTGCTACCTTTCCTATGCCCTACTATCCCCCCTCCGCTCTCTTCCCATCTTCTCTCTCTACCCTACCTACTGTAATTCATTTCACTTATTGTTTATTTTTCCATTACACTCACAACCTCTTATATGTATTTTTTTGTAACAATAAGGGTCTCCCTCCATTACCATGCAATTTCTCTTTTCTCTACCTTTCCCTCCCACCTCATGTCTCTGCTTAATGTTAATCTTTTCTTCATGCTCTTCCTCTCTGCTCTGTTCTTAGTTGCTCTCATTATATCAAAGAAGTCATTTGGTATTTGTTTTTTTTTTTGGGATTGGCTAGCTTCACTAAGCATAATCTGCTCTAGTGCCATGCATTTCCCTGCAAATTCCATTATTTTGTCATTTTTTAGTGCTGTGTAATCCTCCATAGTATATATAAAAAAATTTTTTTTATCCATTCATCTATTGAAGGGAATCTGGGTTGGTTCCACAGTGTAGCAATTGTGAATTGTGCTGCTATGAACATCGATTGGCAGTATCCCTGTAGTACGCTCTTTTAAGGTCTTCAGGGAATAGTGCGAGAAGGGCAAAAGCTGGGTAAAATGGTGCTTCCATTCCCGGCCTTCCCAGGAATCTCCATACTGCTTTCCAAATTGGCTGCACCAGTTTCAGTCCCATCAGCAATGTACAAGAGTATCCTTTTCCCCACATCGTCGCCAGCACTGTTGTTTGACTTCATAATGGCTGCCAATCTCACTGGATTGAGATGGTATTTTAGGGTGGTTTTGATTTGCATTTCTCTGACTGCAAGAAATGGAGAGCATTTTTTCATGTACTTGTTGATTGATTCTATGTCCTCCTCTGAGAAGTGTCTGTTCAGGTCCTTGGCCCATTAGGTTATTTGTTATCTTATTGTCTAATTATTTGAGTTCTTTGTATACTTTGTATACTCTGGATATTAGGGCTCCATCTGAAGGGTGAGGAGTAAAAATTCGTTCCCATGATCTAGGCTCCATATTTACCTCTCTTATTGTTTCTCTTTCTGAGAAAAAAATTTTCAGTTTAAGTAACTCCCATTTGTTGATTCTTGTTATTAACTCTTGTGCTATGGGTGTCCTATTAAGGAATTTGGAGCCTGACCATACAATATGTAGATCGGAACCAACTTTTTCTTCTATCAGATGCAGAGTCTCTGATTTGAATCTAGCTCCTTGATCCACTTTGAGTTAACTTTTGTGCATGGCGAGAGAAAGGGATTCAGTTTCATTTTGTTGCATATGGATTTTCAGTTTTCCCAACACGATTGGTTGAAGATGCTATCCTTCCTCCATTGCATGCTTTTAGCTCCTTTATCAAATATAAGATAGTTGTAGCTTTTTGGATTAGTCTCTGTGTCCTCCATTCTGTACCATTCGTCCACCCGCCTGTTTTGGTACCAGTACCATGCTGTTTTTGTTATTATTGCTCTGTAATACAGTTTGAAATCTGGTATCGCTATACCGCCTGATTCACACTTCCTGCTTAGAATTGCTTTTGCTATTCTGGGTCGTTTATTTTTCCATATGAATTTCATGATTGGTTTATCTATTTCTACAAAAAATTCATTTGGGATTTAGATTGCCATTTCATTAAACCTATAGACAACTTTTTAGTAATATCGCCATTTTGATGATGTTAGTTCTGCCTATCCATGAACAGGGTATATTTTTCCATCTTCTAAGATCTTATTCTACTTCTCTTTTTAGGGTTCTGTAGTTTGCATTGTATAAATCTTTCACCTCTTTTGTTAGGTTGATTCCCAAGTATTTAATTTTTTATGAGGATATTGTGAATGCAGTGTTTTTCCTCATTTTCATTTCAGAAGTTTTTTCGCTGATATACAGAAATGCCTTTGATTTATGCATGTTGATTTCATTTCCTGCCACATTGCTGAATTCATTTATTAGTTCTAGTAGTTTTTTTCTGTAGACCCTTTTGGGTCTTCTATGTATAGAATCATGTCATCTTCAAATAGTGATAATTTAAGTTTTTTTTTCCTATTTTTATGTCTTTAATGTCTTTCATCTTTCTAATTGCTCTGGCCAGTTTTTCGAGAACTATATTGAATTGAAGTGGTGGTAGAGGACATCCCTGTCTTGTTCCAGATTTTAGAAAGAATGCCTTCAATTTTTCTCCATTCAGAATGATGCTAGCCTGAGGCTTAACATAGATAGCTTTTACAATGTCGAGGTATGTTCCTTTTATCCCTAGTTTTTCTAATGTTTTGAACATAAAGGAATGCTCTACTTTTTCTAATGGTTTTTCTGCATCTATCAAGATCATCTTATGGTACTTATTTTTAAGTCTATTGATGTTGTGAATAACATTTATTGATTTCCATATATTGAACCCTCCTTGCATCCCAGGGATGAATCCTAGTTGATCATGGTGCACAATTTTTTTGATGTGCCTTTGTATCCAAATCACCAGAATTTTAATGAAAATTTTTGCATCTAGGTTCATCAGAGATATTGGTCTGTTGTTTTCTTTCATTGAGGTGTCTTAGTCTGGTTTCAGAATCAGGGTGATGTTGGCCTCATAGAATGAATTTGGCAGAGCTCCCTGTTTTTCTATTTTCTGAATAACTTGAAAAGTATTGTTATTAATTCTTCTTTAAAGTTTTGTAAAACTCCGCTGTATACCCATCCGATCCTGGGCTTTTCTTGGTTGGTAGTAGTTTGATTGCCTCTTCTATTTCATCGATTGATATTGGTCTGTTCAAATTGTGTGTATCCTCCTGACTCAGTCTAGGCAAATCATATGACTTAACAAATGTATCGATGTCTTCACTATTTTCTATTTTATTGGAATATAGGTTTTCAAAATAATTTCTAATTGTCTTCTGTATTTATGTAGCATCTGTTGTGATATTGCCTTTTTCATCCCGTATGTTAGTAATTTGAGTTCTCTCTCTTCTTCTCCTCGTTAGCATGGCTAAGGGTCTGTCCATCTTATTTATTTTTTCAAAGAACCAACTATTAGTTTTGTTAATTTTTTAATAGTTTCTTTTGTTTCAATTTCGTGATTTACGCTCTGATTTTAATAATTTCTTGCCTTCTGCTACATTTGCTGTTGTTTTGCTCTTTCTTTTCTAGGGCTTTGAGATTAAGTGAGAGCTCATTTATTTGTTGTTTTTGTTTTTTTCTTTTTTTGAGGAATGACCTCCAGGCGATGAATTTGCCTCTTGAATCTTGTTTCATTGTGTCCCATTGAATCTGATATGTTGTGTCTGTATTTTCATTTATCTCTAAGAATTTTTTGATTTCCTCCTTTATGTCTTCTGTAACCCATTGATCATTCAGTAACATATTGTTCATTTTCCATGTGATGTAGGATTTTTCCTTCCTTCTTTTACCATTGGTTTCCAGTTTCCTTCCATTGTGATCAGAAAAAAATTCATGGTATTATCTCCACCCCTTTATATTTACTGAGTGTTGCCCTATGGCATAATATATGGTCTATTTTTGAGAAGGATCCATGTGCTGGTGAGAAAAAAGTATATCCACTTGATGATGGTTGATATATTCTATATATGTCAGTTAAGTCTAGGGTATTGATTGTGATATTGAATTCTATATTTTCTTTATTCAACTTTTGTTTGGAGGATCTGTCCAATGGTGAGAGAGGTGAGTTGAAGTCTCCCATAATTATTGTGTTGTGGTCTATTTGATTCTTGAACTTGAGGAGAATTTGTTTTATAAATGTTGCAGCACCATTATTTGCTGCGTAAATATTGATAATTGTTATGTCTTGTTGGTGAATGGTTCCTTTCAACAGTATATAATGTCCTTCCTTATCCCTTTTGATTAAATTAGTCTTGAAGTCGATTTTATTCCATATGAGGATGGCCACCCCTGCTTGCTTACAAGGACCGTGTGCATGGTATAAATTTTCCCAACCTTTCACCTTCAGCCTGTGTATGTCTTTTCCATTCAGATGTGTCTCCTGGAAACAACATATTGTTGGATTTGTTTTTTTAATCCACGTTACAAGCCTATGTCACTTTATTGGAGAGTTTAAGCCATTAAAGTTTAGAGTTAGTATTGATATATGGTTTGTATTGCCACCTGTCTTTGATTATTTATCTTTTTTTTTAATTTAGTTTGTTTATCCATGATTAACTTTTCCCCCGCCCTCTGTCATTAATGAGGCACTTCCCACTGATGGTTTTCGTTGTTGATATTCATTTTTACCTCGTGTAGTGTTTTCCTTAAGATGCTTTGCAATGCTGGTTTTCTGGCTGCAAGTTCTTTTAGCTTTTGTTTATCACGAAATGTTTTTATTTCGTTGTCTTACCTGAAGCTTAATTTTGCTGAATACAGATTTCTTGGTTGGCATCCATTGTTTTTAAGTGTTCGAAATACGTTGTTCCAGGATCTTCTCACTTTCAGCGTCTGTGATGAAAAATCTGTTGTTAACATTTTTGGTTTACCCCTGATTGTAATCTGCCTCCTTTCTCTTGTAGCTTTTAATATTTTCTCTTTGTTCTGTATATTGGATATCTTCATAACAATGTGTCTTGGCATTGGTCTACTGTGATTTTGTGTGCTCGGTGTCCTGTAAGCATCTACAATTTTTTTTATCCGTTTCCATTTTTATTTCTGGAAAGTTTTCTGTAATTATTTCATGCAGCAGGTTACTCATTCCCTTGGTTTGAATCTCTGTACCTTCCTCTATCCAGATGACTCATTAGTTTTTTTTTTTCTTATGTTATCCCATATCTCTTGGATGTCTTTCTCATGACTTTTTACCAGCATTTCTTTGTTGGCTAGACTTTTTTCAAGATGATATATTTTGTCTTCATTATCTTACATTCTGTCTTCTACATGCTCCACTCTGTTAGTGATACTCTCAATTGAGTTTTTAATTTGGTTTATCATTTCCTTCATTTCTAGAATTATTGTTTGATTTTTTTTTATAATCTCTATCTCCTAATTAAGATGCTTAATTTCTTTTTATATCTGTTTATGTAATTCATTTTCAATGTGTTCTTTCACTGTTTGGTTTTGATGTCTCGTATCCTCTTTAAGGTTCCATTCCATCTGTCTAAGGTATTTCTTGAGTTCTTTATATGACCATTTTTCTGATGACTCTAGGTCCTTCTGAATATTTAGGCTGTCCATCATTGTTTGTACTCCTTTTCTTCCTTGCTTTTTTATGCTGCTCATGTTACTTCTTGTTTTGTTTGACTGCTGAGTTACTGCTTACTCTTATAAATTTATTTGATGCTTGGGAGGAAAGATATTAGAAGGGAAGGGAAGAAGTCACTAAAGAGAATGAGAGTAGACAGGTAGAATTCAAGGAAGGGAGAATAAGAAAATTGAAAAGAAATGAAAAGACAAAAGAAAAAAAAGAAAATAAAGAAAGAAAAAAAATTTAAATAATAATTATAATTAAAAAATGAAAATTAAAATTTAAAATAATATTAATAATAATAATGATAAAATAAAAAATAAAAAAATAAAAACATTAAAAAAGTTAAAGAACAACAACAACAAAAATGAAAATGAAAGAAATATAAAAAATATAAATTAAAAAAAATAATAATAATACATGCAGTCATAGAGTTCAATTAACTTCTCTTTCAGTAGGTGGAGCTGTGTGCACTGGGCCAAGCTTCTCCTCTGAATAAGTGGGAACCAATCACTGTGCAGCAGCTCTTCCTCCCAGACTTGGCGGATCTCCAATCCTGAGTGCCTAGGGCCTTCTCTTGTGCTTCCTCAAGCCATGCCCTGATCACCTGTGACGCTCACCACAATAGTGGTTACAAGCCAGAACTCTACTCCTGGCAGCCCTGTTTTCATGAACGCCTGTGCACACTCTCCCTGTTTGCCTCCCTCAGACCCTAAGTTTGTAGAGCTTGGGGCTAAGGACCCCCAGCGAATTTTCTTGCCCTCTGGGAGCCACGCCACCGGTACGTGGTGTAAGAGACCTCAATTGTCAGCACTTGTGGGATCAGGAGCCCGGAATTCCACGCCGCTACTCCCGAGCCAATCCTGATTCCCTAGGTCTGGCTATCACGCTCACGGGAGAGCTGGGAGAGGCCCTTACGGCAGAGCTGGGAGGGGCCCTTAAGGTTTCCCCGCTGTGTTGAGAGAGATGGCTAGGGGATTACACACCTGTCACGCTGGTTTCAATGAAGTTATATCCTCTGCCCGTGACATCATTTCTATGCTATGGTGGTATCCCATGCAAATGGTGACCGTTTGTTCCCTTTGCAAGGTAACCAACGCAACGGGTGGGTCCTGACTGTCTCTCCCAAGCGCCGTTTCAATCCTGTGGCCACTGCCTTTGAAGGCTTGGTTGGCTTTTACCTCTGAAAGTTCAGAAGGGCCGAACAGTTATTTCAGAGGGATCTTAGTGCTGAGTCACGAGAACCAGGCAAACCGGAGGTTGAATGCAGCCGATCCAGGCTCGGTGTGTGTTCTGAGGGGCCCAGAATGTTCGCACCAGATCCACATTAGGTCAACATTGCCTAGTGATTCTGAGCAAACAGCATTCAGACAGTTTACAACTCCGGATGCCCGCGCAGCTGAAGAGGTCAGAGACTTGATTTTTCCATGCCTGCCTTCATGATGGATCTCCTGTATTGCTACTTTTTTATATCTGTGCATGTGAGTGTGTATGTATGAGAGTGTATATATATATATATATATATATACACTCTCCAGATTTTTTAAAATATGAAATATATGTGTCTTATTATCCACTCCCTAAATTCATTCATATTCATATATGTGTATTTATAATCAACTTTCCACAAGATTATTCTCAGAAATAATCATCCACCTGAAATACATATTTGTTTTCTAGTACTGGAAACTAAATTCAGTGAAAGGTGCAAACAAAACCTAATATTTCTACAGTTACTTAGCTAGTTTAACATCAATGCAAGTATATTCTTAGGGGACATGATGTGTATTTTGATTTTCATTTTTATTCAACACTTATACGTTACGATGTCTTCAGTTTATGCACATCATAGGATATATATTTCATTCAAAAGTTAGAAAATTTATAGGCATTTGTTTCACGATCAATCACTTTCTGATTCAGAACACATGATTCTTCTATGTTTCTTGACTGGTCTTTTCATGAGACTTCTTTCCAAACACATTATTTTCGTTTAACATCATCACTTATAAAGCAAAACTCAAACACCCTTCATGATAAACCATAATCCTAATATTACCATTAGATATATAACTGGTTGAAATGAATGATTATATATCAATATAAGATTTCTTATATATTTTCAGATTTCAATTCAATCCATTATTTAAAGTGGAACCAGATACATTATTTATTCATATTATCGTCTATTCATGCATTATCTCTATATTCATAGACACAGGGTACACCTCTTTGTACCCCTAATACTAATGTATATGTCTTCAAAATATTGCTCCCAGACATGGTGAAAGAAATACTCATGTTACCTGATCTACATATACATTTTACCACCGAAATATTCTGAACAAAAAAAAATGTAAAGGTCACACTTATGATTGTACCAAAGCCTAAAAGGAAAGTGAACATGGATAAGTAATAACATCCGTGTCCAGGTTGCCTAATGCTCTCAAATGTCAATCCCATTGGTGACAACATATTTGTTTTTTCCTATGATTATATATTCAAACTCAACCCGTTGAAAATGTCTAATCCTATCACTCATTTATACTTTGCCTGATTTCGTTATGTCTCTATTGATACCTGCTTTTCTACATAATTTCCCCAGTTCATCATTGTGAAAGACTCTTCACATGTACTGACATTTACATTCACTCTCTAAACAAAACCCTATTGCTAAAGAAGCTTTTTATTCCAAATCATATTCTCACTCTTCTTCCTAAACCTACCGACTATCTTTCTAATCCTACCGACTATCCCTTTTTAACTGGATGTTCTCTTCTACATTCAATCATCCAAGGTACAAGGTCCTATGCCATTGTATATCGATTTAACTGAGACAATTGTACAGAACGTAATTCAACACTATGTATCCCAATCAAGGGCCCAATGCCCTTCTGGGCTTCAAATCTTTCTTAGATTTCCGTTTTCATACATATATTTCACTTATATATTCTTATAAATATCGCAGGTACCCAATCCCTTTATTCATCCTGCAGAATGATTCCTAACCCAAATCAAACATATAATGAACCCTAACCATACACTAACTTTACCGAAGAGCAGGGACAGAGTTGGTTTTAAAATACAGGAATGTAGGGTATCTTCACCTGCTGAGAACCTCAAATGTTCATGCAGAAATGATCCCTGGTGAAGATGAAGGCAGCTATGAAATACCTCAGAAAGCAAAAGTCATCTTCCATGGCAGTCATCCTGGTCGGGTTGAAGGGTTGTGTCTGAATCACTCTCTCTTCTTAATTTATACAAGATGGACCAAACCAGTTCTGTGTGGAGAGCTGTTCCGGGGTGCTTATGATTGATATAACATTCTAACTTGTGAAAGTGTTACAGGAAAACAGGGGCAGCCTCCACCTAATGGGACTTTTGGAAGCAACTGTTAGGGCAAAGTGGTTGCCAAGGCAGTGATGTAATTCAGATCCTGAAGGAAGTGACCTCACCTCACTTCCTTGGTGATGAAACTCTCTGAACTTGGGATCCAGGAAGCCAGGAACCCAGACACAGTCCCTGTCCCAGTCCCAGTGGTCTCATATGTTTGGATTTACCAAGGACAGAGTAAGTCTTTCTTTGAACCTACAGATGTGAGGATGGCCAAATGCCAGGAAACCTTTGAAGAGGGGCTTTTCCTCAGAAAGCAGGTAGTGTCTCACCACTGGCTCTTGACAACTTCACAGAGTTGGCCAAGCGGACCAGAACTGAGACAGGAGAGGTCATTTTGGGGAAACATAGTATGGCCCACCAGTCAGAGGACACTCCGGAGAGTCACAGACCTACTTGGGGGAAGGAGGTGCCTTTGTGGGTGTGGGTGTGATTTTGTGGTTTTGTGTCAATTTCTCAGAATAGGTGGGAAAGGCAGTTTGTTTGGTTTGGAGTGGACTACTTTTAGTAAGTCCTTTGACAAGGCGAGTGTCTGTGTATCCCACTGTGTTCATGATTGTAGACATTAGAAGAGAGAAGGCATCAATGGATGTTTCCTGTCTACTAGAAAGCTTGCCAGCATTCATTGTGCCCAATATATGAGTGGAATCAGGCTTGCCTTATGGATGGGCAACACCTACTAGCTTCATAATTTCCTGTTTTCTCCTTCAATTCTGGCAACACTCCAGAATAGTATCATGGTTTTGTGTCCAAGATATGTACCACCTCCAATATCTGTGACATGGCCATGTACTAGATAGTTGAAGGGAATGGCTAGCATCTCAGAAATCTCAGATATCAGTTGACCAGGAAAGTCTCAGTGGAGAAACCCTGCTTTGGTCCTTTTGCTTACCTATTGTTCTGTTGCCCTGAATGTCAGGAAGAACTTTGCCTCAAGCCACCACTTTGTGAAGCCTGAAGAAAACAGTTTTCAAATGCAAATGAATGGGCATCACGTGTGGATCCATGCTTAATTGCTTTGAAAAGGGATATGTCTGAATCAGTCTCTTGGCCCTGTGTGAGGCTGAGGCTTAGATTCTCAGCACCTGATGGATCTAAAGATACATCCCATGCATGCATCGAAAACCAAAATGGCAAAAAGATCAGATATTGTTGATTAACTCTCTTGCCTTCCTCTGGTAGGTTCCTGACATCCATCAAGTGAGAACAGGGATCCTTTGTGTCAAATGAGTTCTTCAAAACCCAGCAGAGGCTAGCCCATAGGTGCTTGTTTTTCTCATGACTCCAATTCACTTAAAGAATCTAAACCTCAAAGTCAGTAGGCCTCAAGTTGGAGAAGCTAAGCAGTATTAAAGGAAGGCCTATATGATCACTCCTGGTTTACAGGAAGGGTGTCCATGCCACCCTGACTTTAGGCAAATGAGGTGCAGGAAGCTTATTTTGGACACTGACGTGGGCTGCTCCCCTCATGGAAACCTCCAGCCACAGGTTATGATGAGTGTATATATGGAAGAAGATTTGGGCCATGTGGGAGTGTTTGGGTTTTAATTGTGGATATTTGAATGGTGGTTTGAAGAGATGACTGGGTCCACGTGGGCTTGCACCCTGGTGTGATTCCCCTTAGAGACTGAGTTGTGGTACTGATCTCAGAGAAGTATTGCCATGAATTTTGTTGGGATTTTAGATGGCCATGCATGAGAGTTGCCCTTGGAAAGACATCTAGGCCCAAGTTGACTTTCCACAGATCACAGGGAATCTCAGCCAGGATATCACATGATTTTATTCTTAAAGACTTGGCAGCCATTTTTGAGAGTCAAAACACACATGGACCTCACATTGTAGACCTCAATGGGCCTGGCTTAATCTGACATTTTGGCCACTCTTTGGGAAGCCTTGCCTGTGAGAATTCTCCAGAGTTTTCATTGAAATGAACTTACTCACCATTTAATGGTTCCTGAATAAATTGAAACCCACAGTGCCTCCAACTTCTTCCTTGAAAATTGGCTAGATAAATACCATAAAAATTTTTGAAATTCCCATGACTGGGTGGCACTGGAGAACATTTGGATGTCTTGTTGCTGATCATGAGTATGTAAGACAGTGCCTTGATTGACTTGGTTTTATGAAAATGGTGTAGAACAGAGATGCCAGTAAGTTGGATGCTGTTGAGTAGTTGTCCTAGAGCAGTGGTTGGCAGGTGTGTGATAAAACATCTGTGTTGGGCCATGTGGATCTGCCATTGGCTTGCAAATGGATTGTGACTGACATTTTGAAGCCAGTAGACTCTTATATGTAAAAGCATATTGTTATATGGAGAGGTTTCAGGGCAATGTTCAGAATCAGGTAGCTATGGTCAATGGGGCAAGCAATGTGGGATAGAAGCCTGGTTGGTGCATTCTCCTGCAGAACCCGACCCACCACAATTAACAGAACTCACTTCAGCACTGTGTGCCTGTTGAACTCCTTGTATTTCATGAAGCAAATTCCAAACTCCCAGTGCAGCAGCAAGAAACACCACGAATAGTGGAGGATGACCAAATGGATTTACAGTTCACACGGGGAGACACTTAGACCCCAGTGGCCACAAGTTACATACAAATAGAAAATTCAGCACTGATGCCTCATGTTCATTGGAAAATAAGAAACAATGTCATTCATGTCACATAGATGAAGACCCAGCTTTGATGGTCTCACTCCAAATAAAGCTAATGCTCCTGACAACAGCATATATTTCAGTGCCCAACCTTAGAGGCAGTTTCTCCAGATGTCAGGCTGGCAGAACTTCATGTTTGTGGAGTGTTTACCCTGTCCCTTACTTTTGGAAACTCCTCTACCACCTCCAAATTTGTGAAGTCCTGAGCATTTTCCATTCCACATATGTATTCACAGATTTTCTAACTCCTCTCCTCTAATTGTGTCTTATGTGGGGCGAAGGTAATGTCAAGGCATTGTTATGAATGAGAGTGGGAAGTTTTTTGTGTAGCACATATTTGCATATACATTGGATACATTTTCAAATTTTCCATTCGAAATACTGAATCCCTGACACTAACACATACCCTAATAGACTTTGACTTCTAATCCTAATATTATGGAGAAAAATAACCCAAACAGAATAGAAATACAAGAGGTTCACAGGAGGCATGGTGTATAGTTGGACTTGCCTTTCGTATGATAAATGGTAGGTGTTATAAATCTAGCGAATTTTAATTGAAATAGTCCTCCATGTGTTTTAAAAGTTAACAAATATGTGAATAACTGTCTCCCTTTCTCTGTAGCCTATTCATCACATGTCTTTTTATATGCACATATCGAATTCTACCTGGTATAACTCGTACATTTTGTGAGGTGGCTGGCTTGGCAGATACAAATTGTGAGAAGAGATCACTCCTACTAAATGCTGTTGAAACCGAAAATTCAAGATACGGGTGAGCTTCTTAGTTGAACGACATAAATCCATGTTCATTAAAATGAATATTTTTGGATCTGTGGATGATATATATTTCATGGTGAATTTCGATTGGCATACATAATGCTACTTTTTAATGTCTCTGTGTGTATGTATATATATACATATATATATATATTTTTTTCACTGCAAATTTTTCAAAATATGAAGTATATTTTTCTTATTATACACTCCCTAAATTCATTCATATTCATGTATGTGGATTTATAATCAACTTTTCAAAAGATTTTTCTCAGAAATATTCATCCACCTGAAATACTTATTTGTTTCCTAGTACTGAAAACTAACTTCAGAGTATCATATGATGGCTGCGAAGGGAGTGCATCACCCCCATATACCGCGTCACTGTGCGGGAGAATGACGAGTTAGAATGGCTAAAACCTATCTCGTTAGGAATTTCCAGCAAAATTGTGGTTCTCCAAAACCTAGTGTACATATTTCCATCTCACAAGGATCAGCTACGGGAACTCAAACGCGAGTGATTTGTCCTCACAGAAGGTCATGTGGCTTATTCAGGAAATCGCTCCGTGGCTAGAGTCTGTGGTGCGTGCTGGGAAACGACGAGATAGCAACGCAAATATACAGCGGTGCAGATACTGTGGGCTCCTGCCAGGTATGCAATCACTGTGCTCAGTGCTGAATTCTGGGTTTGAGACGGGGAAGCATGCAGTCCAACTCGTTTCTCCGCACCAGTCAGACCACAGAGGAACCCAGCGGCCACCATCTTGGAGAGGTGACGTCACCATCCCTGTTTTCGACTGATCGCAGCTTATTCAGCTATAGAACCGGTAATTTCAGGATGCCATTCACCTTTGTCTTGCAGACAAATTACTCAGGCTCAGTGCTAAAGAACCCGCAGAAACTGCGTCTTGGAGCCTGCTTCTATTAGAACATACACCGAGCCCAGAGCGGCCGAATTCCGCCTCCTGGAACTGATCTGGCCCTGGGCTAAAGAACCCGCGGAAACTGCTTCTCGGTCCGGGTCTTGCTGAATACTGTGGAGGTAAATATCAACCGAGCCTTCATAGGGAGTGCAACAGGATTGAGACGGGGCTTGTGAGCGCCGGTCAGAACTCACCCATTGCTTTAGTCACCCAGCAAAGGGAACAAAATGCTGCCTTTTGCATGGGATACCAACATGGCAGAGATCTGATGTCATCAGAAAGCAGCAGAGGAGATAACTTCATTGATACCAGCGGTGACAGAAACAGTTGGTCTCCTGGTAAAGAAAGTGAGTCACAAACACCCGGGTCTCTCTCACTTTGTCATCAAGCCAGAGGGGCAGATCAGAGCCGCCGCCCATGCCCGGAACAGGCCCAGCGACACACCTGCATGGTAGTCACGTCACCCCATTTGGAATAGAGGCAGAGCAGAGCCGCCGCCCTTGCCCAGAACAGGCCCAGTGATCCGCAGGCGTGGTAGTCAAATCACCTGAATTGGAATAGTTGCAGAGCAGAGCCTTCTCCCGCACCTAGTACAATCCCAGTGGCCCACCGGCATGGTAGTCAGGTCACCCCAATATTAGTAGGGGCAGAGCAGAGCCTTCGCCCGCACCCAGAACAGGCCCAACAACCTGCCGGCATGGTAGTCACGACCCCCCAAATGGAGTAGTGGCAGAGCAGAGCCATCACCCGCACCCTCAAGGTAGGCACACCTGCACCTGACTGGCAGAAGAGGCCCATCGCCCTGCCGGCGCGGCAGACACTTCACCCCATTTGGAATAGGAGCAGAGCAGATCCGTTGCCCGTGCCCGCAAGGTAGGCAGACCTGCGACAAACTGGCGGAACAGGCCCAGCAACACACCTGCATGGTAGTCACGTCACCCCAATTGGAGTAGGGGCAGAGCAGAGCCGCCGCCAGCACCTACAAGGTAGGCAGACCTGCGACTGATCGGCAGAACACCCCAGGGGTCCACGGGCCTGGGAGACACGTGACACCAATTGGAGGAGGGGCAGAGCAGAGCCGCCTCCCGCGCCTGCATGGTAGGCAGACCTGCAACCGATCAGGAAAACAAGCCCAGCGGCCCGTCAGCAAGGTAGTTAGATCACCCTAATTGGAGGAGCAGCACAGCCCTCCTGTGCCCATGCAAGGGAGACTTTGCAACTACACAAGAGCAATATAAATATATAGGAGGAAAATTTCAAAATCACAACAGTTTCACCAAGCAGAAAGAAAAGCGAGCAGTATGATAAGACAAGGAAAAAAGGACCACAAGCAATGCAGGTCAGCACAACTTTAGAAGAGGTAATAGCTGCAGTAGATGGAATGTCAGATAAAGAACTCAGGATATACATGCTTCAGATGATCTGGAGTCTCAAGAAAGACATTAGACAGCAAAATCAGACAATGAAAAATCACTTCGACAATGAATTACATAAACAAATCCAAGAAGCAAAAGATCAGCTATACAGGGAGATAGAGGTTGTAAAAAATAACAAACAGAAATCCTAGAAATGCAGAAAGCAATAAACCAACTTAAAAACTCAATTGAGAATACTACCAGCAGAGTAGAACACTTAGAAGATAGAACACCAGACAATGAAGACAAAGTATTCCAACTTGAAAAGAACATAGACAGCTCAGCAAGACTGTTAAGAAACCATGAACAGAATATCCAAGAAATATGGGATAACATAAAGAGACCAAACTTAAGAGTCATTGGAATACAGGAAGGTATAGAGGTCCAAACCAAAGCAATGAGCAATGTATTCAATGAAATAATACGAGAAAACTTCCCAGACTTGAAGAATCAGACTGACTCCCAAGTCCTAGAAGCCTACAGGACGCCGAATGTGCAAAATCATAAGAGATCCACACCTAGACACATTATAATGAAGATGCCCAACATACACAATAAGGAGAGAATTTTAAATGCTACAAGAGAAAAAAAGCAGATTACATTTAGGGGTAAACCAATCAGGATAACAGCTGATCTTTCAACACAGACTCTGAAAGCTAGAAGATCCTGGATTAACATTTTTCAAACACTGAAAGAAAATGGATTCCAACCAAGAATTGTGTATCCAGCGAAATTAAGCTTCAGGATGGAAGATAAAATCATAACCTTCCATGTTAAAAAAAAGTTAAAATAAATTCTAGCTAGAAAACCATCTCTTCAAAACATCATCGGCAAAATATTACAGGAAGAGGAAATGGAAAATAACAATAAAAACCAACAGTGGGAGGTAGTACAGTAAAAGGGGGAAATAATCAATGTAGAAAACAATCCATGTTTAATAACATAAATAAACAAATAGGGCTGGAAGAACAACCATTATCTCAATAATAACCGTAAATGTTAATGGCTTAAACTCACCAATTAAGAGACACAGGCTAGTAGAATGGATCACAACACAAGACCCAATAATATGCTGCCTACAGGAGACGCATTTGATAGGAAAAGACATACATAGACTGAAGGTGAAAGGTTGGGAAAAATCATATCACTTATATGGACTTCGGAAACAAGCAGGAGTGTCCATACTCATATCAAATAAAATAGATTTCAAGCCAAAGTTAATCAAAAGGGATAAAGAGGGACACTACATACTGCTCAAGAGAACCATATACCAACAAGACATAACCATTATAAATATATATATGCCCCAAACAATGGTGCAGCTATGTCCATCAAACAAACTTTTCTCAAGATCAAGAGTCTAATAGACCACCATACAATAATCATGGGAGACTTCAACACACCTCTCTCACCACTGGACAGGTCTTCCAAACAAAAGTTGAAATAGAAAACTATAGAACTCAATAACACAATTAATAACCTAGACTTAATTGACATATATCGAATATACTCCTCAACATCAAGCAGTTACATTTTTCCTCAGCAGCACATGGATCCTTCTCAAAAATAGATCATATATTATGTCACAGGGCAATTCTTAGACAATATAAAGAAGTAGAGATAATACCATGCATCTTATCTGATCATAATCTAATATAAACTAAAAATCAATGATAAACGAAGGAAGGAAAAATCATGCATCACTTGGAGAATGAACAATAGGTTACTGAATGATCAATGGGTTATAGAAGACATCAAGGAGGAAATTAAAAAATTCTTAGAGATAAATGAAAACACAGGCACAACATATCAGAATCTATGGGACACACTGAAATCCGTTCTAAGAGGAAAATTCATTGCTTGGATTTCATTCCTTAAAAAAAGAAAAAAAAACAAAACAAATAAATGATCTCATACTTCATCTCAGAATCCTAGAAAAAGAAGAGGAAAACAACAGCAAAATAAGTAGAAGGTAAGATTTAATTAAAATCAAAGCTTAAATTAATGAAATGGAAACAAAAGAAACAATTGAAAAAATTGAGAAAACTAAAAGTTGGTTCTTTGAAAAAATAAATAAAATCGACAGACCCTTAGCCATGCTAATGAAGAGAAGAAGAGAGAAAACTCAAATTACTAGCATACGGGATGAAAAGGGCAACATCACATGTTAAGGTCTATAAACAAGTCAGGATGGCACCTGGTATTTTGCCAGAGAAATGTTAGGGTCTGTAAACAAGTCTGGATGGCGCCTGGCCAAATGCCATAGAGAGTGGTTTGTGAAGTAACAAAAGCAAGCCATTAAGTGTGGAGATTCCTTATTGGTTGACTGCTGGATCTATTTTATGCTAATTAGATAAGCTATATAAAATGTATAAATATCGCTCAGATGCTACAATAAACGGCTTCCACTCCTGCTGTATCAATCTACACAAGTTATTTGTCACCCCCTGGCAATCACAGCAGATATTTCTGAAATACAGAAGATAATCAGAAATTAATTTGATTCGTTATACTCCAATATAATAGAAGATAGTGAAAGCATCGAAAAATTTCTTAAGTCATATGATCTGTCCAGATTGAGTCAGGAGGATATAGACAACCTAAACAGACCAGTATCAATTGAGGAAATAGAAGAAACCATCCAAAGATTACCAACTAAGAAAAGACCAGGACAGTATGGGTATACAGCAGAGTTTTACAAACCCTTTAAATATGAACTAATACCAATACTTTTCAAGCTATTTCAGGAAATTGAAAAAGAGGGAGATCTTCCAAATTCATTCTACCAGGCCAATATCACCCTGATTTCTACACCAGACATAAACACTTCAAACAAAGAAAACTACAGACCAATATCCCTAAGGAATCTAAATGCAAAAATCCCTAATTAAATTCTGGCGAATCAGATACAAAAACATATTAAAAAAATTGTGCACCATGATCAAGTAGGATTCATCCATGGAATGCAAGGCTTGTTCAATATACGAAAATCAATAAATGTTATTCACCACATCAATAGACTTAAAAATAAGAACCATATGATCATCTCGATAGATGCACAAAAAGCATTCGACAAAGTACAGCATCCCTTTATCTTCAAAACTCTAGAAAAACTAGGAATAACAGAATCATACCTCAATATTGTAAAAGCAATCTATGCTAATCCTCAAGCTAGCATCATTCTGAATCTAGAAAAATTGAAGGCATTCCCTCTAAAATCTGGAACAAGAATGGGATGCCCTCTCTCACTACTTCTGTTCAATACAGTTCTCGAAACACTGGCCAGAGCAATTAGACAGACAGAAGAAATTATAGGCATAAAAATAGGAAAAGAACAACTTAAATTATTACTATTGCAGATGACATGATTCTATACCTAGCAGACCCAAAAGGGTCTACAAAGAAACTAATAGAGCTAATAAATGAATGAAGCAAAGTGGCAGGATATAAAATCAACACGCATAAATCAAAGGCATTCCTAATTATCAGGGACAAATCCTCTGAAATGGAAATGAGAACAACCACTCCATTCACAATATCCTAAAAAAAAAAAAGATGGGAATCAACCTAACAAAAGAGGGGAAAGTCTCATACAATGAAAACTACACAACCCTAAAGAGAGAAATATAAGAAGATCTTAGAAGATGTAAAAATATACCCTGTTCATGGAAAGGCAGAACTAACATCATCAAAATGGTGATATTACCAAAATTTCTCTATAGGTTTAATGCAATGCCAATCAAATCCCAAAGGCATTTCTTGTAGAAATAAAGAAAGCAATCATGAAATACATATGGAAAAATAAAAGTCCCAGAATAGCAAAAACAATGCTAGGCAGGAAGTGTGAATCAGGCGGTAGAGCGATACCAGACTTCAAACTATACTACAGAGCAATAGTAACAACAATAGCATGCTACTGGTACCAAAACAGGCTTGTGGACCAATGGTACTGAATAGAGGACACAGAAACCAATCCACAAAACTACAACTATCTTATATTTGATAAAGGGGCTAAAAGCATGCAGTGGAGGAAGGATAGCATCTTCAACAAATGGTGTTGGGAAAACTGGAAATCCATATGTAACAAATTGAAACTGAATCCCTTTCTCTTGCCATGCACAAAAGTTAACTCAAAATGGATCAAGGAGCTTGATATCAAATCAGAGACACAGTGTCTGATAGAAGAAAAATTTGCTTACGATGTACATACTGTGGGGTCGGGCTCCAAATTCCACAATAGGACACCCATAGCACAAGAGTTAATAACTAGAATCAACAAATGGGACTTACTCAAACTAAAAAGTTTTTTCTCAGCAAAAGAAACAATAAGAGAGGTAAATAGGGAGCCTACATCCTGGGAAGAAATCTTTACTCCTCACACTTCAGATAGAGCCCTAATATCCAGAGTATACAAAAAAAACTCAAAAAATTAGACAATAAGATAACAAATAACCCAATCAACAAATGGGCTGAGGACCTCAACAGACACTTATCAGATGAGGACTTACAATCAATCAACAAGTACATGAAAAAATGCTCACCATCTCCAGCAGTCAGAGAAATGCAAATCGAAACCACCCTAAGATACCATCTCACTCCAGTAAGATTGGCAGCCATTATGAAGTCAAAGAACAAGTTCTGGCAAGGATGTGGGGAAACAGGTACACTTCTACATTGCTGGTGGGACTGCAAATTTGTGCATCCAATTTGGAAAGCAGTATGAAAATTTCTTGGAAAGCTGGGAATGGAACCACCATTTGACCCAGCTATTCCCCTACTCAGTCTATTCACTAAAGACCTAAAAACAGCATGCTACAGGGACACTGCTACATCGATGTTCATAGCAGAACAATTCACAACAGCAAGACAGTGAAACCAACTTAGATAACCTTCAATGAAAGAATGGATAAAATACTGTGGCATTTATACACAATGGAGTATTACTCTGCATTGAAAAATAAAAAAAATCATAGAATTTGGAGGGAAATGGATGGCATTAGAGCAGATTATGCTAAGTGAAGCTAACCAATCCTTAAAAAACAAATGCCAAATGTCATCTTTGATATACGGAGAGTAACTAAGAACAGAGGAGAGACGAAGAGCATGACAAGATGATTAACATTAAAGCGGGATGAGAGGTGGAAAGGAAAGGGAGAGAGAAGGAAAATTGCATGGAATTGGAAGGAGACCCTCAGGGTTATACAAAATTACATACAAGAGAAAGTGAGGAGAAAGAGAAAAATAATACAAGGGGGACAAATTTATTACAGTAGAGGGGGTAGAGAGAGAAGAAGGGAGGGGCGGGGAGGGGAGGGGGGATAGTAGAGGATAGGAAAGGCAGCAGAATTCAATAGACACTAGTATGGCAATATGTGAATCAATAGATGTGTAACTGATGTGATTCTGTAATCTGTACATGGGGTAAAAATGGGAGTTTATAACGCACTTGAATCAAAGTGTGAAATATGTTATAACAACAACTATGTAATGTTTTGAACAACCATAAATAAAAATGAAATAAAACTAACTACGGTGAATAATGCATGCAATCCTAATATTTCTACAGTAACTGACCCAGTTTAACATCAATGCAAGTAGATTCCTATGGGACATGATGTGTACTTTGACCTTCATTTTTATTCAACACTGGTACATTACTATTTCATCAGTTTATGCACATCACAGGATATATATTTCATCCACAATTTAGGAAAGTTATAGGCATTTGTTTCACTTTCAATCAATTCCAGCTTCAGAACACATGGATTCCTCCATATTTCTTGACTGGTCTTTTCATGAGACTTCTTTCCAAACACATTATTTTCGATTTCCATAAACACTTTTGAAACAAAACTCACACACACTTCATGATAAACAATAACCCTAAGATTACCATTATATATGTAACTGGTTGGAGTGAATGATTGTATGTCAATATATGATTTCCTATATATTTTAAGATATCAATTCAATCCATTATTTAAAGAGAAAAAAGTTATATTATTTATTCACACTATGGTCTATTCATGCATTATCTCTATATTCATTGACACAGGGTACACCACTTGGTACCCACAATACTAATTTATGTGTCCTCAAATATTGCTCCCAGAAATGGTGGAAGAAATACACATATCATATGATCTACATATATATTTGATCACAATAATTTTCTGGGCACAAAATGCAAAGGTCACACTTATGATTGTACTAAATCCTAAATTGAAAGTGAACATGGCTTACTAAAAACATCCATGTCCAGGTTGCCTAATGCTTTCAAATGTCATTCCTATTGGTGACTACATATTTGTTTCTTCCTAAGATTATGTATTCAATCTCAACCCTGTTGAAAATGTCTAATCCTATCACTCACTATATAATTGCCTCATTTTGTAATGTCTCTATTGATATTTTCCTTCCTACATATTTTCCCCAGTTAATCATTGTGACTGACTCTTCACATGTGCTGACATTTATATTCACTCTATAACCGAAACCCTAATGCTACAGAACTTTTTGTCCAATTTTTATACTCACTCTTTTTTTATAAACCTACCGACTCTCTTCCTAATCCCACCGACTATCTCAATTTGAGTGGATGTTCTCTTCTAAAATCAAACATCCAAGGTATAAGGTCCTATGCCATTGATTATCAATTTATCTGAGACATCTGTGTAGAACGTAATTAAAAGCTAAGTATCCCAATCAAGGGCCTAATGCCCTTCTAGGCTTCAAATCTTACCAACATTTCTGTTTTCATACTTATATTTCACCTCTATAATCTTATAAATATCGCAGGTTCCCAATACTATTAATCATCCTGCAGAAGGATTCGTAATCCCAATCAAAGATGTTAATAACCCTAACCATACACTCTTCCCTCAACCTAACTTTACAGAAGAGCAGGGACAGAGTTCGTCTTACAATACAGGAATGTAGGGGATCTTCCTCCTGCTGAGAACCTCAAAGGTCCATGCAGGTTTGATCCCTGTAGAAGATTAGGCAGCTATGAAGGACCTGAGAGAGCAAAAGTTTTCTTCCATCTCAAACAACCTTTCCAGGATGAAGGGTTTTGTCTGAATAAGCCTCTCTCTTCTTAATGTAGAGAAGATGGACCATACCAGGCATGTGTGAAGAGCTGTTCCTGGGTGCCTATGGTTGATATACCATTCTAACTTTTGAAAGTGTCACAGGAAGTAAGGGCTGCCTCCATCTCATAGGACTATTGGAAGCAACTGTTAGGACAAAGTGGTTGCCAAGGCAGTGACCTCATTAAATTCCTGAAGAGATTAATCTCACCTCACTTCCTTGGTGATGAAACTCTCTGAACTTGGGATCCGGGAAGCCAGGCACGCAGAGCCAGTCCCATTCCCAGTCCCAGTGGTCTCACTTGTTTGGATTTAACAAGGACAGAGTCAGTCTTTCTTAGTACCTACTGATGTGAGGATGGACAAATGTCAGGAAAGCTCTGAAGAGAGGCCTTTCCTGAGAAAGCAGGTAGTGGCTCACAGCTGGCTAGTGACAACTTCACAGATTGGGCCAATGAGACCATATCTGACACAGGACAGGCGATTTCATCAGAACATAGTATGGCCCACCAGTCAGAGGACACTCCTGATAGTCACAGACCTACTTGGGGGAAGGAGCTGCCTTTGTGTGTGTGGGTGTAGGTTTGAGGTTTTGTCTCATGTTCTGAGAATAGGTAGGAAAGGCGGTTTATTTGTTTTGGAGTGAACTGTTTCTGGTAAGCCGTTTGACAAGGCCAGTGTCTCTATGTCTGTGTATCCCACTGTGTCCGTGGTTTTAGACATTAGAAAAGAGAATGAATCATTGTATGTGTCCTGACTAGTAGAAAGCTTCTCAAGATTCATCTTGCCCAATTTATGAATGGACTGTGGCTTGACTTATGGGTGGGCAACTCCTACAATCTTGCTAAGTTCCTGTTTTCTTCCTGAATCCTGGCCAATTTCCAGAATAGGCTCATTTTTTTGTGTCCAAAATATGTACCACCTCCAAGCTCTGAGACTTGGCCATGTACTGGATAGCTGAAGGGAATGGGAGCATCTCAGAAAACTCAGATATGAGTGTGACCAGAAAATTCTAATGGAGAAACCCTGCTCTGGGCCTTTTGCTTACCAATTGTTCTGTTGCCCTGAATGTCCGGAACATCTTTGCCTCAGGCCACACCTTTGTAGAGCCAAAAGAAATAGTTTTCAAACAGAAATGAAAGGGCATCACCTCTGGCTCTTTGCTTTATTGCTTTGGAAAGGGATGTGTCTGAATCAGCTTTTTGGCCCTGTGTGAGGCTGCGGCTTAGATTTTTAGCACCTGATGGATCTAAAGAAAGATCCCATGTGTGCATCCAAAACCAAAATGGACAAAAGAGCATTCATTTTGGATGAAGTCTCTCACATTCCTCTGTAAGGTTCCTGACCTTCATCAAGTGAGAATAGTGATCATTTGGTTCAAATGTGTTCCTCAAAACCCTGCAGAGGATAGCCCATAAGTGCTTGATTTTTCTCATGACTCCAAATCACATAAAGACTCTAAGCCCCACAGTCAGTAGGCTTCAAATTGGAGAAGCAGTGCCATCTTAATGGCCGGCCAATTTGATCACTCCTGGTTCACTGGAATGATGTCCAGGCCACCCTGATTTTAGGCAAATGAGGGGCAAGGGTGGTTATTTTGGACACTGTCTTGGGCAGCACCCCTCATGGAAACCTCCAGCCAGAGGTTATGATGAGTGTGTATTTAGAAAAGATGAGTGACATGTGGGAGTGTTTTGGATTTAATTGTGGATATTTGTGTGGCAGTTGGAAGACATAACTGGGTCTACCTGGGCTTGAACTTTGGTGTGATTCCCCTTAGAGACTGAGTTCAGAATCTGACCTCAGAAAAGTATTGCCATGTATTGTGTTGGGATTAAAGAGGCCATGTATGAGAGTCACCCTTGGAAACTGAGATCTAGCGCCAGAGTGGCTTTGCACAGAGAACTGGGAATCTCAGCCAAGGTATCACATGATTTCATTCGAAAGACTTGGCAGCCATATTTGAGAGTCAAAACACACATGGACCTCACATTGTAGACCTCAATGGGCCTGGCTAAATGTGACCTTTTGTCCACTCTTTGAGAAGCCTTGCCTGTGAGGGTTCTCCAGAGCTTTCATTGAAATAATCTTCCTCTCCATTTAATGGTTCCTGAATAAATTGAAACCCACAGTGCCTCCAACTTCATCCTTGAAAAATTTCTAGATAAATACCGTGAATTTTTTGAAATTCCCACGACTAGGTTGCACTAGAGAACCTTTGGATGTCCTGCTGCTGATCATGGATGTACCTGACAGTGCCTTGCTTGACTGGGTTTTATGAAAATGGTGTAGAACAGAGGTCCCAGTAAGTTGCAGCCTCCTGAGAAGTGGGCCTAGAGTTGTGGTGGGCAGGAGTGTGATAAAACTTCTGTGTTGGAGCAATTTGGATCTTCCATTGGCTTACAAATGGCTTGTGGCTTACATGGTGCAGCCAGCAGACCCTTATAAGTAAAGGCATCTTGTTATATGGAGAGGATTCAGGCCAATGTTCAGAATCAGGTTGCTATGGACAAGGATGCAATGGGGCAAGCTTTGAGGGATAGAAGATTGGTTGGTGCATTTTTCTGCTGTCCCTGACCCACCACACGTGACAGAACTCCCTCCAGCACTGTGTCCCAGTTGAACTCCTTCTATTTTATGAAGCAAATACCAAACTACCAGTGCAGCAGCAAAAACCCCACAAAAAGTGTAGGAGGGCCAAATGGCTTCACAGTTCAACGGGGAGACACTTAGACCCCAGAGGCCACAGTTTACTTAAAAAGAAAAATATCAGCACTGCTGCCTCATGTTCATTGAAAAATCAGAAACAATGTCTTCCAGGTCTCATAGATGCAGACCCAGCTTTGATGGTCTCACTACAAAGAAAGCCAAATCTCCTGAAAACAACATATATTTCAAGTGCCCTATCTCAGAGGCAGTTTCTCAAAAAGCTTTTAGGCCAGAAGAGCTCCATGTTTGTGGAGTGTTTACCCTATCCCTTGCTTTTGGAAACTCCTCTACAACCTCCAAGGTTGTGAACTCCTGAGCATTTTCCATTCCAGATATGTGTTCACTGATTTTCTAACTCTTCTCCTCTAATTGTGTCTTACTTGGGGTGAAGGTAATGTCAAGGCATTGTTCTGGATGAGAGTGGGAGGATATTTGTGCAGCATATATATGCATACAAATTGGATTCATTTTCCAATTTTCATTTTGAAATATTGAATCCCTGACACTAACCCATACCTACTAGACTCAGACAACTCATCCTAATATGATAGAAAAAAATAAGGCAAACCTATAGAAATACAAGCAGTTCATTGGAGGCATGTTGTATAGTTGGACTTGCGTTTTGCATTATATAAGGTAAAAGTTATAAATCTAGTCAATTTTTAATCGAAGAAGTTCTCCATGAGTTTTTAAACTTAAAAAATACGAGAATTCTTGTTTCCCTTTCTCTTTAGCCTATTCACACTTGTATATTTATATGCACATATAGAATCCTACCAGGTATCACACGTACATTTTTGAGGTGGCTGACTTGGCATATACAAACTGTGAGAAGAGTTCACTCCTCCTAAACGCTGTTGGAACTGAAAATTCAACCTATAGGGGAGCTTCCTAGTAGAAGAACATTATGCATAAATTCATGTTCAGTAAAATAAATATTTTTGCATCTGTGCATGATATATATTTACTGATGAATTTCGATTGGCATATATATTGCTACTATTAAATGTATGTGAGTGTTTTTTTTTGTGTGTGTGTATAATATATCTGTACACTCTGCAGATGTTTCAAAATATAAAATATATGTGTCTAATGTAAACCCTCTAAATTCATTCATGTTCATGTATGTGGATTTATAATCAACTTTTCACAAGATTATAATCAGAAATATTCATCCACCTGAAATACATAATTGTTTCCTAGTACTGAAAACTAACTTCAGTGAATGGGGCATACAAATCCTCATTATTCTACAGAAACTGACCCAGTCTAACATCAATGCAAGTAGACTCCTATGGGACATGATATGTAATTTGACGTTCATATGTATTCAACAATGGTACATTATTATTTCTTCAGTTTTTGCACATTTTAAGTTATACACTTCATCCACAAGTTCACAAATTTATAGGCATTTGTTTCAACTTTAATCACTTCTTGCTTCAGAACACAAGTATTGTCAGGGTTTCTTGACAGGTCTTTTCATGAGACTTCTTTCCAAACACATATTTTTAGATTTCCATAATCATTTTGAAGCAAAACTCACACACTCTTCATGATAAACCAAACCACTAATATTTCCATGAGATATATAACTGGTTGGAATGAATGATTGTATATCAATATATGATTTCCTGTAATTTTTCAGATATCAATTCAATTCATTATTTAAAGTTCAAAAAAGTTATATTATTTAGTCACAGTATGTTCTATTCATGCTTTATCTCTATGTTCATAGACACAGGGTACACCTCTTTGTACCCCCAATTCTAATTTTAAATATTCAATATATTGCTCCCAGAAATGGTGAAAGAAATACTCATGTCACCTCATTATCACAGTAATATTCTGGACAAAAAATGGAAAGGTCACTCTTATGATTGTACCAAAGCCTAAATGGAAAGTGAACATAGATTACTAAAAACATCCATGTCCAGGTTGCCTAATGCTATCAATTGTCAATCCTGTTGGTGACTACATATTTGTTTCTATCTAATTTATATATTCAAACTCAACCCTGTTGAAAATGACTAATTCTATCACTCACTTTATACTTTGCCTGATTTTGTAATGATTCTATTGATATCTGTTTTTCTACATATTTTCCCCGGTTCATCATAGTGACTGACTCTTCATATGTACTGACATCTACATTCACTCCATAACCGAAACCCTACTGGTAAAGAACTTTTGGTCCAAATCCTATACTCACTCTTCTTCCTAAAGCTATCGACTATCTTCCTAATCCTAACGATTATCACTTTTTGCCTGGATGTTCTCTTCTAAATTCAATCATCATAGGTACAAGGTCCTACTCCCTTGTATATCGAATTATCTGAGACATCTTTGCAGAACATAATTCAAAGCTAAGTATCCCAATCAAGGGGAAAACCCTTCTGGGCTTCAAATCATACCTAGATTTTTGTTTTCATACTTTCATTTCACATCTATATTCTTGTAAATATCACAGGTTCCCAATACCATTATTCATCACACAGAATGATTCATAACCCAAATCAAACCTGTTATTAACCCTAAGCGCACACTGTTCCCTCAATCTCATTTTACAGAAAAGCAGGGACAGAGTGGTTCTTACAATACAGGAAATTATGGGATCTTCCACCGGCTGAGAACCTCAAAAGTCCATGCAGAAATGATACCTGGAGAAGTTGTAGGCAGGTATGAAGGACCTGAGTGAGCAAAAGTCATCTTCCATGGCAAATAACCTGGTCAGGATGAAGGGATGTGTCTGAATCATCCTCTCTCTTTTTATTGTAGAGAAGATGGACCAAACCAGGCCTGTGTGGAGAGCTGTTCCTGGGTGCCTATGGTTGATATACCATTCTACCTTGTGAAAGTGTCACAGGAAGTAGGGGAAGCCTCCATCTCATGGGACCCTTGGAAGCAACAGTTAGGACAAAGTGGTTGCCAAGGCAGTGACCTCATTCAGTTCCAAAGAATGTGACATACCTCATTTCCTTGGTGATGGAACTCTCTGAAATTTGTATCCAAGAAGCCAGGCACCCAGAGGCAGTCCCAGTCCCAGTCCCAGTGGGTCACTTGTTTGGATTTACCAAGGACAGAGTCAGTTTTCTTGGTACCTACTGATGTGAGGATGGCCTAATGCCAGGAGAACTCTAAAGAGGGACCTTTCCTGAGAAAGCAGGTAGTGGCTAACCACTTTTTCCTGACAACTACACAGAGTTGAACAAGGAAACAAGATCTGAGAGAAGACAGGCCATTTAGGGGGAACATAGTATGGCCCGCAGTCAGAGGAAACTCCGGATAGTCACAGACCTACTTGGGGTAAGGAGGTGCCTTTGTGGGAGTGGGTGTGGGTTTGTTGTTTTGTCTCATGTTCTGAGAATAGGTAGGAAAGGCGGTTTGTTTGGTTTGTAGTGGACAGTTTCTAGTAAATTGTTTGACAAGGCGAGTGTTTCTGTTTCGGTGTATCCCAATGTGTCCGTTGTTGTAGACATTAAAAAGAGAATGCATTAATGGATGTGTCCTGTCTAGTATAAGTCTTCCCATAATTCATCCTGCCCAATATATGAATGGACTGCAGCTTGTCTTATCGATGTGCAACACCTACTATCTTTCTAAGTTGCTGTTTTCTTCCTGAATTCTGGCCACTCTCCAGAATAGGCGCATGGTTTTGTGTCCAAAATATGTACCACCTCCAAGCTCTGTGACATGTCCATGTAATGGATAGCTGAAGAGAATGGCGAGCATTTCAGAAAACTCAGATATCAGTGTGACCAGGAAAGTCTCAGTGCAGAAACCCTGCTTTGGGCAATTTGCTTACTAATTGTTGTGTTGCACTGAATGTCAGGAAGGTCTTTGCCTCAGGCCACCCCTTTGTGAAACCTGAAGAAAACAGTTTTCAAATACAAATGAATGGGCATCACCTGTGGCTTCTGGCTTCATTGCTTTGAGAATGGATGTGTCTGAATCAGCCTCTTGGCCATGTGTGTGGCTGTGACTTAGATTCTCAACACCTGATGAATCTAAAGAATGATCCCATGCGTGCATCCAAAACCATAAGGGCAAAAAATCATTCATTGTGGATGAAGTCTCTTGCCTTCCTCTGTTAGGTTCCTGCACTCCATCAAATGAGAATAGGGATTCTTTGGGTCAAATGAGTTCTTCAAATCTCTGCAGAGGTGTTTGGGTTTTCGAATAACTTTAAATCACATAAAGAATCTATTCCTGAAATCAGTAGGCCTCAAATTGGAGAAACACAGAAGAATTAACGGCAGGCTTATTTGATCATTGCTGGTTCACAGAAACGGTGTCCAGGCCACCCTGACTTTTGGCAAATGAGGGGCAAACGAGCTGATTTTGGACACTGTCTTGGGCTGCGCCCCTCATGGAAACCTCCAGCCAGAGGTTAAGATGAGTTACTATATGGAATAAGATGAGGGCCATGTGGGAGTGTTTCGGTTTTAATTTTGGTCATTTGTGTGGCATTGGAAAAAATGACTGGGTCCACGTGGGCTTAAACTCTGGTGTGATTCCCCTTAGAGACTGGGTTTTAGAACTGAACTCAGAGAAGCATTGCCATGAATTTTGTTAGGATTTCAAGAGGCCACGCATGAAAGTCGCTCTTGGAAACTGAGACCTAGGCCCTGGGTGGATTTCCACAGAGGCCTGGGAATCTCAGCAAGGATATCACATGATTTTATTCTTAAAGACATGGCAGCCATAGTTGAGAGTCAAAACACACATGGACCTCACATTGTAGACCTCAATGGGCCTGGCCTAATGTGACCTTTTGACCACTCTTTGGAAAGCCTTGCCTGTGAGAGTTCTCCAGAGATTTCATTGAAATGAGCTTCCTCACCATTTAATGTTTGCTGAATGAATTGAAACCCACAGTGCCTCCAACTTCATGCTTGAAAAATGGCTAGATAAATACCATGAAATTTTTGAAATTTCTATGACCAGGTGGCACTGGAGAAACATTGGATGTCCTGTTGCTGATCATGAGTATACCAGACAGTGCCTTGATTTACGGAGTTTCATGAAAATGGTGTAGAATAGGATGGCAGTAAGTTGGAGCCTGCTGAGTAGTGGGTCTAGAGCAGTGGTGGGGAGGTGTTTGATAAAACATCCGTGGTAGGGCCATGTGGATCTACCATTGGATTCCAAATGGCTTGTAACTGACGTGGTACAGCCAGCAGACCCTTATATGTAAAGGCATCTTGTTATATGGAGAGTTTTCAGAGGAAAATTAAGAATCAGGTTGATATGGACAAGGGGGCAATGGGGCAAGCTGTGAGAGATCGAAGCTTATTTGGTGCATTCTCTAGCAGACCCTGACCCACCACACGTGACAGAACTCCCTCCAGCACTCTGTCCCAGATTAGCTCCTAGTATTTCGTGAAACAAATACAAAACTCACAGTGCAGCAGCAAAAATACCACAAAAAGTGGAGGAGGACCAAATGGCTTTACAGTCCACACGGGGAGAAACTTAGTCCCCAGTGGCCTCAGTTTACCTACAAAGAGTGGATTCAGCACTGCTTCATCTTGTTCATTGGAAAATAAGAAACCATGTCCTCCAGGTCACATAGATGCAGACCCAGCTTTGATGGTCTCACTACAAAGGAAGACAAATCTCCTGAAAACAACATATATTTCAAGGGCAGAAGCTCAGAGGCAGTTTCTCAAAAAGTTTTTAGGCCAGCAGAGCTCCATATTTGTGGAGCGTTTACCCTGTCCCTTAGTTTTGCAAACTCCTCTACCACCTCCAAGGTTGTGAACTCCTGAGCATTTTTCATTCCAGATATGTAATCACTGATTTTGTAACTCTTCTCCTCTAATTGTGTCTTACTTGGGGTGAAGGTAATGTCAAGGCATTCTTCTGGATGAGAGCGGGAGGATATTTGTGCAGCATATATTTACATACACATTGGATTCATTTTCCAATTTTCCATTCGAAATGCTGAATTCCTGACACTAAGCCATACCTAGTAGACTCAGACTATTCATCCTAATATAATGGGGAAAATTAACCCAACACAATAGAAATACAAGCACTTCAGAGGAGACATGTTGTATAGTTGGACTTGACATTTGCATTATATAAGGTAGGAGTTATAAATGTATTCAAATTTTAATGGACATATTCTCCATGTGTTTTTAAACTTAACAAATATGTGAATTCTTGTTTCCCTTTTCTGTAGCCTATTCACACATGTATATATATATATGCATATATAGAATCCTAGCAGGTATCATACGTACATTTTGTGAGGTGGCTGTCTTAGCAGATACAAATTGTGAGAAGAGTGCACTCCTCCTAAATGCTGTTGGAAATGAAAATTCAACCTATAGGAGACCGTCCTAGTCGAACAACGTTATACATAAAGTCATATTCAGTAAAATAAATATTTTTGCATTTCTGGATGACATATATTTACTGATGAATTTCGATTGGCATTTATATTGGTACTTTTTAATGTCTGTGAGTGTTGTGTGTGTGTGTGTGTGTGTGTGTGTATAGATATAGATATAGATATAGATATACACTCCAAATTTTTCAAAATATGAAATATATGTGTCTAATATACACTCTCTAAATTCATTCATGTTCATGTATGTGGATTTATAATCAACTTTTCACAAGATTATAATCAGAAATATTCATGCACCTGAAATACATATTTGTTTCCTAGTACTGAAAACTAACTTCAGTGAATGGTGCATACATATCGTAATTATTCTACAGTAACTGACCCAGTCTAACATCAATGCAAGTAGACTCCTATGGGACATGATATGTAATTTGTCATTCATTTGTATTCGACACTGGTACATTATTGTTTCTTCAGTTTTTGCACATCATAGGATATACATTTCACCCACAAGTTCACAAATTAATAGGCATTTGTTTCAACTTTAATCACTTCTTGCTTCAGAACACATGTATTGTCAGGGTTTCTTGACTGGTCTATTCATGAGACTTCTTACCAAACACATTATTTTGAATTTCCATAATCATTTTGAAGCAAAACTCACAAACACTTCATGATAAAAGAAAACACTAATATTTCCATTAGATAAATAACTGGTTGGAATTAATGATTGTATATCAATATACGATTTCCTTTAATTTTTCAGATATCAGTTCAATGCATTATTTAAAGTTCAAAAAAGTTGTATTATTTATTCACAGTATGGTCTATTCATGCTTTTTCTCTATGTTCATACAAACAGGGTACACCTCTTTGTACAACCAATTCTAATTTTACATCTTCAATATATTGCTCCCAGAAATGGTGAAAGAAATACTCATGTCACCTCATTATCACAGTAATATTCTGGACAAAAAATGGAAAGGTCACACTTATGATTGTACCAAAGCCTAAATAGAAAGTGAACATGGATTTCTAAAAACATCCATGTCCAGGTTGCCTAATGCTGTCAATTGTCAATTCTATTGGTGACTACATATTTGTTTTTTCCTAATTTATATATTCAAACTCAACCCTGTTGAAAATGTCTAATTCTATCACTCACTTTATACTTTGCCTCATTTCGTAATGTTTCTATTGATATCGGCTTTTCTACATATTTTCCCCAGTTCAACATACTAACTGACTCTTCATATGTGCTGACATTTACATTCACTCTATAACCGAAAGTCTATTGCTAAAGAACTTTTGGTCCAAATCCTATACTCACTCTTCTTCCTAAACCTACCAACTATCTTCCTAATCCTACTGAATATCCCTTTTTGACTGGATGTTCTCTTCTAAATTCAATCATCCAATTTACAAGGTCGTATGCCATTGTATATCGAATTATCTGAGACAACTTTGCAGAACATAATTCAAAGCTAAGTATCCCAATCAAGGGCAAAACTATTCTGGGCTTCAAATCATACCTTGATATCTGTTTTCATACTTATATTTCACCTCTATATTCTTGTAAATATTGCATGTTTCCAATACCATTATTCATCGCACAGAATCATTCCTAACCCAAATGAAACCTGTTTTTAACCCCAAGTATACACTGTTCCCTCAATCAATTTACAGAAGAGCAGGGACAGAGTGGTTCTTACAATACAGGAAAGTTGGGGGCCTTCCACCTGATGAGAACCACAAATGTCCATGCACAAATGATACCTGGAGAAGTTGTAGGCAGGTATGAAGCACCAGAGAGAGCAAAAGTCCTCTTCCATGGAAAAGAACCTGGTCAGGATGAAGGGATGTGTCTGAATCAGCCTCTCTCTTCTTATTTTAGAGATGATGGACCAAACCAGGCATGAGTGGAGAGCTGTTCCCGGGAGCCAATGGTTGATATACATTCTACCTTATGAAAGTGTCACAGGAAGTAGGGGCAACCTACATCTTATGTTACCCTTGGAAGCAACTGTTTGGACAAAGTGGGTGCCAAGGCAGGGACCTCATTCAGTTCCAAAGAATGTGACATACCTCATTTCCTTGGTGATGGAACTCTCTGAACTTGGTATCCAAGAAGCCAGGCACCCAGAGGCAGTCCAAGTCCCAGTCCCAGTGGGCTCACTTGTTTGGATTTACCAAGGACAGTCAGTTTTCTTGGTACCTAATGATGTGAGGATGGCCAAATGCCAGGAGAGCTCTGAAGATGGATCTTTCCTGAGAAAACAGGTAGTGTCTAACCACTTTTTCCTGACATCTTCACAGAGTTGGTCAATGAAACAAGATCTGAGAGAAGACAGTCCATTTTGGGGGAACATAACAGTCAGAGGACACTCCGGATAGTCACAGACCTACTTGGGGGAAAGAGGTGCCTTTGTGGGAGTGGGTGTGGGTTTGTTGTTTTGTCTCATGTTCTGAGAATAGATAGGAAAGGCGGTTTGTTTGGTTTGGAATGGACAGTTTCTAGTAAGTCATTTGACACGGCGAGTGTTTCTGTTTCTGTGTATCCCCCTGTGTTCGTTGTTGTAGACATTAGAAAAGAGAATGCATTAATGTGTGTGTCCTGTCTAATATAAATCTTCCCATAATTCATCCTGCCCAATATATGAAAGGACTGAAGCTTGTCTTATCGATGTGCACCACCTGCTATCTTTCTAAGTTGTTGTTTTCTTTTTGAATTCTGGACACTTTCCAGAATAGGCTCATGGATTTGTGTCCAAAATATGTACCACCTCCAAGCTCTGTGAAATGGCCGTGTACTGGATAGCTGAAGAGAATGGCGAGCATCTCAGAAAACTCAGATATCAGTGTGACCAGGAAAGTCTCAGTGCAGAAACCCTGCTTTGGGACTTTTGCTTACTTATTGTTGTGTTGCACTCAATGTCAGGAAGGTCTTTGCCTCAGGCCACTCCTTTGTGAAGCCTGAAGAAAACAGTTTTCAAATGGAAATGAATGGGCTTCACCTGTGGCTCTTTGCTTAATTGCTTTGGAAAGGGATGTGTCTTTATCAGCCTCTTGGACCTGTGTGTGGCTGTGACTTAGATTCACAGAACCTGATGGATCTTAAGAATGATCCCATGAGAGCTTCCAAAACCAAAAAGGCAAAAATATCATTCATTGTGGATGAAGTCTCTTTCCTTCCTCTGTTAGGTTCCTGCACTCCATCAAATGAGAATAGGGATTCTTTGGGTCAAATGAGTTCTTCAAAGCCCTGCAGAGGTGCTTGTGTTTTCGCATGACTCTAAATCACCTAAAGAATCGATACCTAAAATCAGTAGGCATCAAATTGGAGAAACACAGAAGTATTAACGGCAGGCTTATTTGTTCACTCCTGGTTTACAGAAACGGTTTCCAGGCTACCCTGACTTTAGGAAATTGAGGGGCAAACGAGCTGATTTTGGACACTGTCTTTGGCTGCGCCCCTCATGGAAACCTCCAGCCAGAGGTTAAGATGATTGACTATATGGAATAAGATGAGGGCCATGTGGCAGTGTTTTGATTTTAATTTTGGTCATTTGTGTCGCATTGGAAAAAATGACTGGGTCCACGTGGGCTTGAACTCTGGTGTGATTCCCCTTAGAGACTGGGATTTGGAACTGAACTCAGAGAAGCATTGGCATGAATTTTGTTGGGATTTTAAGAGGCCACGCATGAAAGTTGCTCTTGGAAACTGAGACCTAGGCCCCGGTGGATTTCCACAGAGGCCTGTGAATCTCAGCAAGGATATCACATGATTTTATTCTTAAAGAAATGGCAGCCATAGTTTAGAGTCAAAAGACACATGGACCTCACATTGTAGACCTCAGTGGGCCTGGCCTAATGTGACCTTTTGTTCACTCTTTGGGAAGCCTTGCCTGTGAGGGTTCTCCAGAGATTTCTCTGAAATGAGCTTCCTCACTATTTAATGTTTGCTGAATGATTTGAAACCCACAGTGCCTCCAACTTCATGCTTGAAAAATGGCTAAATAAATACCATGAAATTTTTGAATTTCCAATGACCAGGTGGCACTGGAGAAACATTGGATGTCCTGTTGCTGATCATGAGTATACCAGGCAGTGCCTTGATTTACTGAGTTTCATAAAAATGGTGTAGAACAGAGATGCCAGTAAGTTGGAGTCTGCTGAGTAGTGGGTCTAGAGCCGTGGTGGAGAGGTGTTTGATAAAACATCCGTGGTAGGGCCATGTGGATCTACCATTGGATTCCAAATGGCTTGTAACTGACGTGGTACAGCCAGCAGACCCTTATATGTAAAGGCATCTTGTTATTGGAGAGTTTTCAGAGGAAAATTAAGAATCAGGTTGATATGGACATGGGGTCAATGGGGCAAGCTGTGAGAGATAGAAGCCTAGTTGGTGCATTCTCTTGCAGACCCTGACCCACCACACGTGACTGAACTCCCTCCAGCACTGTGTCCCAGTTTAGTTCCTAGTATTTCGGGAAACAAATACCAAACTCACAGTGCAGCAGCAAAAACACCACAAAAAGTGGAGGAGGACCAAATGGCTTCACAGTCCACACGGGCAGACACTTAGTACCCAGTGGTCTCACTTTACCTACAAAGAGAGGATTCAGCACTGCTTCATCTTGGTCATTGGAAAATAAGAAACCATGTCCGCCAGGTCACATAGATGCAGACCCAGCTTTGATGGTCTCACTACAAAGGAAGCCAAATCTCCTGAAAACAACATATATTTCAAGTACAGAAGCTCAGAGGCAGTTTCTCAAAAAGTTTTTAGGCCAGCAGAGCTCCATGTTTGTGGAGTGTTTACCCTGTCCCTTAGTTTTGCAAACTCCTCTACCACCTCCAAGATTGTGAACTCCTGAGCATTTTCCATTCCAGATATGTATTCACTGATTTTGTAACTCTTCTCCTCTAATTGTGTCTTACTTGGGGTGAAGGTAATGTCAAGGCATTCTTCTGGATGAGAGCGGGAGGATATTTGTGCAGCATATATTTACATACACATTGGATTCATTTTCCAATTTTCCATTCGAAATGCTGAATTCCTGACACTAAGCCATACCTAGTAGACTCAGACTATTCATCCTAATACAATGGGGAAAATTAACCCAACACAATAGAAATACAAGCACTTCAGAGGAGACATGTTGTATAGTTGGACTTGACATTTGCATTATATAAGGTAGGAGTTATAAATCTAGTCAAATTTTAATGGAAATATTCTCCATGTGTTTTTAAACTTAACAAATATGTGAATTCTTGTTTCCCTTTTCAGTAGCCTATTCACACATGTATATTTATATGGATATGTAGAATCCTACCAGGTATCACACGTACATTTTTGTGAGATGGCTGTCTTGGCAGATACAAATTGTGAGAAGAGTTCACTCCTCCTAAATGCTGTTGGAAATGAAAATTCAACCTATAGGAGAGCGTCCTAGTAAAACAACATTATACATAAACTCATGTTCAGCAAAATAAATATTTTTGCATCTGTGGATCATATATATTTACTGATCAATTTCGATTGGCATTTATATTGGTACTTTTTAATGTCTGTGAATGTTGTGTGTGTGTGTGTGTGTGTGTGTGTGGATATAGATATAGATATAGATATAGATATAGATATAGATATACTCCCCAAATATTTCAAAATATGAAATATATATGTCTAATATACACTCTCTAAATTCATTCATGTTCATGTATGTGGATTTATAATCAACTTTTCACAAGATTATAATCAGAAATATTCATCCACCTGAAATATATATTTGTTTCGTAGTACTGAAAACTAACTTCAGTGAATGGTGCATACATATCCTAATTATTCTACAGTAACCGACCCAGTATAACATCAATGCAAGTAGACTCCTATGGGACATGATATGTAATTTGTCATTCATTTGTATTCGACACTGGTACATTATTGTTTCTTCAGTTTTTGCAAATCATAGGATATACATTTCATCCACAAGTTCACAAATTAATAGGCACTTCTTTCTTCAGAACACATGTATTGTCAGGGTTTCTTGAATGGTCTTTTCATGAGACTTCTTTCCAAACACATTATTTTGAATTTCCATAGTCATTTTGAAGCAAAACTCACACACTCTTCATGATAAACCAAAACAATATTATTTCGTTTAGATATATAACTGGTTGGAATGAATGATTGTATATCAATATACGATTTCCTTTAATTTTTCAGATATCAGTTCAATTCATTATTTAAAGTTCAAAGAAGTTATATTATTTATTCACAGTATGGTCTATTCATGCTTTTTCTCTATGTTCCTAGAAACAGGGTACACCTCTTTGTACCCCCGATTCTGATTTTACATCTTCAATATATTGCTCCCAGAAATGGTGAAGGAATTACTCATGTCACCTCATTATCACAGTAATATTCTGGACAAAAAATGGAAAGGTCACACTTATGATTGTACCAAACCCTAAATGGAAAGTGAACATGGATTTCTAAAAACATCCATGTCCAGGTTGCCTAATGCTGTCAATTGTCAATCCTATTGGTGACTACATTTTTGTTTTTTCCTAATTTATATATTCAAACTCAATCCTGTGAAAATGTCTAATTCTATCACTCACTTTATACTTTGCCTGATTTCGTAATGTTTCTATTGATCTCTGCTTTTCTACATATTTTTCCCAGTTCAACATAGTGACTGACTCTTCATATGTGCTGACATTTGCATTCACTCTATAACCGAAAGTCTATTGCTAAAGAACTTTTGGTCCAAATCCTATACTCACTCTTCTTCCTAAACCTACCGACTATCTTCCTAATCCTACTGAATATCCCTTTTTGACTGGGTGCTCTCTTCTAAATTCAATCATCCAATTTACAAGGTCCTATGCCATTGTATATCGAATTATCTGAGACATCTTTGCAGAACATAATTCAAAGCTAAGTATCCCAATCAAGGGCAGAACCCTTATGGGCTTCAAATCATACCTAGATTTCTGTTTTCATACTTATATTTCACATCTATATTTTGTAAGCATTGCAGGTTCCCAATACCATTATTCATTGCACAGAATCATTCGTAACCCATATCAAACCTGTTTTTAACCCCAATTATACACTGGTCCCTCAATCATCTTACAGAAGAGCAGGGACAGAGTGGTTCTTACAATACAGGAAAGTTGGGGATATTCCACCTGATGAGAACCTCAAAGGTCCATGCAGAAATGATACCTGGAGAAGTTGTAGGCAGGTATGAAGGACCTGAGAGAGCAAAAGTCATCTTCCATGGCAAATATCTTGGTCAGAAAGAAGGGATGTGTCTTATTGTAGAGAAGATGGACCAAACGAGGCCTGTGTGGAGAGCTGTTCCTGGGTGCCTATGGTTGATATACCATTCTCCCTTGTGAAAGTGTCACAGGAAGTAGGGGAAGCCTCCATCTCATGGGACCCTTGGAAGCAACAGTTAGGACAATGTGGTTGCCAAGGAAGTGACTCATTCAGTTCCAAAGAAAGTGACATACCTCATTTTCTTGGTGATGGAACCCTCTGAAATTTGTATCCAAGAGGCCAGGCACCCAGAGGCAGTCCCAGTTCCAGTCCCAGTGGGCTCACTTGTTTGGATTTACCAAGGACAGAGTCAGTTTTCTTGGTACCTACTGATGTGAGGATGGCCTAATGCCAAGAGAACTCTGAAGATGGACCTTTCCTGAGAAAGCAGGTAGTGGCTCACCACTTTTTCCTGAAAACTACAAAGAGTTGAACAAGGAAACAAGATCTGAGAGAAGACAGGACATTTCGGGGGAACATAGTATGGCCCCCAGTCAGAGGACACTCCGGATAGTCACAGACCTACTTGGGGGAAGGAGGTGCCTTTGTGGGAGTGGGTGTGGGTTTGAGGTTTTGTCTCATGTTCTGAGAATAGGTAGGAAAGGCTGTTTGTTTGGTTTGGAGTGGACAGTTTCTAGTAAATTGTTTGATCAGGCGAGTGTTTCTGTTTCGGTGTATCCCAATGTGTCCGTTGTTGTAGACATTAAAAAGAGAATGCATTAATGGAGGAGTCCTGTCTAGTATAAATCTTCCCATAATTCATCCTGCCCAATATATGAATGGACTGCAGCTTGTCTTATCGATGTGCAACACCTGCTATCTTTCTACGTTGCTGTTTTCTTCCTGAATTCTAGCCACTCTCCAGAATAGGCTCATGGTTTTGTGTCCAAAATATGTACCACCTCCAAGCTCTGTGACATGGCCATGTACTGGATAGCTGAAGAGAATGGCGAGCATCTCAGAAAACTCAGATATCAGTGTGACCAGGAAAGTCTCAGTGCAGAAACCCTGCTTTGGGCCTTTTGCTGACTTATTGTTGTTTTGCACTGAATGTCAGGAAGGTCTGTGCCTCAGGCCACCCCTTTGTGAAGCCTGAAGAAAACAGTTTTCAAATGGAAATGAATGGGCATCACCTGTGGCTTCTGGCTTCATTGCTTTGGGAAAGGATGTGTCTGAATCAGCCTCTTGGCCATGTGTGTGGCTGTGACTTAGATTCTCAGCACCTGATGAATCTAAAAATGATCCCCTGCGTGCATCCAAAACCATAAGGGCAAAAAATCTTTCATTGTGGATGAATTCTCTTGCCTTCCTCTGTTAAAATCCTGAACTCCATAAGTGAGAATAGGGATTCTTTGGGTCAAATGAGTTCTTCAAATCTCTGCAGAGGTGCTTGGGTTTTCGAATATCTTTAAATCACATAAAGAATGTATTCCTGAAATCAGTAGGCCTCAAATTGGAGAAACACAGAAGAATTAACGGCAGGCTTATTTGATCATTCCTGGTTCACAGAAACGGTGTCTAGGCCACCCTGACTTTAGGCAAATGAGGGGCAAACGAGCTGATTTTGGACACTGTCTTGGGCTGCGCCCCTCATGGAAACCTCCAGCCAGAGGTTAAGATGATTTACTATATGGAATAAGATGAGGGCCATGTGGGAGTGTTTCGGTTTTAATTTTGGTCATTTGTGTGACAGTTGGAAGAAATGACTGTGTCCACGTGGGCTTGAACTCTGGTGTGATTCCCCTTAGAGACTGGGTTTTGGAACTGAACTCAGAGAAGCATTGCCATGAATTTTGTTGGGATTTTAAGAGGCCACACATGAAAGTCGCTCTTGGAAACTGAGACCTAGGCCCCGGGTGGATTTCCACAGAGGCCTGGGAAACTCAGCAAGAATATCACATGATTTTATCCTTAAAGAAATGGCAGCCATTCTGATACAACAGACTCCAGAATGGCAATATATAAATCAATGTGCAACTGATGTGATTCTGCAATCTGTATATGGGGTAAAAATGGGAGTTCATATCCCACTTGAATCAAAGTGTGAATTATGATATATCAAAAACTATGTAATGTTTTGAACAACCTACAATAAAAATTAATTAAAAAAAAAAAAAAGAAAAAGAAATGGCAGCCATAGTTTAGAGTCAAAACACACATGGACCTCACATTGTAGACCTCAATGGGCCTGGCCTAATGTGACCTTTTGTCCACTCTTTGGGAAGCCTTGCCTTTTAGAGTTCTCCAGAGATTTCATTGAAATGAGCTTCCTCACCATTTAATGTTTGCTGCATGAATTGAAACCCACAGTGCCTCCAACTTCATGCTTGAAAAATGGCTAGATAAATACCATGAAATTTTTGAAATTCCTATGACCAGGTGGCACTGGAGAAACATTGGATGTCCTGTTGCTGATTATGAGTATACCAGACAGTGCCTTGATTTACTGAGTTTCATGAAAATGGTGTAGAACAGAGATGCCAGTAAGTTGGAGCCTGCTGAGTAGTGGGTCTAGAGCAGTGGTGGGGAGGTGTTTGATAAAACATCCGTGGTAGGGCCATGTGGATCTACCATTGGATTCCAAATGTCTTGTAACTGACATGGTGCAGCCAGCAGACCCTTATATGTAAAGGCATCTTGTTATATGGAGAGTCTTCAGAGGAAAATTAAGAATCAGGTTGATATGGACAAGGGGGGAATGGGCCAAGCTGTGAGAGATAGAAGCCTAGTTGGTGCATTCCCTTGCAGATCCTGACCAACCACACGTGACACAACTCCCTCCAGCACTGTATCCCAGTTTAGCTCCTAGTATTTCGTGAAACAATTTCCAAACTCACAGTGCAGTAGCAAAAACACCACAAAAAGTGGAGGAGGACCAAATGGCTTCACAGTCCACACGGGGAGACACTTAGTCTCCAGTGGCCTCAGTTAACCTACCAAGAGAGGATTCAGCACTGCTTCATCTAGTTCTTTGGAAAATAAGAAACCATGTCCTCCAGGTCACAAAGATGCAGACCCAGCTCTCATAGTCTCACTACAAAGGAAGCCAAAGCTCCTGAAAACAAAATATATTTCAAGTGCGGAATCTCAGAGGAGTTTCTCAAAAAGTTTTTAGGCCAGCAGAGCTCCATGTTTGTGGAGTGTTTACCCTGTCCCTTAGTTTTGGAAACTTTTCTACCACCTCCAAGGTTGTGAACTCCTGAGCATTTTCCATTCCAGATATGTATTCACTGATTTGGTAACTCTTCTCCTCTAATTGTGTCTTACTTGGGGTGAAGGTGATGTCAAGGCATTCTTCTGGATGAGAGCGGGAGGCAATTGTGCAGCATATATTTACATACGCATTGGATTCATTTTCAAATTTTCCATTCGAAGTACTGAATCCCTGACACTAACCCATACCTGGTAGACTTAGACAGTTCATCCTAATATAATGGGGAAAATTAACCCAACACAATAGAAATACAAGCACTTCAGAGGAGACATGTTGTATAGGTGGACTTGACATTTGTATTATATAAGGTAGGAGTTATAAATCTAGTCAAATTTTAATTGAAATATTCTCCATGTGTTTTTAAACTTAACAAATATGTGAATTCTTGTTTCCCTTTTCTGTAGCCTATTCACACTTGTATATTTATATGCATATATAGAATCCTACCAGGTATCACATGTACAGTTTTGTGATGTGGCTGTCTTGGCAGATACAAATTGTGAGAAGAGTTCACTCATCCTAAATGCTGTTGGAAATGAAAATTCAACCTATAGGAGAGCGTCCTAGTACAACAACATTATACATAAACTCATGTTCAGTAAAATAAATATGTTTGCATCTGTGGATAATATATATTTACTGATGAATTTCGTTTGGCATTTATATTGGTACTTTTTAATGTCTGTGAGTGTTGTGTGTGTGTGCGTGTGTGTGTGTGTATATATATATAGAGAGAGATATAGATATATATAGATATATATATAGATGTAGATATAGATATAGATATACTCTCAAAATTATTCAAAATATGGAATATATGTGTCTAATATACACTCTCTAAATTCATTCGTGTTCATGTATGTGGATTTGTAATCAACTTTTCACAAGATTATAATCAGAAATATTCATCCACTTGAAATACATATTTGTTTCCTAGTACTGAAAACTAACTTCAGTGAATTGTGCATACAAATCCTAATTATTCTACAGTAACTGACCCAGTCTAACATCAATGTAAGTATACTCCTATGGGACATGATATGTAATTTGTCATTCATTTGTATTCGACACTGCTACATTATTGTTTCCTCAGTTTTTGCACATCATAGGATATACATTTCATCCACAACTTCACAAATTAATAGGCATTTGTTTCAACTTTGATCACTTCTTGCTTCAGAACACATGTATTGTCAGGGTTTCTTGAATGGTCTTTTCATGAGACTTCTTTCCAAACACATTATTTTGAATTTCCATAATCATTTTGGAGCAAAACTCACACACTCTTTATGATAAACCAAAACATTAATATTTCCATTAGATATATAACTGGTTGGAATGAATGATTGTATATCAATATACGACTTCCTTTAATTTTTCAGATATCAGTTCAATTCATTATTTAAAGTTCAAAAAAGTTATATTATTTATTCACAGTATGGTGTATTCATGCTTTTTCTCTATGTTCATAGAAACAGGGTACACCTCTTTCTATCCCCGATTCTATTTTACATCTTCAATATATTGCTCCCAGAAAATGTGAAAGAAATACTCATGTCACCTCATTATCACAGTAATACTCTGGACAAAAAATGGAAAGGTCACACTTATGATTGTACCAAAGCCTAAATGGAAAGTGAACATGGATTTCTAAAAACATCCATTTCCAGGTTGCCTAATGCTGTCAATTGTCAATCCTATTGGTGACTACATTTTTGTTTTTTCCTAGTTTATATATTCAAACTCAACCCTGTTGAAAATGTCTAATTCTATCACTCACTTTATACTTTGCCTGATTTCGTAATGTTTCTATTGATATCTGCTTTTCTACATATTTTCCCCAGTTCAACATAGTGACTGACTCTTCATATGTGCTGAAATATACATTCACTCTATAACTGAAAGTCTATTGCTAAAGAACTTTTGGTCCAAATCCTATACTCACTCTTCTTCCGAAACCTACTGACTATCTTCCTAATCCTACTGAATATCCCTTTTTGACTAGATGTTCTCTTCTAAATTCAATTATCCAATGTACAAGGTCCTATGCCATTGTATATCGAATTATCTGAGACAAATTTGCAGAACATAATTCAAAGTTCACTATCCCAATCAAGGGCAGAACCCTTCTGGGCTTCAAATCATACCTAGATTTCTGTTTTCATACTTATATTTCACCTCAATATTCTTGTAAATATTTCAGGTTCCCAATACCATTATTCATCGCACAGAGTCATACGTAACCAAAATCAAACCTGTTTTTAACCCCCAGTATACACTGTTCCCTCAATCATTTTACAGAAGAGCATTGACAGAGTGGTTCTTACAATACAGGAGAGTTGGGGACCTTCCACATGAAGAGAACCTCAAATGTCCATGCACAAATGATACCTGGAGAAGTTGTAAGCAGGTATGAAGCACCTGAGAGAGCAAAAGTCATCTTCCATGGCAAACAACCTGGTCAGGATGAAGGGATGTGTCTGAATAGGCCTCTGTCTTCTTATTGTAGAGAACATGGACCAAACCACCGCTGGGTGGAGAGCTGTTCCCGGGTGCCAATGGTTGATATACATTCTACCTTATGAAAGTGTCACAGGAAGTAGGGGCAACCTACATCTTATGTTACCCTTGGAAGCAACTGTTAGGACAAAGTGGTTGCCAAGGCAGTGACCTCATTCAGTTCCAAAGAATGTGAGATACCTCAGTTCCTTGGTGATGGAACTCTCTGAACTTGGTATCCAAGAAGCCAGGCAGCCAGAGGCAGTCCCAGTCCCAGTCCCAGTGGGCTCAATTGTTTGGAATTACCAAGGACAGAGTCAGTTTTCTTGGTACCTAATGATGTGAGGAAGGCCAAATGCCAGGAGAGCTCTGAAGATGGACCTTTCCTGAGAAAATAGGTAGTGGCTAACCACTTCTTCCTGACTTCTTCACAGAGTTGTTCAAGGAAACAAGATCGGAGAGAAGACAGGACATTTCGGGGGAACATAGTATGGCCCACCAGTCAGAGGACACCCCAGATAGTCACAGACCTACTTGGGGGAAGGAGGTGCCTTTGTGTGAGTGGGTGTGGCTTTGTTGTTTTGTCTCATGTTCTGAGAATAGATAGGAAAGGCGGTTTGTTTGGTTTGGAGTGGACAGTTTCTAGTAAGTCATTTGACACGGCGAGTGTTTTTGTTTCTGTGTATTCCACTGTGTCCATTGTTGTAGACATTAGAAAAGAGAATGCATTAATGGATGTGTCCTGTCTAGTATAAATCTTCCCATAATTCATCCTGCCAATATATAAATGGACTGCAGCTTGTCTTATCGATGTGCAACATCTGCTATCTTTCTAAGTTGTTGTTTTCTTCCCGAATTCTGGCCACTCTCCAGAATAGGCTCATGGATTTGTGTCCAAAATGGTACCACCTCCAAGCTCTGTGACATGGCCACGTACTGGATAGCTGAAGAGAATGGCGAGCATCTCAGAAAACTCAGATATCAGTGTGACCAGGAAAGTCTCAGTGCAGAAAACCTGCTTTGGGCCTTTTGCTTACTTATTGTTGTGTTGCACTGAATGTCAGGAAGGTCTTTGCCTCAGGCCACCCCTTTGTGAAGCCTGAAGAAAACAGTTTTCAAATGGAAATGAATGGGCCTCCCCTGTGGCTCTTTCCTTAATTGCTTTGGAAAGGGATGTGTCTTTATCAGACTCTTGGACCTGTGTGTGGCTGTGACTTAGATTCTCAGCACCTGATGGATCTTAAGAATGATCCCATGTGAGCTTCCAAACCCAAAATGGCAAAAAATATCATTCATTGTGAATGAAGTCTCTTGCTTTCCTCTGTTAGGTTCCTGCACTCCATCAAATGAGAATAGGGATTCTTTGGGTCAAATGAGTTCTTCAAAGCCCTGCAGAGGTGCTTGTGTTTTCGCATGACTCTAAATCACCTAAAGAATCGATACCTAAATTCAGTAGGCCTCAAATTGGAGAAACACAGAAGTATTAACGGCAGGCTTATTTGTTCACTCCTCATTCACAGAAATGGTTTCCAGGCTACCCTGACTTTAGGCAAATGAGGGGCAAATGAGCTGATTTTGGACACTGTCTTGGGCTGCGCCCCTCATGGAAACCTCAAGCCAGAGGTTAAGATGATTGACTATATGGAATAAGATGAGGGCCATGTGGGAGTGTTCTGGTTTTAATTTTGGTCATTTGTGTGGCATTGGAAAAAATGACTGGGTGTACATGGGCTTGAAATCTGGTGTCATTCCCCTTAGAGAGTGGGTTTTGGAACTGAACTCAGAGAAGCTTTGCCATGAATTTTGTTGGGATTTTAAGAGGCCACGCATGAAAGTCACTCTTGGAAACTGAGACCTAGGCCCCGGGTGCATTTCCACAGAGGCCTGGGAATTTCAGCAAGGATATCACATGATTTTATTCTTAAAGAAATGGCAGCCATAGTTGAGAGTCAAAACACACATGGACCTCACATTGTAGACCTCAATGGTCCTGGCCTAATGTGACCTTTTTCCACTCTTTGGGAAGCCTTGCCTGTGAGAGTTCTCCAGAGAATTCATTGAAATGAGCTTCCTCACCATTAAATGTTTGCTGAATGAATGGAAACCCCCATTGCCTCCAACTTCATGCTTGAAAAATGGCTAGATAAATACCATGAATTTTTTGAAATTCCTATGACCAGGTGGCACTGGAGAAATATTGGATGTCCTGTTACTGCTCATGAGTATACCAGACAGTGCCTTGATTTACTGAGTTTCATGAAAATGGTGTAGAACAGAGATGCCAGTAAGTTGGAGCCTGCTGAGTAGTGGGTCTAGAGCAGTGGTGGGGAGGTGTTTGATAAAACATCCGTGGTAGGGCCATGTGGATCTACCATTGGATTCCAAATGGCTTGTAACTGACATGGTGCAGCCAGCAGACCCTTATATGTAAAGGCATCTTGTTATATGGAGAGTTTTCAGAGGAAAATTAAGAATCAGGTTGATATGGACACGGGGGCATTGTGGCAAGCTGTGAGAGATAGGAGCCTAGTTGGTGCATTCTCTTGCAGACCCTGACCCACCACACGTGACAGAACTCCCTCCAGCACTGTGTCCCAGGTTAGCTCCTAGTATTTCGTGAAACAAATACCAAACTCACAGTGCAGCAGCAAAACACCACAAAAAGTGGAGGAGGACCAAATGGCTTCACAGTCCACACGGGGAGACACTTAGTCCCCAGTGGCCTCAGTTTACCTACAAAGAGAGGATTCAGCACTGCTTCATCTTGTTCATTGGAAAATAAGAAACCATGTCCTCCAGGTCACATACATGCAGACCCAGCTTTGATGGTCTCACTACAGAGGAAGCCAAATCTCCTGAAAACAACATATATTTCAAGTGCGGAAGCTCAGAGGCAGTTTCTCAAAAAGTTTTTAGGCCAGCAGAGCTCCATGTTTGTGGAGTGTTTACCCTGTTCCTTAGTTTTGGAAACTCCTCTACCACCTCCAAGGTTGTGAACTCCTGAGCATTTTCCATTCCAGATATGTATTCACTGATTTTGTAACTCTTCTCCTCTAATTGTGTCTTACTTGGGGTGAAGGTAATGTCAAGGCATTCTTCTGGATGAGAGCGGGAGGATATTTGTGCAGCATATATTTACATACACATTGGATTCATTTTCCAATTTTCCATTCGAAGTACTGAATCCCTAACACTAACCCATACCGAGTAGTCTCAGACTATTCATCCTAATATAATGGGGAAAATTAACCCAACACAATAGAAATACAAGCACTTCAGAGGAGACATGTTGTATAGTTGGACATGACATTTGCATTATATTAGTTAGGAGATATAAATCTAGTCAAATTTTAATGGAAATATTCTCCATGTGTTTTTAAACTTAACAAATATGTGAATGCTTGTTTCCCTTTTCTGTAGCCTATTCACACAAGTATATTTATACGCATATATAGAATCCTAGCAGGTATCACACGTACATTTTTGTGAGGTGGCTGTCTTGGCAGATACAAATTGTGAGAAGAGTTCACTCCTCCTAAATGCTGTTGGAAATGAAAATTCAGCCTATAGGAGAGCGTCCGAGTAGAACAACATAATACATAAACTCATGTTCAGTAAAATAAATATGTTTGCATCTGTGGATGTTATATATTTACTGATGAATTTCGATTCGCATTTATATTGGCACTTTTTAATGTCTGTGAGTGTTGTGTGTGTGTGTGTGTGTGTAGATATAGATATAGATATACTCTCCAAATTTTTCAAAATATGAAATATATATGTCTAATATACACTCTCTAAATTCATTCATGTTCATGTATGTGGATTTATAATCCACTTTTCACAAGATTATAATCAGTAATATTCATCCACCTGAAATACATATTTGTTTCCTAGTACTGAAAACTAACTTCAGTGAATGGTGCATACAAATCCTAATTATTCTACAGTAACTGACCCAGCCTAACATCAATGCAAGTAGACTCCTATGGGACATGATATGTAATTTGTCATTCATTTGTATTCGACACTGGTACATTATTGTTTCTTCAGTTTTTGCACATCATAGGATATACATTTCATCCACAAGTTCACAAATTAATAGGCATTTGTTTCAACTTTAATCACTTCTTGATTCTGAACACATGTATTCTCAGGGTTTCTTGACTGGTCTTTTCATGAGACTTCTTTCCATACACATTATTTTGAATTTCCATAATCATTTTTAAGCAAAACTCACACACTCTTCATGATAAACCAAAACACTAATATTTCCATTAGATATATCACTGGTTGGAATGAATGATTGTATATCAATATACGATTTCCTTTAATTTTTCAGATATCAGTTCAATTCATTATTTAAAGTTCAAAAAAGTTATATTATTTATTCACAGTATGGTCTATTCATGCTTTTTCTCTATGTTCATAGAAACAGGGTACACCTCTTTGTACCCCGATTCTTATTTTACATCTTCAATATATTGCTCCCAGAAATGGTGAAAGAAATACTCATGTCACCTCATTATCACAGTAATATTCTGGACAAAAATGGAAAGGTCACACTTATGATTGTACCAAAACCTAAATGGAAGGTGAACATGGATTTCTAAAAACATCCGTGTCCAGGTTGCCTAATGCTGTCAATTGTCAATCCTATTGGTGACTACATATTTGTTTTTTCCTAATTTATATATTCAAACCCAACCCTGTTGAAAATGTCCAATTCTACCACTCACTTTATAATTTGCCTGATTTCGTAATGTTTCTATTGATATCTGCTTTTCTACATATTTTCCCCAGTTCAACATAGTGACTGACTCTTCATATGAGCTGACATTTACATTCACTCTATAACCAAAAGTGTATTGCTAAAGAACTTTTGGTCCAAATCCTATACTCACTCTTCTTCCTAAACCTACCGACTATCTTCCTAATCCTACTGAATATCCCTTTTTGACTGGATGTTCTCTTCTAAATTCAATTATCCATTGTACAAGGTCCTATGCCATTGTATATCGAATTATCTGAGACAACTTTGCAGAACATAATTCAAAGCTAAGTATCCAAATCAAGGGCAAAACCCTTCTGGGCTTCAAATCATACCTAGATTTCTCTTTTCATACTTATATATCACCTCTATATTCTTGTAAATATTGCAGGTTACCAATACCATTATTCATCGCACAGAATCTTTCGTAACCCAAATCAAACCTGTTTTTTACCCCAAGTATACACTGTTCCCTCAATCATTTTACAGAAGAGCAGGGACAGAGTGGTTCTTACAATACAGGAAAGTTGGGGACCTTCCACCTAATGAGAACCTCAAATGTCCATGCAAAAATGATACCTGGAGAAGTTGTACGCAGGTATGAAGCAACTGAGAGAGCAAAAGTCATCTTCCATGGCAAACAACCTGGTCAGAATGAAGGGATGTTTCTGAATCTGCATCTCTCTTCTTATTGTAGAGAAGAGGGACCAAACCAGGCCTGAGTGGAAAGTTGTTCCCGGGTGCCAATGGTTGATATACATTCTACCTTATGAAAGTGTCACAGGAAGTAGGGGCAACCTCCATCTTATGTTACCCTTGAAGCAACTGTTAGGACAAAGTGGTTGCCAAGGCAATGACCTCATTCAGTTCCAAAGAATGTGACATACCTCATTTCCTTGGTGATGGAACTCTCTGAACTTGGTATCCAAGAAGCCAGGCACCCAGATGCAGTCCCAGTCCCAGTCCCAGTGAGCTCACTTGTTTGGATTTCCCAAGGACAGAGTCAGTTTTCTTGGTACCTAATGATGTGAGAATGGCCAAATGTCAGGAGAGCTCTGAAGGTGGACCATTTCTGAGAAAACAGGTAGTGGTTAACCACTTTTTCCTGACATCTTCACAGAGTTGGTCAAGGAAACACAATCTGAGAGAAGACAGGCCATTTCGGGGGAACATTGTATGGCCCACCGGTCAGAGGACACTCCGGATAGTCACAGACCTACTTGGGGGAAGGAGGTGCCTTTGTAGGAGTGGGTGTGGGTTTGTTGTTTTGTCTCATGTTCTGAGAATAGATAGGAAAGGCGGTTTGTTTGGTTTGGACTGGACAGTTTCTAGTAAGTCATTTGACACGGCGAGTGTTTCTGTTTCTGTGTATCCCACTGTGTCCGTTGTTGTAGACATTAGAAAAGAGAATGCATTAATGGATGTGTCCTGTCTAGTATAAATCTTCCCATAATTCATCCTGCCCAATATATGAATGGACTGCAGCTTGTCTTATCGATGTGCAACACCTGCTATCTTTCTAAGTTGTTGTTTTCTTCCTGAATTCTGGCCACTCTCCAGAATAGGCTCATGGATTTGTGTCCTAAATATGTACCACCTCCAAGCTCTGTGACATGGCCATGTACTGGATAGCTGAAGAGAATGGCGAGCATCTCAGAAAACTCAGATATCATTGTGATCAGGATAGTCTCAGTGCAGAAACCCTGCTTTGGGCCTTTTGCTTACTTATTGTTGTGTTGCACTGAATGTCAGGAAGGTCTTTGCTCAAGCCATCCCTTTGTGAAGCCTGAAGAAAACAGTTTTCAAATGGAAATGAATGGGCCTCACCTGAGGCTCTTGCTTAATTGCTTTCGAAAGGGATGTGTCTTTATCAGCCTCTTGGACCTGTGTGTGGCTGTGACTTAGATTCTCAGCACCTGATGGATCTTAAGAATGATCCCATGTGAGCTTCCAAAACCAAAATGGCAAAAAATATCATTCATTGTGGATGAAGTCTCTTGCCTTCCTCTGTTAGGTTCCTGCACTCCATCAAATGAGAATAGGGATTCTTTGGGTCAAATGAGTTCTTCAAAGCCCTGCAGAGGTGCTTGTGTTTTTGCATGACTCTAAATCACCTAAAGAATTGATATCTAAAATCAGTAGGCCTCAAATTGGAGGAACACAGAAGTATTAACGGCAGGCTTATTTGTTCACTCCTGGTTCACAGAAACTGTGTCCAGGCTACCCAGACGTTAGGCAAATGAGGGGCAAACGTGCTGATTTTGGACACTGTCTTTGGCTGGGCCCCTCATGGAAACATCCAGCCAGAGGTTAAGATGATTGCCTATATGGAATAAGATGAGGGCCATGTGGGAGTGTTTTGGTTTTAATTTTGGTCATTTGTGTGGCATTGGAAAAAATGACTGGGTACACGTAGGCTTGAACTCTGGTGTGATACCCCTTAGAGACTGGGTTTTGGAACTGAACTCAGAGAAACATTGCCATGAATTTTGTTGGGATTTTAAGAGGCCAAGCTTGAAAGTCGCTCTTGGAAACTGAGACTTAGGCCCCGGGTGGATTTCCACAGAGGCCTGGGAAACTCAGCAAGGATATCACATGATTTTATTCTTAAAGAAATGGCAGCCATAGTTGAGAGTCAAAACACACATGGACCTCACATTGTAGACCTCAATGGTCCTGGCCTAATGTGACCTTTGTCCACTCTTTGGGAAGCCTTGCCTGTGAGAGTTCTCCAGAGAATTCATTGAAATGAGCTTCCTCACCATTTAATGTTTGCTGCATGAATTGAAATCCATAGTGCCTCCAACTTCATGCTCGAGAAATGGCTAGATAAATACCATGAAATTTTTGAAATTCCTATGACCAGGTGGCACTGGAGAAACATTGGATGTCCTGTTACTGTTCATGAGTATACCAGACAGTGCCTTGATTTACTGAGTTTCATGAAAATGGTGTAGAACAGAGATGCCAGTAAGTTGGAGCCTGTTGAGTAGTGGGTCTAGAGCAGTGGTGGGGAGGTGTTTGATACAACATCCATGGTAGGGCCATGTGGATCTACCATTGGATTCCAAATGGCTTGTAACTGACATGGTGCAGTCAGCAGACCCTTATATGTAAAGGCATCTTGTTATATGGGGAGTTTTCAGAGGAAAATGAAGAATCAGGTTGATATGGACAAGGGGGCAATGGGGCAAGCTGTGAGAGATAGAAGCCTAGTTGGTGCATTGTCTTGCAGACCCTGACCCACGACACGTGACACAACTCCCTCCAGCACTGTGTCTCAGTTTAGCTCCTAGCATTTCGTGAAACAAATACCAAACTCTCAGTGCAGCAGGAAAAACACCACAAAAAGTGGTGGAGGACTTAATGGCTTCACAGTCCACACGGGGAGACACTTAGTCCCCAGTGGCCTCAGATTACCTACAAAGAGAGGATTCAGCACTGCTTCATCTTGTTCATTGGAAAATAAGAAACCATGTCCTCCAGGTCACATAGATGCAGACCCAGCTTTGATGGTCTCACTACAAAGGAAGCCAAATCATCTGAAAACAACATATATTTCAATTGCGGAAGCTCAGACGCAGTTTCTCAAAAAGTTTTTAGGCCAGCAGAGCTCCATGTTTGTGGAGTGTTTACCCTGTCCCTTAGTTTTGGAACATCCTCTACCACCTCCAAGGTTGTGAACTCCTGAGCATTTTCCATTCCAGATATGTATTCACTGATTTTGTAACTCTTCTCCTCTAATTGCGTCTTACTTGGGGTGAAGGTAATATCAAGGCATTGTTCTGGATGAGAGCGGGAGGATATTTGTGCAGCATATAATTACATACACATTGGATTCATTTTCCAATTTTCCATTCAAATACTGAATCCCTGAAACTAACCCATACCTAGTAGACTCAGACTATTCATCCTATTATAATGGGAAAAATTAACCCAACACAATAGAAATACAAGCACTTCAGAGGAGACATGTTGTATAGTTGGACTTGACATTTGCATTATATAAGGTAGGTGTTATAAATCTAGTCAACTTTTAATGGAAATATTCTCCATGTGTTTTTAAGTTTAACAAATATGTGAATTCGTGTCTCCCTTTTCTGTAGCCTATTCACACATGTATATTTATATGCATATATAGAATCCTAGCAGGTATCACACGTACATTTTTGTGAGGTGGCTGTCTTGGCAGATAGAAATTGTGAGAAGAGTTCACTCCTCCTAAAACTGTTTTAAATGAAAATTCAACCTATAGGAGAGCGTCCTAGTAGAACAACATTATACATAAACTCATGTTCAGTAAAATAAATATTTTTGCATCTGTGGATGATATATATTTACTGATGAATTTCTATTGGCATTTATATTGGTACTTTTTAATGTCTGTGAGTGTTGTGTGTGTGTGTGTGTGTGTGTGTGTATAGATATAGATATAGATATAGATATAGATATAGATAGATATAGATATACTCTCCAAATTTTTGAAAATATGGAATATTTTTGTCTTATTTTGCACTTCCTAAATTTTTCATATTCATGAATGTGTATTTATACTCATCTTTTCTCAAGATTATTCTCAGAAACATTCATATACCCTACTAGACTCTGACTACTAATACTAATATAATGGAGAAAAATATCCCAAACAGAATAGAAATACAAGCATTTCGGAAGGGACATGGTGTATAGTTAGACTTGCCTTTTGCATGATATAATGTAGGAGTTATAAATCTGTTCAATTTGCTGAAATACTTTTCCATGTGTTATTTTTTTTTGACACAAAACAAAATTTAATCTTCGAAAACTAAATAAAATTGACACATCCTTAACCAAGCTAATGAAGACAAAAAACCTCAAATTACTAAAATTAAGGATCGTAAAAGAACTTTTACAGAGTACACAACTAAAATACAGAGAATAATTGAAAACTAATTTGAAAATTTATACTCTAATAAATTAAAATACAATGATGACATCAATAAAATTTTAGAGATATACCCAAACTGAATTAGTAGGACATGAACAATTTAAACAAATCAATTTCAAGCAATGAAATAGAAGTTGCTGTCAACAGCCTACCAATAAAGCAAAGCCCAGGAACAGACAGATTCTCAGTCAAGTTCTACAAGACCTTCAAAGAAGCATTCATCACAATACTCCTCAAATTATTCCATAAAATAGAAAAGCATGGAACTCCTCCAAACTCATTTCATGAGGCTAGTATCACTCACATATCAAAATCAGACAAAGACACATCAAGGAAAGAAAACTTCAGAGCAATATTCCTGACAAACATATATACAAAAATTCTCAATAAAATTCTTTTTTTTAAAGCCAAAGTTAATCAAAAGGGATAAAGAGGGACACTACACACTATTCCATGTGTTTTTAAAGTTAAGAAATATATGAATTCCTGTCTCCCTTTCTCTGTAGCCTATTAAGCACATGTATTTTTATATGCACAAATAGAATCCTACCTGGTTTCACACGTACATTCTTGTGAGGTGACTGACTTGGCAGATACTATTTGTGAGAAGAGATCACTCCTCCTAAATGCTGTTGGTACAGAAAATTCAACCCATGGGTGAGCTTCCTAGATGAACAACATTCTACATACATCCATGTTCAGTAAAATGAATATTTTGGGATATGCGGATGAGTTATTTTTCATGATGAATTTCGATTGACATATATATTGTGACATTATAATGTGTGTGTGTTTGTGTGTCTATATATATATATATATATATATATATATATATATATATATATATATAAATAGTCTCCAGATTTTCCAAAATATGAAATATATGTCTTCTTATACACCGCCTGAATTCATTCATATTCATATATGTGGATTTATAATTAACTTTTAACAAGTTTATTCTCAGAAATATACATCCACTGACATACATATTTGTTTCCTAATACTGAAAACTAACTTCAGGGAAGGGTTCTTACAAATCCTAATATTTCTAGACTAACTGACCAAGTTTAACATCAATGCAAATACATTCCTATTTGATATGATGTGTTTGTTAAAGTTCATTTTTATTCAAACTTGGTACGTTATTATTTATTCAGTTTATGGACATCATAAAATATATCCCTTCATTCACAAGTTGACAAATTTATAAATATTTGGTTCACTTTCAATCACTTCCTTCTTTGGAACACATATATTCCTTCATGTTTCTTGACGGGTCTTTTCACTGGACTTCTTTCTAAACACGTTATTTTCGATTGAATAATCATTTTTGAAGCAAAACTCACACACTATTCATGATAAACGGTAACCCTAATAATACCATTAGATATATAACTGGTTGGAATTAATGTACGTATATCAATATATGATTTCCTCTATATTTTCAGATATTAAAACAATCCATTATTTAAATTTGGAACCAGTCATATAATTTTTTCACAGTATGGTCTATTAATGCATCATCTCTATATTCATCAACACAGGGTAAACCTATTAGTATCCCCAGTACTAATTCATATGTTTTCAAAATATTGCTCCCAGAAAAGGTGGAAGAAATACTCATGTCACCTGATCTACATATACATATTATCACAGTAATATTCTGGACACAAAATGCAAAGGTCACCGTTATGATTGCAATAAAGCCTCAATGGAATGTGAACATGGATTACTAAAAACATCCATGCCCAGTTTGCCTAATGCTCTCAAATGTCAATCCAATTGGTGACTACATTTTTGTTTCTTTTTAAGATTATGTATTCAACCTCAACCCTGTTGAAAATGTCTAATCCTATCACTCACGTTATACTTTGCCTGATTTCCTAATGTCTCTATTGATGTCTGCTTTCCTACATATTTTTTCCCAGTTCATCATTGTGCCTGACTTTTCACATATGGTGCCATTAATATTCACTCTCTAACCGAAACCTATTGCTAAAGAACTTTTGGTCCAAATCCTAGACTCACTCTTCCTCCTAAACCTACTGACTATCTTTCTAATCCTACACACTATCCCTTTTTCACTGGATGTTCTCTTCTACATTCAATCATCTGAGGTACAGGGTCTTATGCCATTGTATATCGATTTAACTGAGACCTCGGTGCAAAACATTACTCAAGCTAAGGATCCCAATCAAGGGCCCAAATCCTTCTGGGCTTAAAATATTACCTAGATTTCTGTTTTCATACTTATATTTTACCTCTATATTCTTTTAAATATCGCTGGTTCCCAATACCATATTCATCCAGCAGAATGATTCCTAAGCCAAATGGAACATGCTATTAACCCTAACCATACAATGTTCCCTCAATCTCACTTTACAGAAGAGGAGGGATAAAGTTGATATTACAATACAGGAAGTTAGGAGATCTTCCACCTGCTGAGTACCTCAAAATCCATGCAGAAATAATCCCTGGAGAAGATGTTGGCAGCTATGAAAGACCTGAGAGAACAAAAGTCATATTCCATGGCAAACAACATGGTCAGGATGAAAGGATGTGTCTAAGTCATCCTCTCTATTTTTAATGCAGGGAAGATGGACCAAAGCAGGCCTGTGTGGAGAGCTGTTCCCAGGTGACTATGGTTTCTATACCATTCTAACATGTGAATGTATCACAGGAAGTAGGGCAGCCTCCATGTCAGGAGACACTAGGACGCAACTGTTAGGACAAAGTGGTGGCCAAGACAGGGACCTCATTTATTTCCTGAAGGTAGTTACCTCACCTCATTTCCTTGGTGATGGAACTCTCTGAATTTTGTGATCCAGGAAGCCAGGCACTCAGAGCCAGTCCCAGTCCCAGTTGCAGTGGGCTCACTTGTTTGGATTCACTAAGGACAGAGTCAGTCTTTCTTGGTACCTACTGATGTAAGGGTTGCCAAATACCAAGAAAGCTCTGAAGAGGGGTCTTTCCTGAGAGGACAGGAATTGGCTCACCACTGCCTCCTGACAACTTCACAGAGTTGACCAAGGAGACCAGATGTGAGACAGAAAGGCCATTTCTGGGGAACATCATATGGCCTACCAGTCAGAGGACACTCCAGATAGTGACAGACCTACTTGTGGGAAAAAGTTGCATTTGTGGGTGTTGGTTTGTGTTTGTGGTTTTTTCTCATATTCTGAGAATAGGTAAAAAAGGAGGTTTGTTTGGTTTGGAGTGGACTGTTTCCAGTAAGTCATTTGACAAGGAGACTGTTTCTATGTCTGTGTATCCCACTGTATTTTTCTTTGTAGATATTAGAAAAAAAATAGCTCATTGGTTGTGACCTGTCTAGTAGAAAGCTTCCCAGCATGCATCCTTTCCAATTAATGAATGGACTGAGGCTTGCCTTATCCATAAGCAACACCGGCTATCTACCTAATTTTCCATTTTTTCATGAATTTTGGCCACTCTCAAGATTAGTATCATGTATTTTTGTACAAGATATGTACCACCTCCAAGCTCTGTGACATGGCCATGTACTGGATAGCTGAAGGGAATGGCGAGCATCTCAGAAAACTCATATATCAGAGTAACCAGGAAAGTCTCCGTGGAGAAACCCTGCTTGGGGCCTTTTGATTACCTATTTTTCTGTTGCTCTGAATGTCAGAAAGGTCTTTGCCTCAGGCCACCCCTTTGTGAAGCCTGAAGAAAACAGTTTTAAAATGGAAATGAATGGGAATCACCTGTGGCTCTTTGCTTCATAGCTTTGGAAATGGATGTGTCTGAATCAGCCTCTTGGCCCTGTGTGAGCCTGTGGTTTAGATTTTCAGCACCTGATGAATCTAAAGAAAGATTCCATGTGGGCATCCAAAACCTAAATGGAAAAAAGATCAGTGATTGTGGATGATGCCTCTCGCCTTCCTCTGTAAGATTCCTGACCTCCATCAAGTGAGAATAGGGATCATTTGTGTCAAATAAGTTCTTCAAAGGGCTGCAGAGGGGAGACAATAGGTGCTTGGGTTTTCTTATAACTCCAATTCACACTAAAAATCTATACCCCACAGTCAGTATGCCTCAAATTTGAGAAGTGGAGTAGTATTAACGGCAGGCCTATTTGATCACTTCTGTTTCACACTAACGTTGTCCAGGCCACCCTGACTTTAGGCAAATGAGGGGCAAGGGAGTTTATTTTTGACACTGTCTTGGGCTGTGCCCCTCATGGAAACCTCCAGCTAGAGGTTATGATTAGTGTCTATATAAAAGATGAAGAGGGCCGTGTGAGAGTGTTTTGGTTTTAATTGTCATCATTTGTGTAGCAATTGGAAGAGATGCCTGGGTCCACCTGGGCTTGAACTCTGTTGTGATTCCCCTTAGAGACTGAGTTGTGTAACTGACCTCAGAGAAGCATTGCCATGAATTGTGTTGGGATTTCAGGAGGCCACACATGAGATTCACCATTGGAATCTGAGATCTTGGCCCAGGGTGACTTTACACAGAGCACTGGGAATCTAAGCCAGGATATCACAAGATTTTATTCTGAAAGATTCCAGCCATAGTTGAGAGTCAAAACACACATGCAACTCACATTGTAGACCTCAATGGGCCTGGCTTCATGAGACCTTTTGCCCATTCTTTGTGAAGCCTTGCCTGTGAGAGTTCACCAGAGCTTTCATTGAAATGAGATTCCTAACCATTTATTGGTTCCTGTATAAATTGAATCCCACAGTGCCTCCAACTTCATTATTGAAAAATATCTAGATATATACCATGAATTTTTTGAAATTACCATGACCAGGTGGCACTGGAGAACATTTGGATGTCCTGTTGCTAATCATGATTGTACCAGACAGTGCCTTAATTGACTGTGTTTCATGAAAATGCTGTAGAACATAGATGCCAGTAAGTTGGAGCCTGCAGACTAGTGGGCATAAAGCAGTGGAGTGTAGGTGTGTAAAAAAACATCAGTTGTGGGTCCACGTGGATCTGGCATTGGCTTAGAAATGACTTGTCACTGACATGGTACATCCAGCAGACCCTTCTATGTAAAGGCATCTTGTTATATGGAGAGGATTCCTGCCAATGATCAGAATAAGGGGGCTATTGTCGAGTTGAAAAGCTATGTGGGATTTAAGCCTCATTGGTGCATTTTACTGCAGACCCTCACCCACCACATATGAGAGTACATCCTCCAGCACTGTGTCCCAGTGGAACTCCTTGTATTTCGTGAAGCCAATACCAAACTCACAGTGCAGCAGTAAGAAACACCACGAAAGTGGAGCATGAACAAATGGCTTTACAGACAACACGGTTAGATACTTAGACCCCAGTGGCCAAAGTTTACCTACAAATAGAGAATTCAGCACTGCTGCCTCATGTCCACTAGAAAATAAGGAACCATGTCATCCAGGTCACATAGATGGAGATCCAGCATTGATGGTCTCACTACAAAGGAAGCAAAAGCTCCTGACAAAAACATATTTCAACTGCCCAACCTCAGAGGCAGTTTCTCAAAAAGTCATTAGGCCAGCAGAGCTCCATGTTTGTGAAGTGTTTACCCTCTCCCTTTTTGTAAACTGTTCTACCTCCTACAAGTTTGTGAAGTTCTGAGCATTTTCCTTTCCACATATGTATTCACAGATTTTCTAACTCTTCTCCACTAATTGTGTCTTATTTGGGGCGAAGGTGATGTCAAAGCATTGTTCTGGCTGAGAGTGGGAATATTTTTGTGTAGCACATATTTGCATACATATTAGATTCATTTTCCTATTTTCCATTTGAAATACTGAATCCCTGACACTAACCCATACCCTACTAGACTCTGACTACTAAACCTAATATGATGGAGAAAAAGAAACCTAACAGAATAGAAATACAGGCCTTTCATAGGAGGCATGGTGTATACTTGGACTTGCCTTCTGCTTTATCAATGGTATGTGTTATAAATCTAGTCAACTTTTCATTGTAATACTTCTCCATGAGTTTTTAAAGTTAACACATATGTAAATTTCTGTCTCCCTTTCTCTGTAGCCTATTCATCAAATGTATTTTTTTATGCATTTTTAGAATTCTAACTGGTATCACATGTACATTCTTGTGAGATCGCTTATTTTCGAAGATACAAATTGTGAGAAGAGATCGCTCCCTCTAAATACAGATGGAACTGGAATTTCCACCTATGGGTGAATTTCCTAGATGAACAATATTATGTA